>NC_133731.1:3302564-3427810 GCF_048934315.1 Petromyzon marinus | reverse complement strand
GGATGGTGGGGATGGTGGTGGGGGGGGATGGTGGGGATGGTGGGGATGGTGGGGATGGTGGGGGGATGGTGGGGATGGTGGGGATGGTGGTGGGGATGGTGGGGATGGTGGTGGGGATGGTGGGGGGATGGTGGGGGGGATGGTGGGGATGGTGGGGGGATGGTGGTGGGGATGGTGGGGGGGATGGTGGGGGGATGGTGGGGATGGTGGGGGGATGGTGGGGATGGTGGGGGGGATGGTGGGGATGGTGGGGGATGGTGGTGGGGATGGTGGGGATGGTGGTGGGGATGGTGGGGGGGATGGTGGGATGGTGGGGATGGTGGGGATGGTGGGGGGGGATGGTGGGGATGGTGGGGATGGTGGTGGGGATGGTGGGGATGGTGGTGGGGATGGTGGGGGGGATGGTGGGGATGGTGGGGGGGATGGTGGGGATGGTGGGGGGGGAAACACGAGAGACGAAAAACAACGGAAGGGGCACGGGGTGGGGGGTGGGGGTGGTGTCGCGTGTACGAGGATCTACCAACGGCTCGCGACGTCAAGGACCTATATTTCGCTTCGACAAATCTAGCCGCGCGGACGCACGCACACGCACACACACACGCACACACACACGCACACACACGCGAGGCCCGTGGCCCCTGACATTCAAAACGAGGGCGTTTAAAGTACTTTTGAGGACAAAAAGACGGAAAAAAAAATATAGCAAAGGCGGGGAAAATTTGGGTTTTTTTTTTTGCGTGTCGAGGGGGTAAAGGGGGGCCCCCCCCCCCCCCGCCCCCCCTCTGCTGGCAGCGGGGAGGGGGCGGGGATTGTTGTAACTAAGACGGAGTCACTAAGAGACTTAAGTCACCAGGGTGTGGGAGTTGGTCTCCGCCCCCCAAGAAAACCCCAGCGCTGGCGAGCTGTGACGATGGGGGTTGGGGGAGGGGGGTGTAACGTCTCACGGGGTCACTACACCCCACCGCCCCCCCCCCCCCCCCCCACCTCTGGAGTTCACGGGGTGGGGGGGGTGGGTGTGTGTGGGGGACCACGAGCAAAAATTTGGTTTCGTTAAGGGGGGGGGGGGGAGGTGGGTGGTGTAGTAAAAGGGGGGCGGACTAAACCACAACCGCCGGCTAACAACACGGCAACAGCAAGGCTCAGATTGCCACAGCGGGGGGCGGGGGGGGGGGGGGCGGGAGCTACCGAGGCACGGTTTGGTCTCAAGAAACGCAAACTCCACGCATCTCTCCTGCCCCCCATCCCCACCTCCCTCACCAACGCAATGGCACCGTTGGTTGCCGACTGCTGGTCCCCAAAGTGGCGTACTCCCTCCGCCACGCTACGCTTCAATCAGAAAAGTGCTCGGGGGGCGGGGGGTTGGGAGAGTTAGTGGGGGGCGGGTTGAGAGAGGAGGGAGGGGGGGGGCGGGTTGAGAGAGGAGGGAGGGGGCGGGTTGAGAGAGGAGGGAGGGGGGGGGGGGGCCGCATCGCGACGCCGCGGGGAACCGTCGGCCGGGCCGGCGAACGGCAGGAGCCTGCGCCAGACCTGTGGTCCGATGACGGAGATCACGGAGGCCTGCCGCTGGGCGCGGGGCAGCGGTGAAAGGGCTGGGGGCGGGGGCGGGGGCTGGGGCTGGGGCGGGGGCAGGGGCTGGGGCGGGGGCTGGGGCTGGGGCGGGGGCTGGGGCGGGGGCTGGGGCTGGGGCGGGGGCTGGGGCGGGGGGCGGGGTGTGAAGAAGCCAAGGAGCGGGCGAGTAATGATTAAGCGCGAATGCGCGGTTCTTTAAAACGACAATAATTCACCTTGCTCCGTGTGCAACCACGGGGCCTGACCCATTTGGGAATGTGTTTTCGCGGCCAGCGATTGCCGTTTTGTGCCGAGGTCGGTTTTCGCGTGTGTGTGCGCGCGAGTGCGTGTGTGTGTGTGAGCGTGCGTGTGTGTGTGTGAGCGTGCGTGTGTCTGTGCGAGCGTGCGTGTGTGAGCGTGCGTGTGTGTGTCTGTGTGAGCGTGCATGTGTCTGTGCGAGCGTGCGTGTGTCTGTGCGAGCGTGCGTGTGTCTGTGTGAGCGTGCGTGTGTCTGTGTGAGCGTGCGTGTGTCTGTGCTAGCGTGCGTGTGTCTGTGCGAGCGTGTGTGTGAGCGTGTACGTGTGTGTGGCTGTCGTGCGTCACGAGGTTTGGAGAGCAGCGGGACAATCTTCTAGAGCGGCGCCTCCAGAGCCATGACGTGAGGCTTCGTCTCCCGGTACTGCGTGAAGCGGACGATGGCGTAGCTGTGGGCACACCACCACCACCACCACGCAGGTCCATTACCACCACCACCACGTGGGCACACACACACACCACCACCACACGGGCACACACACACACCACGTGGGCACACACACACACCACCACGTGGGCACACACACACACACACCACGTGGGCACACACACACCACCACGTGGGCACACACACACACACACCACCACCAGGCGGACACACACACACCACCACCAGGCGGACACACACACACACCACCACGTGGGTACACACACACACACACCACCACGTGGGTACACACACACACACACCACCACGCGGGTACACACACACACACACCACCACGCGGGTACACACACACACACACCACCACGCGGGTACACACACACACACACCACCACGTGGGTACACACACACACACACACCACCACGTGGGTACACACACACACACACCACCACGTGGGTACACACACACACCACCACGTGGGTACACACACACACCACCACGTGGGTACACACACACACACACACACCATCACCACGTGGGTACACACACACACACACACACCATCACCACGTGGGTACACACACACACACACACCACGTGGGTACACACACACACACACACCACGTGGGTACACACACACACACACACCACGTGGGTACACACACACACACACCACCACGTGGGTACACACACACCATCACCACGTGGGTACACACACACCATCACCACGTGGGTACACACACACACACACACCACGTGGGTACACACACACACACACACCACGTGGGTACACACACACACACACACCACCACGTGGGTACACACACACACACACACCACCACGTGGGTACACACACACACACCACCACGTGGGTACACACACACACACCACCACGTGGGTACACACACACACACCACCACGTGGGTACACACACACACACCACCACGTGGGTACACACACACACACCACCACGTGGGTACACACACACACACCACCACGTGGACACACACACACCACGTGGACACACACACCACACACACCACCACCCGTGGGCACACACACAGACACACCACCACGTGGGTACACACACACACACACACACCACCACGTGGGTACACACACACACACCACGTGGGTACACACACACAGACAGACCACGTGGGTACACACACACAGACACACCACCACGTGGACACACACACACACACACCACCGGTTCTCTTCACCGACAGAACAGACGAGCGTCGGCGCTTGAAGACAAACTGTCGCGGGCGCCAAGTTGGAAGCTCACCCCAGGAAGTCGAAGTCGATGGTGGAATACTTTGCTTGGATCAAGGACCACAGGCCCCAGAAGTAGTGCGACACCTGCAAGGAGACAAACGGAGACCCGCGGGGTCGAGCGGTCAGGGTCGGTCGTGGAAATTCCTCATTCCTATGGCGAGGAGGGGGGGGGGAAAAACTATCCATAGTAGGACATTCCACCCCGCCTCCCCGTGAGGTTAAAAGACCACCACCACCCCCACCCCCCATCTAATAACGCTGTCGGTTTGGGATTTGTACCGCGCAAAGTTTCAGCGTCACGCTCGGTGTGGAGAGGACGGGATCGGAGGCGTGGGGGGTGTACCCGCGTGTGTGTGTGTCAGGTACGTGTGTGACCACGTCCACCGGGTGTGTCCGTGTGTGTCAGGTACGTGTGTGACCACGCCCACGGGTGTACCCGCGTGTGTGTGTGTCAGGTACGTGTGTTGTCACGCCCACCGGGTGTACCCGCGTGTGTGTGTGTCAGGTACGTGTGTGACCACGCCCACCGGGTGTACCCACGTGTGTGTGTGTCAGGTACGTGTGTTGTCACGCCCACCGGGTGTACCCACGTGTGTGTGTGTCAGGTACGTGTGTTGTCACGCCCACCGGGTGTACCCGCGTGTGTGTGTGTCAGGTACGTGTGTTGTCACGCCCACCGGGTGTACCCGCGTGTGTGTGTGTCAGGTACGTGTGTGACCACGCCCACCGGGTGTACCCGCGTGTGTGTGTGTCAGGTACGTGTGTGACCACGCCCACCGGGTGTACCCGCGTGTGTGTGTGTCAGGTACGTGTGTTGTCACGCCCACCGGGTGTACCCGCGTGTGTGTGTGTCAGGTACGTGTGTTGTCACGCCCACCGGGTGTACCCGCGTGTGTGTGTGTCAGGTACGTGTGTGACCACGCCCACCGGGTGTACCCGCGTGTGTGTGTGTCAGGTACGTGTGTGACCACGCCCACCGGGTGTACCCGCGTGTGTGTGTGTCAGGTACGTGTGTTGTCACGCCCACCGGGTGTACCCGCGTGTGTGTGTGTCAGGTGCGTGTGTGACCACGCCCACCGGTGTACCCGCGTGTGTGTCTGGTTGTGTGTTGCCACGCCCACCGGGTGTGTCCGTGTGTGTGTCAGGTACGTGTGTGACCACGCCCACCGGGTGTACCCGCGTGTGTGTGTGTCAGGTACGTGTGTTGTCACGCCCACCGGGTGTACCCGCGTGTGTGTGTGTCAGGTACGTGTGTGACCACGCCCACCGGGTGTACCCGCGTGTGTGTGTGTCAGGTACGTGTGTGACCACGCCCACCGGGTGTACCCGCGTGTGTGTGTGTCAGGTACGTGTGTTGTCACGCCCACCGGGTGTACCCGCGTGTGTGTGTGTCAGGTACGTGTGTTGTCACGCCCACCGGGTGTACCCGCGTGTGTGTGTGTCAGGTACGTGTGTGACCACGCCCACCGGGTGTACCCGCGTGTGTGTGTGTCAGGTACGTGTGTGACCACGCCCACCGGTGTACCCGCGTGTGTGTGTGTCAGGTACGTGTGTTGTCACGCCCACCGGGTGTACCCGCGTGTGTGTGTGTCAGGTGCGTGTGTGACCACGCCCACCGGGTGTACCCGCGTGTGTGTCTGGTTGTGTGTTGCCACGCCCACCGGGTGTGTCCGTGTGTGTGTCAGGTACGTGTGTGACCACGCCCACCGGGTGTACCCGCGTGTGTGTGTGTCAGGTACGTGTGTTGTCACGCCCACCGGGTGTACCCGCGTGTGTGTGTGTCAGGTACGTGTGTGACCACGCCCACCGGGTGTACCCGCGTGTGTGTGTGTCAGGTACGTGTGTGACCACGCCCACCGGGTGTACCCGCGTGTGTGTGTGTCAGGTACGTGTGTTGTCACGCCCACCGGGTGTACCCACGTGTGTGTGTGTCAGGTACGTGTGTGACCACGCCCACCGGGTGTACCCGCGTGTGTGTCAGGTACGTGTGTGACCACGCCCACCGGGTGTACCCGCGTGTGTGTGTGTCAGGTACGTGTGTGACCACGCCCACCGGGTGTACCCGTGTGTGTGTGTCAGGTACGTGTGTTGTCACGCCCACCGGGTGTACCCGCGTGTGTGTGTGTCAGGTACGTGTGTCACCACGCCCACCGGGTGTACCCACGTGTGTGTGTGTCAGGTACGTGTGTGACCACGCCCACCGGGTGTACCCGTGTGTGTGTGACCACGCCCACCGGGTGTACCCACGTGTGTGTGTGTCAGGTACGTGTGTGACCACGCCCACCGGGTGTACCCACGTGTGTGTGTGTCAGGTACGTGTGTGACCACGCCCACCGGGTGTGTCCGTGTGTGTGTGTCAGGTACGTGTGTGACCACGCCCACCGGGTGTACCCGCGTGTGTGTGTCAGGTACGTGTGTGACCACGCCACATCGGGGAGAGAACCGGAAGCCGACGGCGTACGTCCCGACCGCTGTCAACCGCGGCCGGACCTACGGAACGAATGAGCAGCGTGGGGGGCGTGGGGTGGGGAGGAGAGGGGGGGGGGGGGGGAGAGGGGGGGGGGGGGTCACCGCCACTCGCCAGGGAGAACTTGCTGACGTGGACGTAGAGCCTCTGGACGTCCGCGTCGGCCACGGAGCGGCCGGGGTTCTTGGTGAACTCCTTGTAGGCCTCCAGGTAGGCCCTCAGCCAGCGGAACTGCAGCTCCTTGTCGGGGTACAGGCTGTAGTCGACGTCGCTCACCCCTGGGAACAACGCACACACACACACACGCACACACACACACACACACGTCGATACACCCATCGCTAAGGATTAGCACGGCCTGGGCGAGAGAAGTTCAGCACTGCTACACACGTAGATGTCGCGCACGCCGACAGCGTCCCGTGCCACACGCTCCCCCCGTACCGACCGCGACAGGCCGTTGGGGCCAAGTGCCGTTGGCGAGCGGCACCGGCGAAGGCCGGAACGGCACGCCAAAAGGGAGGTGTGCGGGGGGGGGGGGGGGGGGGTGGCCGGCAAGCGTGCCCGGGAGGCCCGTGTCTCCCCCAGTGAGCGACGGGTACTGCGCCACACTCTGCACCGGGTACTCATTCGAGGCCCGAGTCGACCTAGGGGAGGGCCCGGGAGCGGTTCGGATAATCGCCGCCGGTGTCGGTGGCCGTGAGCGCGAGTCGAACCCGGGGGGGGTTTCGCAAGGGGGTTTTTGTATCGCCGCGCGCCAACCGCTGCCCCACCACTCCTCGCACGAAGACGAAGATACCCCCGGTCTCGCCTTAACAGACTGTTGGGGCGAGCGGTGTTCAAGGAGAGCGCCTGCGCGAGGCCGGAACGGCACACCAATGTGGGTCTCTGGCTGGCCGGTACCCTCGCCCGCCCGGCCACTTTCGTTTCTCCCCCCAGTGGCGACCGTTCACTCCACACCGCACCAGGCGCTCATTTGAAGCAGAGTCGACCTCGCCCCCCCCCCACGCCCCCGCCCCCGCCCCCCCCCCCCCGCGCCGTGTAACAAATCCACTGCGTCCTTCGAAGAACTTCACCAAAACATCAAAAGGTGCAAAAAAAGAAAAGCATCGTCATCCGTCCCGGCCGGTTCTAGCTGGACGCGACTGTTGAATTAAAATCGGGCAAAAGGGGATTACGGAGAGAGAGCTTCAGGAAGAGGCGACGGGAGATGGATCACAAAGCGGAGCGGGGCGAGGGAAGAAGCAGGAAGACAAGTGCTGTGAACTGCAGTGCGGTGAGCGGGGTGGGCGAGCGAGTTGGTGAGTGGGTGAGCGAGTTGCTGAGTGGGTGAGCGAGTTGCTGAGTGGGTGAGCGAGTTGGTGAGTGGGCGAGCGAGTTGGTGAGGAGGCGAGCATGAAGTGCTGTGACCTGCAGTGTGGTGAGTTGGTGAGCGAGTGAGTGGGTGAGCGAGTGAGTGGGTGAGCGAGTGAGTGGGTGAGCGAGTGAGTGGGTGAGCGAGCAAGCAGTACTGTGACCTGCAGTGTGGTGAGTTGGTGAGCGAGTGAGTGGGTGAGCGAGTGAGTTGGTGAGCGAGTGAGTTGGTGAGCGAGCAAGCAGTGCTGTGGCCTGCAGTGTGGCGAGTTGTTAAGTTGGTGAGTGAGTGAGTGGGTGAGCGAGTTGGTGAGTGGGTGAGTGAGCGGGTGAGCGAGTGGGTGAATGTGTGAGTGAGCGGGTGAGCGAGTTGGTGAGTGGGTGAGTGAGCGGGTGAGCGAGTGGGTGAATGTGTGAGTGAGCGGGTGAGCGAGTTGGTGAGTGGGCAAGTGAGCGGGTGAGCGAGTTGGTGAGTGGGTGAGCGAGTTGGTGAACGTGTGAGTGAGCGAGCACGACAGTGCCGTGACCTCCAGTGTGGCGAGTGTGAAGAGTAAGCGAGTGGGCGAGCTTGCCGAGTGTTGTGCGCTTCACTCTCCAACACACAACCGGCGGTGCTGTACTAGTAACGCATCGGCACGTTTTGTTTACGTGACAAACCTTTCTAATTGGCCGTGTCGACGTGTGGCGGCGGCTGCGGGGGCGGGTTTAACGGCACGTTGAGACTTAAGCCATCCAACCCAACGTCAACAAAGAAACCCCCCCATTGCGGATAACCGAGGGTGTAACGCCGCCGTGTTAACCGCATCGCTCCGCGCACTCTAATCGCACCGGTGTTCAGAAACGAGCGTAGCAACGGCACGCATTTTCCGAGTGAGAACCCTCTCTCTCTCTCTCTCCCTCGCTCCCTCTCCCTCGCTCGCTCCCCGTTAAAGAGTATTGGCACCCCCCGGGTTACGGTATTGGGGGGGCGGGGGGGGGGGGGGGGGTTAGAGGTTCCCGCGAACGATCCGTAACCCGAATTTTCCGTGTGTCGGAAAACCGAACAAATTTTTCGCCAAAATCAAAAAGGTAAATTCCGTTGACCGTAATCCTCGCGCGGCGTACGGAGGCTCTGCCCCCCCCGCCCCCCCGCCCCCCCGCCGCCCCCCCCCACGCCTCCTCGCTACGCGGTATTCATCCGCGAGCCTCACCGCGCCGCACTACTTTGTGCTCGCCTAACTACGAAGGCAAACATTTAATGCGATTTAAAAAAGGGAGAATTTCCGGAACGTCGGATTTCCGTAAGGTCGGGTCAGTTCACGACCCGGGATTGTCTGTGTTGGGCTGCTGCTGCTGCTGCTCCTGCTGCTGCTGCTGCTCCTGCTCCTGCTGCTGCTCCTGCTGCTCCTGCTGCTCCTGCTCCTGCTGCTGCTCCTGCTGTTCCTGCTGCTCCACATTTTTTCCCCACGCGGTGACGACGACAAAGCCACGACTTCGTTGAGCGAGCAGCCATCGTTCGCGACGTACGGGCGAGCGTTCTGTTCGCGCGACACAAACCTTGCTAATTGGCAGTGTCGGGTGGTGGCGGTGGGTCTTACCCACCCACCCCCCGCCCCAACCCCCCCCCCCCCACCGGTAAAATTTAAAAAAAGTTTAAGTTTAGCTCACACCGCGTGACGAATCGACCTCCTTCTCACCTGCAAACTCGTTGAAGTGGTTTCCGATGTCGTAGGCCTGGTAGTTGTAGCTTGCGTACTCGTAATCAATGAACCGCACGGTGCCTGCAGGTACCCACGACAACCGCAACCAAAAACAGACGTGCGGGTTGGAGTCGCACGATCACGGGGAGACGGACGTGCCAACTCCAAATATACAGCAGCAGCGGCGGGCGTCAGGGGTCGGGATCGAACCCACGGACCTCCTGCGTACCCAGGCGAGGTAGTTAACATCTCCTAGCCACCGTGATGATGATAATGATGATGTTAATTCCACATTCCTATGGTGGGGGCAAAGAGGTCTCTCCCTTACGGCCAACAAAAAACACTCTTGGTCTTGCCCACAATTTTTCAGGAGCATGGAGATGTCCATTTTTCTAAAATGTGGAGAGGGGGGGGGGGGGAGGGGAAACCGGAGAACCGGGGAAAAACCATGTGAGACCACGAGGGGAGAGAGAGACACCGCAAACTCCAAATATACAGCAGCAGATGTCAGCGTCGGGAATGAACCCACGACCTCCTGCATACCAGGCGAGGTAGTTAACATCTCCTAGCCATTGTGATGATGATGATGATGAGACACTGCAAACTCCAAATATACAGCAGATACCAGCGTTGGGAATGAACCCACGACCTCCTGTATAGCAGGGCGAGGTAGTTAACATCTCCCAGCCATTGTGATGATGATGATCAAGAGAGACACCGCAAACTCCAAATAAACAGCAGGTGTCAGGGTCAAGATTTAACCCACGACCTCCTGCGTACCAGGCGAGGTAGTTAACATCTCCTAGCCATTGTGATGATGATGATGAAGAGAGACACCGCAAACTCCAAATAAACAGCAGGTGTCAGGGTCAAGATTTAACCCACGACCTCCTGCGTACCAGGCGAGGTAGTTAACATCTCCTAGCCACGGTGATGATGATGATGATGAAAGAGAGACACACAGCAAACTCCAAATACACAGCAGCAGTCGTCAGGGTCGGGAAGCGAACCCACGACCCCCTGCGTACCAGGGCGAGGTAGTTAACATCTCCTAGCCATTGTGATGATGATGATGATGAGACACTGCAAACTCCAAATATACAGCAGGTGTCAGCGTCGGGAATGAACCCACGACCTCCTGTATAGCAGAACGAGGTAGTTAACATATCCCAGCCATTGTGATGATGATGATGAAGAGAGAGACACCGCAAACTCCAAATAAACAGCAGGTGTCAGGGTCAACATTTAACCCACGACCTCCTGGGTACCAGGCGAGGTAGTTAACATATCCTAGCCACCGTGATGATGATGATGATGAGAGAGAGACACACAGCAAACGCCAAATACACAGCAGTCGTCAGGGTCGGGATCGAACCCACGACCTCCTGCGTACCAGGGCGAGGTAGTTAACATCTCCTAGCCACGGTGATGATGATGATGATGAGAGAGAGAGAGACACAGCAAACTCCAAATACACAGCAGCAGTCGTCGGGGTCGGGAAGCGAACCCACGACCCCCTGCGTACCAGGGCGAGGTAGTTAACGATCTCCTAGCGACCGAAATGTTCAGAAGGTCCCGTGGCGAAGGGTTTCACGCCGGGCGAACCGCAGGTCGGAGGAAGCCCTTGAGAGAGAGCGATGCCCTTGAAACCGTGACGGCAGAGCGGAAAGCGCGAGGCGATAAAACCGACGCCGAGTACAAAATTGACAAAGTCAGAAGGGAAATAAATCGACAAATAGACGGCACCGTCGCGTTACGTGGATAGACAACGCCGGCCCCATAAACCCCCACCGGCTCCCCTGACTCACCACCACCCACCCCCGCCTGCGGAGTCAGTTTATTTATTTCATCCATTGCCAAAGAATCGAGAAATCGCCGGAAGAAGGAACGCGTGTCGCTCTGCAACGGGCGTCGGCACGGCACGGCACGGCACGGCACGGCACGTTACGGCACGGCACGTCACGGACACGGCAGGACACGCCGAACTCACGAAGGGCGTGTGGCGGTCGCCACCCGCAGGCAACTAACAACAACAACCACAACAACAACCACAACAACAACAACCACAACAACAACAACCACAACAACAACCACAACAACAACAACAACCACAACAACAACCACCACCACAACCACAACAACAACAACCACAACCACAACAACAACCACAACAACAACAACCAAAACGCGCAATCGGCAACTTGCGCGCTGCACGGCGCCGTTCCGGGGCGACAACGGCTGCCGGATAGCAGGAGAGAAGCGCACAAAGTCACCTGCCGGTCCACACACGGCTGCTCTGTTCACCCACAGCCCCCCCCCCCCTCCCCCCACCACCACCACACCCCGGTCCGAGCCGTCGGCTCGTAGGGGGGATACAGGCGGCGAGATACCGGTTCAGACTTGTCGGCAGAGCCTGTAAGCACCGGATTTAAACTAGCACTGTTTATTTAAACTATGAACCATTTTTTTTTGTGTGTGTGTGTTCCCTTCGAGAAGCGACCGGGGGCCACAAGCGTTCGCTCAGCAGCGTTGGGGGGGGGGGGCTTCGCCGACATCATCGTCATCGCCGCGTGGACATTCACAGCAGCAGCAGCAAATAGTTTAAACGTGTGACGTTGGGGATAGGTGTGTGTGTAAGCTAGGTGTGTGTGTGTGTAAGCTAGGTGTAGTGTGTGTGTGTATGTGTGTAAGCTAGGTGTAGTGTGTGTGTAAGCTAGGTGTGTGTGCGTGTAATCTAGGTGTGTGTGTGTAATCTAGGTGTGTGTGTAATCTAGGTGTGTGTGTAATCTAGGTGTGTGTGTAATCTAGGTGTGTGTGTGTAATCTAGGTGTGTGTGTGTAATCTAGGTGTGTGTGTAATCTAGGTGTGTGTGTAATCTAGGTGTGTGTGTGTGTAATCTAGGTGTGTGTGTGTGTAATCTAGGTGTGTGTGTGTGTGTAAGCTAGGTGTAGTGTGTGTAAGCTAGGTGTAGTGTGTGTGTAATCTAGGTGTAGTGTGTGTGTAATCTAGGTGTGTGTGTAATCTAGGTGTGCATCTGTGTAAGCTAGGTGTAGTGTGTGTGTGTGTAATCTAGGTGTGTGTGTGTGTAATCTAGGTGTGTGTGTGTAATCTAGGTGTGTGTGTAATCTAGGTGTGTGTGTGTAAGCTAGGTGTAGTGTGTGTGTAATCTAGGTGTAGTGAGTGTGTAAACTAGGTGTAGTGTGTGTGTAATCTAGGTGTAGTGTGTGTAATCTAGGTGTGGTGTATGTGTAAGCTATGGGTGTGTGTGTGTAAGCTAGGTGTAGTATGTGTGTAATCTAGGTGTGTGTAATCTAGGAGTAGTGCATGTGTAAGCTAGGTGTAGTGTGTGTGTGTAATCTAGGTGTAGTGTGTGTGTAATCTAGGTGTAGTGTGTGTGTAAGCTAGGTGTGTGTGTAAGCTAGGTGTGTGTGTAAGCTAGGGGTGTGTGTGTGTATAATCTAGGTGAAGTGTGCGTGTAAGCTAGGTGTAGTGTGTGTGTAATCTAGGTGTGTGTGTAATCTAGGGGTGTGTGTGTATAATCTAGGTGTAGTGCGTGTGTAAGCTAGGTGTGTAAGCTAGGTGTGTGTGTGTAAGCTAGGTGTAGTGTGTATGTAAACTAGGGGTGTGTGTGTGTAATCTAGGTGTAGTGTGTGTAATCTAGGTGTAGTGCGTGTGTAATCTAGATGTAGTGCGTGTAAGCTAGGTGTAGTGTGTGTGTAATCTAGGTGTAGTGCGTGTGTAATCTAGGGGTGTGTGTGTGTATGTAAGCTAGGGGTGTGTGTGTGTAATCTAGGAGTGTGTGTAAGCTAGGTGTGTGTGTAAGCTATGTGTAGTGTGTGTGTAAGCTAGGTGTAGTGTGTGTGTGTGTGTAATCTAGGTGTGTGTGTAATCTAGGTGTGTGTGTAATCTAGGTGTGTGTGTAATCTAGGTGTGTGTGTAATCTAGGTGTGTGTGTAAGCTAGGTGTGTGTGTAAGCTAGGTGTGTGTAAGCTAGGTGTGTGTGTAAGCTATGTGTAGTGTGTGTGTAAGCTAGGTGTAGTGTGTGTGTGTGTAATCTAGGTGTGCGTGTAAGCTAGGTGTAGTGTGTAAGCTAGGTGTAGTGCATGTGTAAGCTAGGTGTAGTGTGTGTATAAGATAGGGGTGTGTGTGTAAGCTAGGTGTAGTGTGTAATCTAGGTGTAGCGCATTTGTAAGCTAGAGGTGTGTGTGTGTAATCTAGGTGTGTGTGTTATCTAGGTGTAGTGTGTGTGCAAGCTATGGGTGTGTGTGTGTATAATCTAGGTGTAGTATGTAAGGTAGGTGTAGTGTGTGTAAGCTAGGTGTAGTGTGTAATCTAGGTGTGTGTGTAAGCTAGGTGTGTGTGTAATCTAGGTGTGTGTGTAAGCTAGGTGTGTGTGGAAGCTAGGGGTGTGTGTGTGTGTGTGGAAGCTAGGGGTGTGTGTGTGTGTGGAAGCTAGGGGTGTGTGTGTGTAAGCTAGGTGTAGTGTGTGTGTAAGTTAGGTGTAGTGTGTGTAATCTAGGTGTGTGTGGAAGCTAGGTGTGTGTGTGTAATCTAGGTGTGTGTGGAAGCTAGGTGTGTGTGTGGAAGCTAGGGGTGTGTGTGTGTGTGTGGAAGCTAGGTGTGTGTGTGTGTGTGTGTGGAAGCTAGGGGTGTGTGTGTGGAAGCTAGGTGTAGTGCGCGTGTAATCTAGGTGTAGTGCGTGTTTAATCTAGGTGTAGTGCGTGTGTAAGCTAGGTGTAGTGTGTGTGTAAGATAGGTGTAGTGTGTGTGTAAGCTAGGTGTGCGTGTCTATAATCTAGGTGTGCATGTAATCTAGGTGTAGTGTGTGTAATCTTGGTGTAGTGTGCGTGTAATCTAGGTGTAGTGTGTGTGTAATCTAGGTGTAGTGTGTGTGTAATCTAGGTGTAGTGTGTGTGTAATCTAGGTGTAGTGTGTGTGTAATCTAGGTGTAGTGTGTGTGTAAGCTAGGTGTGCGTGTAATCTAGGTGTAGTGTGCGTGTAATCTAGGTGTAGTGTGTATGTAATCTTGGTGTAGTGTGTGTAATATAGGTGTAGTGTGCGTGTAATCTAGGTGTAGTGCGCGTGTAATCTAGGTGTAGTATGTATGTAATCTAGGTGTAGTGTGCGTGTAATCTAGGTGTAGTATGTATGTAATCTAGGTGTAGTGTGCGTGTAATCTAGGTGTAGTGTGCGTGTAATCTAGGTGTGCGTGTAATCTAGGTGTAGTGCGTGTGTAAGCTAGGGGTGTGTGTGTGTGCGTGTAATCTAGGTGTAGTGCGTGTGTAATCTAGGTGTAGTGTAATCTAGGTGTAGTGTAATCTAGGTGTAGTGTAATCTAGGTGTAGTGTAATCTAGGTGTAGTGTAATCTAGGTGTAGTGTAATCTAGGTGTGCGTGTAATCTAGGTGTAGTGCGTGTAATCTAGGTGTAGTATGTGTGTAATCTAGGTGTGCGTGTAATCTAGGTGTAGCGCGTGTAATCTAGGTGTAGTGTAATCTAGGTGTAGTGTAATCTAGGTGTAGTGCGTGTAATCTAGGTGTGCGTGTAATCTAGGTGTAGTGCGTGTAATCTAGGTGTAGTGTAATCTAGGTGTAGTGTGTGTAATCTTGGTGTAGTGTGCGTGTAATCTAGGTGTAGTGTGTGTGTAATCTAGGTGTAGTGTGTGTGTAATCTAGGTGTGCGTGTAATCTAGGTGTAGTGCGTGTAATCTAGGTGTAGTGTAATCTAGGTGTAGTGTAATCTAGGTGTAGTGTAATCTAGGTGTAGTGTAATCTAGGTGTAGTGTAATCTAGGTGTAGTGTAATCTAGGTGTAGTGTAATCTAGGTGTAGTGTAATCTAGGTGTAGTGTAATCTAGGTGTAGTGTAATCTAGGTGTAGTGTAATCTAGGTGTAGTGTAATCTAGGTGTAGTGTAATCTAGGTGTAGTGTGTGTGTAATCTAGGTGTAGTGTGTGTGTAATCTAGGTGTAGTGTAATCTAGGTGTGTGTGTAATCTAGGTGTGTGTAATCTAGTGTAGTGTAATCTAGGTGTAGTGTAATCTAGGTGTAGTGTAACCTAGGTGTAGTGTAATCTAGGTGTAGTGTGTGTGTAATCTAGGTGTAGTGTAATTTAGGTGTAGTGTAATCTAGGTGTAGTGTAATCTAGGTGTAGTGTAATCTAGGTGTAGTGTAATCTAGGTGTAGTGTAATCTAGGTGTGTGTGTAATCTAGGTGTGTGTGTAATCTAGTGTAGTGTAATCTAGGTGTAGTGTAATCTAGGTGTAGTGTAATCTCGGTGTGTGTGTAATCTAGGTGTAGTGTAATCTAGGTGTAGTGTAATCTAGGTGTAGTGTAATCTAGGTGTAGTGTAATCTAGGTGTGTGTGTAATCTAGGTGTGTGTGTAATCTAGGTGTAGTGTAATCTAGGTGTAGTGTAATCTAGGTGTAGTGTAATCTAGGTGTAGTGTAATCTAGGTGTGTGTGTAATCTAGGTGTAGTGTAATCTAGGTGTAGTGTAATCTAGGTGTAGTGTAATCTAGGTGTAGTGTAATCTAGGTGTAGTGTAATCTAGGTGTGTGTGTAATCTAGGTGTAGTGTAATCTAGGTGTAGTGTAATCTAGGTGTAGTGTAATCTAGGTGTAGTGTAATCTAGGTGTAGTGTAATCTAGGTGTGTGTATAATCTAGGTGTGTGTGTATAATCTAGGTGTAGTGTAATCTAGGTGTAGTGTAATCTAGGTGTAGTGTAATCTAGGTGTAGTGTAACCTAGGTGTAGTGTAATCTAGGTGTAGTGTAATCTAGGTGTAGTGTAATCTAGGTGTAGTGTAATCTAGGTGTAGTGTAATCTAGGTGTAGTGTAATCTAGGTGTAGTGTAATCTAGGTGTAGTGTAATCTCGGTGTGTGTGTAAGCTAGGTGTAGTGTAATCTAGGTGTGTGTATAATCTAGGTGTAGTATAATCTCGGTGTGTGTGTAATCTAGGTGTGTGTATAATCTAGGTGTAGTGTAATCTAGGTGTAGTGTAATCTAGGTGTGTGTGTAATCTAGGTGTAGTGTAATCTAGGTGTGTGTATAATCTAGGTGTAGTGTAATCTAGGTGTAGTGTAATCTAGGTGTGTGTATAATCTAGGTGTAGTGTAATCTAGGTGTAGTGTAATCTAGGTGTGTGTATAATCTAGGTGTAGTGTGTGTATAATCTAGGTGTGTGTATAATCTAGGTGTAGTGTAATCTCGGTGTGTGTGTAAGCTAGGTGTAGTGTAATCTAGGTGTGTGTATAATCTAGGTGTAGTGTAATCTAGGTGTAGTGTAATCTCGGTGTGTGTGTAATCTAGGTGTAGTGTAATCTCGGTGTGTGTGTATCTAGGTGTAGTGTAATCTCGGTGTGTGTGTAAGCTAGGTGTGTGTATAATCTAGGTGTGTGTATAATCTAGGTGTAGTGTAATCTAGGTGTGTGTATAATCTAGGTGTAGTGTGTGTAATAATCTAGGTGTAGTGTAATCTAGGTGTAGTATAATCTAGGTGTAGTGTAATCTAGGTGTAGTTAATCTAGGTGTAGTGTAATCTAGGTGTGTGTATAATCTAGGTGTAGTGTGTGTATAATCTAGGTGTAGTATAATCTAGGTGTAGTGTAATCTAGGTGTAGTGTAATCTAGGTGTGTGTATAATCTAGGTGTAGTGTAATCTAGGTGTAGTGTGTGTATAATCTAGGTGTGTGTATAATCTAGGTGTAGTGTAATCTCGGTGTAGTGTAATCTAGGTGTAGCGCGTGCGTGCCGCGGAGGCACTGCAGCCGGTGCAGCCGCGCACCTTTGTCGGCGTTGTAGATGATGTTCTTGACGAGCAGGTCGTTGTGGCAGAGCACGACGGGAGAGCCCAGGCCGGCGAGCGTCTCCTGCAGGCCGAGCATCTCTCTCTCCAGCTCCCGCCCGGCTGGGCACCTCCGAGAGAAACCTACAAAATTAGGCGGAAGGGGGAGCGGCGCGGGAATGCGGGAAGGGACGAGGGAGGAGCGACGTGGATTACAGCGCCGCGTAGATTTTAAAAAAAAAAAGATAATATTTTAAAATGTTTTAATTATCGCTCCTCGCACGAAATCGATTTGTCGCTCGCCGTTTGCTAGCCGTCGTTCTCGGGCGCGGAGAGGGGTCAGAGAGGGGTCACCGTGACGTCACCACAGCTGGGTGGGGGGGTCACACCGTGACACCGTCACCACGGCTGGGTGGGGGGGGGGGTCACACCGTCACACCGTCACACAGTCACACAGCCACACAGTCACACAGTCACACAGTCACACCGTCACACCGTCACACAGTCACACAGCCACACAGTCACACCGCCACACAGTCACACAGTCACACCGTCACCACGGCTGGTGGGGGGTCACACCGTGACACCGTCACCACGGCTGGTGGGTGACTACGTCTTGGTGACTACTTCTTGGTTGGTTACTACATCTTGGTGGACTACGTCTTGGTGACTACGTCTTGGTTGGTTACTACATCTTGGTGACTACGTCTTGGTGACTACGTCTTGGTTGGTTACTACATCTTGGTGACTACGTCTTGGTGACTACGTCTTGGTGACTACGTCCTTGGTGACTACATCTTGGTGACTACGTCTTGGTGACTACATCTTGGTGACTACGTCTTGGTCTGTGGTAGTTTCACCGCCGTGGGGGGCTGGCGAAGTGCCCGTGTGTAACCGCGACCCGACCACAATTGCGGCGTAGTCTTTCCCATTTGGGGTCACGGACCCTGTCCTTAGTACCCCCGTTGCTGATTTCAGATTCACTCGCTTGCTATTCTCCAGGCCTCGAGATAATGGGACTCAACATCCTCCATACCACTCGCGACCACCCTAAGCCGTACAACTCCGCCAGGGTCGTCAAGATCCTCCGAGCGTGCGTCGCTCAGCTCCCCACGGTCCTCTCTCGGCCTCGCGCTCGTGGTGGTGGGGCGACGGCGCCAGTGGACATCGCGGCAGCTAAACTCCGGAGCTCCCTCGTGCTCCTTCGAGGGGTCAGGGGACGACTTCCGAGACAACACTTGCAACATCTCCAAATCTCGACTTAGAAATGTCTCGCACGCTCTCTCTCTCTCCCTCTCTAGTTACTTTCAAACGCATCGCTTCTTCCTTTGCTCGGTCGACGTTCAACTATTTTTCGCCTCTTTCCATGCACGGTGGCCCCCCCCCTGAGAACGATTATTTAAAGGGGGGCTTCATGAATTACAAAAACGTTACTATCCTAAAATTTGGACGAGCGTTGCGGGGGGGGGGGGGGGGGCGGGTGGGGGCAGGCGGGGGGGTAGCTGCAGGTCTGAAGAGCGACGCAGCGTGCTCAGAGCCCCGCCCGTCGTCCCTGGGGTAAGCGGCGGATCCGGGCCACTGCCCCGAATCCGATTCGAACCAGGAGGGGGCGACACCAAAGGGTCGCGAATGAGCACGCTCAAAACCCTGCCCCAACCCCCACCCACCTCCATTCCTACCCACCCTGCCCCCCCCCCCACAACCACCTCCCCCCCCCCCCACCACCACCAACCTCTACCTGGCATGACCTTCGGGTCCGGGAATCCATCGGCCGCCAGCGAGAAGTACTTCTGCAGCTCATCCCACAGGTTCGGCTTGGGGATGCAGCCGTTGTGCGCGTGGATGGCGTGGATGCGAGCAAGTTCCCTCGCGGTGAGCCTAGGTGGGTGGGGAGGGCGGAGATTGGAGACGCGCGGACACGCACGCACATGCACGCACACACACACACACGGCACGCACACACACACACGGCACACACACACACACGCACGCACACACACACACACGGCACGCACACACACACACAGTTACAGGCAGCCCGGCACACAAGGCAAGCTGCTCACCACCCCCCACCACCCCCCCCCCCGATTGGGTTGGCCAGGCAGGTTCAACGTTCGTCAGCGTTGATGCGGCAAAATAAAAAAAATAAATCACAAACTCCCCCCCCCCCCCTCCCCATCGCCGACGGAGATATTTGAATTATTAAAGCGGCAGAATGTACGAGTGGCCAATAACAACAATCTCCTTCGTTTTAAAACACGTGGCCGTAAGCTTTCGCACGACCAAATATTATCCACAAGAGGTTTCTTTCGTGCGAGATCGCGTACACGTACACACACACACACACACGTGTCGTTAAACCCGCCACCACCCGACACAGCAATCGCAAGGTTGTCGTGTAAACAACACGTGACCAATTCGTTACGAGTACAGGCACCACACCGGCTGTCGTGTGTGTGTGTGTTGGAGAGTAAACCCCACTATAACATTTACAATTCCGAGTACCGTGATGTACCACCAGTAATTACAACAACAACAACCACAACAACACAACAACAACAACCAGCATCATCAGGTGACAAAGCCAGAGATGCGGATAAATCTGTTGTTCAGCTCTTACGGATATCGGCCCCTCTCCACATGAAAGCACAAAACACGTTTTTGATTGTTTGTCATTGCTCATTTTGCACATCTCATCATCCCCGCACAGCCTTCTGGGAGTGCGCACGTAACATCGGCAGCATTGGTTCAACGCAAGCAAACTCGTCGATGCCGCCAGGTTAAGAAAAAAAAAAGCTTTATAGCTCATCAGATTCTGTTGGAAGTGGACAACGCAGGACTACTTCCGAATCCCTTCAAGTCACCTTCCCACCCTCTCCCCACCCCACCACCTCTGGCCACAATGCAGTAGGGGGCAGCACCTCCCCGCTGGCCCGTGCCGTATCTACGCGGGAGGCTTGGTCGCGCGGCACTTTGAACGCACGCATGCTGAAATGCGCGTACAGTTGATCATCGATTGCCCGGCGGTTCCGGGCGGAATACGGCAAAAACCGGCAAAACCGCTCCAAAGACTGCAGAGCCGAGTCCGGCGATGGTCCAGACGCACATCATGGTTGTTGACACCAGAGCGTAGTAGTAGTACCCATGTAACGTCACCCCGTGCAGGGGCCGAGGTTGGAGTGGCAAATGTGGCACGGCAAATACCGTAACCTTCTACTCAAGGATTTTCGTCTCATTTGAGCGATTATATTATTTCTGCCAATTTCACTGGAGTAAAAAAATATATATATATTTTAAAACACTCGAAACAAACAGCACCTAAACGCATAAGGTTGTGCATGAATGCGCAAAATAAGCTATTTTTTAAATAATGCAGCGATTACATTTTGATTTGAAGCTTTTCGTGACTGCAGGGACTCATTCTTCTTGGTTCTTTTCAGTAAAGTCACCACCACGTGGAAGGGAAACAATAAAATAATAAAAAATATAAAACAATAAAAAAAGTTCTTGCCGTGACGACGATAGCTTGTGCTTGCAGTCGAAAACGTCGTGAGAATTTCCATCGTTTTATATTCTTATTATTTTTATCGTTTCCCTTCTACGTGGTGACTTTACCGAATGAACCAAGAAAATAATGCAGCGATCATCCGGCGTTTTGAAAATCCGGCACCCACTCCCCCCTCCTCCCCCACCCTGAAGTCGCCGGATAATCAATTACCTACTGCATGTATGTTTACCGTATGTATGTTGTACGTCAACTTCTTTCACACTGTACGTAGCCATCCGTGATTTAAAAACAAACAAAAAAATCGGTAGGTGCGGGGCGGGAGGGAAATTCTCAGGAACCGGGAATTTGTTGGCCACGTGTAAAAAAAAATAAAAAATAAAACGCCGAACCGAAAGTAAAACGCCGACTCGTCATCTTTCACTTGCGGCCGTCGCAGAGCGGCCCCCCCAGGACCCCGGCAGCAGCAAACTCCACCACGCAGCGGAACGGGCAGCCCGGTGGGGTGGAGGATTCCACACCCCGGGAATCCAAACCCCGGGAATCCACACCCCGGGAATCCAAACCCCGGGAATCCACACCCCGGGAATCCACACCCCGGGAATCCACACCCCGGGAATCCAAACCCCGGGAATCCAAACCCTGGGGAATCCAAACCCCGGGAATCCAAACCCGGGAATCCACACCCCGAGAATCCAAACCCCGGGAATCCACACCCCGGGAATCCAAACCCCGGAATCCAAACCCCGGGAATCCAAACCCCGGGAATCCAAACCCCGGGAATCCAAACCCCGGGAATCCACACCCCGGGGAATCCACACGTCTAACACAAAACGGTCTTGCATTGTTATTCTTGGAAACGTTCATCTGATTTTCACGTGGTGCTGAAAGCGAACAAAAAACTTTTAATACCTGTGTGTGTGTGTGTGCAATGGCGGAGCCAGGATTTTCAGGTGGGGGGGGGGGGGAGGGGGGCAACCCCTCCAACATTTAAAAATTGTTAGAAAGTAAGGAGTTGTTAGTAAGTAAAGAGTTGCTAGTAAGGAGTTGTCAGTAAAGAGTTGTTAGTAAGCAAGGGAGTTGTTAGTGAGTAAGGAGTTGTTAGTAAAGTAAGGAGTTGTTAGTAAGTAAGGAGTTGTTAGTAAGTAAGGAGTTGTGAGTAAGGAGTTGTCAGTAAGTAAGGAGTTGTTGGTAAGTAAGGAGTTGTTAGTAAGTAAAGAGTTGTAAGTAAGGAGTTGTCAGTAAAGAGTTGTTAGTAAGTAAGGAGTTGTAAGTAAAGTAAAGAGTTGTTTAGTAAGTAAGGAGTTGTTAGTAAGTAAGGAGTTGTTAGTAAGCAAGGAGTTGTTAGTAAGTAAGGAGTTGTTAGTAAGTAAGGAGTTGTTAGTAAGTAAGGAGTTCATATTCTTAGTTTTTCGGTAAAGTAAGGAGTTGTTAGTAAGTAAGGAGTTATCAGTAAAGAGATGTTAGTAAGTAAGGAGTTGTTAATAAGTAAGGAGTTAGTAAGTAAGGCGTTAGTAAGTAAGGAGTTATCAGTAAAGAGATGTTAGTAAGTAAGGAGTTGTTAATAAGTAAGGAGTTAGTAAGTAAGGAGTTGTTAATAAGTAAGGATTGTCCCGTGCTTGTTACTCGAGGCGTGTGCGGCGATGACGCAGCCATCGATCGAGGGGTCGATTCGAACCGCGTTGTTAGTGATCGGCATCTCGCTCGCTGAAGGTGTCGATGCCTTCAGGGAAGTCGTGACTCTGTAGACGCAGCTGCGCACAATTCTGTGAGTCACTTATAACCGCTGTGCCGTTACTTATTGCCAATTATTGTCCTATCATCTCGTAGAGTCCCTGGCCACGTAATAATATGCTACACGGTGGCAGTGGGGTGGGGGGTCGCAAAATGCGATTTATTACTAATAAACCTCAATGATCCGATCGAAATTAGGGATTTCGTTTGGATCATTGGGGGGGGGGGGGGCACGTGCCACCCCCCCCCCCCCACTGGCTCCACCAGTGTGTGCGCTCAGGTTTATTGGTCACAGCGACTGAGACTCGTAAGAAGACCCACAGACTCGCACAGCGACTAGAAGCCTAGCACAGAGCTGACGTTGCGATTCACCTGGGTTCACACTCCAAGTGTAGGGAGCCGACAAGTTTTAAACACGCGCGGGGCAAGCCAAACATCCGCCGGCGTCATATTCAACTTTTGTTCCACGCCCAAGTTTTGACTTGAACTTCAGCTCCGGGAATTAAAATTTCGGAGCAATCTCCCCCCGCCCATCCCTTACCACCCCCCCCCCCCCACTCGCCCACCCGGGTAAGTAGAGTGGGGTGGCCAAGTGCCGTCCCCTCTAAGTGTGGACTAAGAGGGCACTTGAAGGAACCTCTCAATGGTTGCCGGACGAGTGCGCTACGGTGGCTAGGAGATGTTGACTACCTCGCCTGGTACGCAGGAGGTCGTGGGTTCGATCCCGACCCTGACGACTGCTGCTGTGTATTTGGAGTTTGCGTGTCTCTCTCTCTCATCATCACGGTGGCTAGGAGATGTTAACTACCTCGCCCGGCACGCAGGAGGTCGTGGTTCAATCTTGACCCTGACACCTACTGTATATTTTGGAGTTTGCTGTGTCTCTCTCTCTCTCCCCTCCCTCCCCCTCCCGCGTGGTCGCGTGGATATTTCCCCGTGTACTCCCCCCCCACCCACCACATTTTAGAAATGGACATCGCCCACGCGTTTAGAGTTAATTGGCTGCTGCTAGAAAGTTCCACGTGACGGCAACTATCCGCGTCGTTGAGCGGCTCTCGTTTGCGATGGCCAGGTACGCTCCTGACAAAGGGAGCTGTACGGAAAAACTCAGCGGGCCCCCCCCTCCCCCTCCCCCCCTCCCCCGAGCCCCCCCCCCCCCGAGCCCCCCCCCCCCCCGAGCTAGCAAGATCAAAATTGTGGGCAAGACCAACAGTGAAATTTTGATTTAAAGGCTTTCGTGACTGCAGTAATTCATATTCTTAGCTCTTTCGGTAAAGTCACGTGAAGGAAAACAATAAAATAATAAAAATATATATAAAACAATAACAAAAATTCTCACGACGTGGACGACCGTTTGCGTTATGGTCGAAACGTCGTGAGAATTTTTATTGTTTTATATATATATTTATTATTTGTTGTTTCCCTTCAACGCGACTTTACCGAAAGAGCTAAGAATAAGACCAACAGTGGTTTTTGTTGTCCGTAAAGGAGAGACCTCTTTGCCCCCCCCCCCACCATAGGAATGTGGAATTTCCACCAAACCCGGCTCTTGCAGGGCTTGTAAACGGGGGGGGGGGGGGGAGGGGGTGGAAAGGCAGCAGCGCTACAATGCAGAAATTTTCTGCCACTTTGGAGACTTGGGGGGGCTCCTTTTACTGTCAGGAGGGCCGAGCAGACAGCGCGTGTGTTCAAAGCAATGTGAACGCTTCCCGGGAAATGTTCAACTTCGCCACGAGATCCCAGCGATGCGTTGACAACGAAGGCGAAAACAAGTGGATGCTTTTGAAGCTATTCATAAAGAGAGTTGTTGTTATCATGTCACGCAGTGTGGCATCAACCGTTCTTTAGCCATGAAAAAAACGATGGGCCCGTATGAGCGTTAAAAAATTGTTTGGGGAGGCAACCTGTATATGTATACGTTGTGTAAAAAAAAAAAATCGCTTTGACAGTCGTTAAGATATTCTTAGCTCTTTCGGTAAAGTCACGTTGAAGGGAAACAATAAAATAATAAATATATATAAAACAATAAAAATTCTCACGACGTTTCGACCATAACGCAAACGGTCATCATCAGGTGTGATGATGATGATGATGACCGTTTGCGTTATTGTTCATATATATTTTTTATTATTTTAGTGTTTCCCTTCAACGTGACTTTACCGAAAGAGCTAAGAATACGAATTACTGCAGTCACGAAAGCTTTAAATCAAAATTCAAGTCGTTACGATGAAAAGTCAGGACCGACAAGCCCCCTAGGAGAAGTTTTCACGCATCTGCCGAAAATGAAAAGACAATCTGACGAATTTCGATTTAAAGCCTTTCGTGACTGCAAGGATCATCCATCTTCTTTGGTTTTTTCGGTAAGTCACCACCACGTAAGAATGAGAATAAAATAATAAATTAATAAAATAAAATAACACAAAGAAATAACGCAATAAAATTCTCACCTGTGTCGTGGCCCGAAACGTCGCGAGAATTTCACCGTGTTATTTATCAAATTAGTTTATTATTTTATCTCATTCTACGTGACTTTACCGAAAGAACCAAAGAAGAAGCATCTGACGAGAGATCATCAAAATAAGGGGGGAGGAGGGAGTGGCCAAAAAAAAAAAGTCAGCCCCGTGACGCCGGCCCGCTCGTGCCCCCCCTTCCGTTATTAACAAAACAAACACGCGGCCCGACTTTGTAAAGTGGCCTCGAGTATTGTTCAAACAGTCCTCGAGCGCTCCCCCCCACCCACACCTCCCCCGGGGCTACCAATGCCAACAGCGAAAGCCATCGCCGCAAGAGCCTCGCGCTGCGGCGGGGAGAATTCGAGGGCGGTGCGCGGTGCGGCCCGATCATTGATCCAGCGGTTGGGGGGGGGGGGTCACCCGACCCGACACGGGGGGGGGGGGGTCAGTCGCCTCGGCACTCGTCGAAAGCGCCGCTACCAAGTTAACGCTAACCCGTGAAGTTGCCTCGCTCGTTCCTCCGGCCCACGTTTTCAGGGCTCCTGTAACGTCAGGCGCCGCCGCGTCCTCTCTCATCCTGTACACCGTTGCGCCACCACTGCCCACCACCACCACCACCAGACCATCCCGCCACCACCACCACCCTGTGTTCAACCTGCCACCACACTGTGTTCAACCGCCACCACCACCACACTGCACCACCACACTGCGTTCAACCACCGCCACCACCACCACACTGTGTTCAACCACCCGCCACCACCACACTGTGTTCAACCGCTGCCACCACCACCACCACCACCACACTGTGTTCAACCGCTGCCACCACCACCACCACCACCACACTGTGTTCAACCACCGCCACACCACCAGACTGTTCAACCGCCACCACCACCACACTGTGTTCAACCACCACCACCACCACCACACTGTGTTCAACCACCACCACCACCACCACCACCACCCTGTGTTCAACCACCACCACCACCACCACCACCACACTGTGTTCAACCACCGCCACCACCACACTGTGTTCAACCACCACCACCACCACCACCACCACACTGTGTTCAACCACCACCATCACCACCACCACCACACTGTGTTCAACCACCGCCACCCACCACCACCACACTGTGTTCAACCACCGCCACCACCACCACCACACTGTGTTCAACCACCACCACCACCACCAGACTGTTCAACCGCCACCACCACCACACTGTGTTCAACCACCGCCACCACCACCACCACACTGTGTTCAACCACCACCACCACCACCAGACTGTTCAACCGCCACCACCACCACACTGTGTTCAACCACCACCACCACCACCACCACCACACTGTGTTCAACCACCGCCACCACCACACTGTGTTCAACCACCGCCACCACCACCACACTGTGTTCAACCGCCACCACCACCACCACCACCACCACACTGTGTTCAACCACCGCCACCACCACCACCACACTGTGTTCAAACGCCACCACCACCACCACCCTGTGTTCAACCACCACCACCACCACCACACTGTGTTCAACCGCCACCACCACCACACTGTGTTCAACCGCCACCACCACCACCACACTGTGTTCAACCGCCACCACCACCACCACCACCACACTGTTCAACCGCCACCACCACACTGTGTTCAACCGCCACCACCACCACCACACTGTGTTCAACCGCCACCACCACCACCACCACCACACTGTTCAACCGCCACCACCACCACCACCCTGTGTTCAACCGCCACCACCACCACCACCGTGTTCCACCACCAACCAGTCACAACAACTCATCCACCCACTCACCTCACCCACACACCTATCCACCCATACACCGCCACACACACCAGACCACAAGACTCCTCTCTCTCTCTCTCGCTTCTTCCCTTGGCAGCATCCCCCAACATCAGACTTCCCTCCCTACCGCCATCGCCTCTTTCCCCACACCCCGCCCCCCCCCCAACAAACTCCCGTAACGACGACGGACAACCTCGCTCATTTAAAGCCACGGCTCTCCCCGAGCCTCCCAATGCTCCCGATCCCTCGTGCGTAAAAGAGAGCGAGAGAGAGCCAAATGGAGTAGGAAGAGAGGGGGGCAGAGAGAGAGGGGGGGGGGAGGGCGGAGAGGGGGGTAGAGAGAGAGAGAGGAGAGGCAGAGAGGGGGGTAGAGAGAGAGGGAAGGAGTAAAGAGAGCAGAATTTTTTTTTTGTTGGGTCTTTCATTTAAAAGGGGGGGGGGGGGGGGTTACATAAAGCAAAGCATTAAAAAAACCTACAAATAAACGAAATGATGAACGGAGCAAAGTGCCCGACTACACCGAGCGTCTTCTCGTTTCCTCTCTGATCGTAACAAACAAACAAAAAAAGGTTACATTTTGATTTAAAGCTTTCGTGACTGCAGTAATTCTGCAGTCACGAAAGGTTGCTACACACAAAAAAGAAACCAACCCAAAAGCTCTCTCCCCCCCCCGCCCCCATCCGACGTACTGCCTCAAACAGGCTGACGAAGCAATAGCCGCGAGCGAGGAGCGGCGCCCTATGAAGGCCGGCACGGCACACGAAGCGGTCTGGGGGTGGCCGGCAACCACAACCCGGCCTGTGACTTCGTCAACCCCAGCGGCGATGTTCACCACACGCCGCGCCTGGTACTACTTACGCGAGGCCGAATCGACCCTAGCGGAGAGAGAGGGGGGGGGGGCACCAGGACCGGTTTGGGATAATCGTCACCGGTGGTGTCGGCGGCCGCGAGCGGGTCGCCGGGTTCGTGGCACGACGCGTTCAATACCGCCACACTCCCGCTCCCTTCCACACACAGACAAAGACAAAGATCCCCCGTGTAGCCTTAACAGACTGTAGGGGCAAGTGCTGTTAGCGAGCACCTATGAAGGCCGAACGGTTACACGAGGGGGTGGGTGGCCAGCACCACGCCCGACCGCCTTTGTCTCCCCAGTGGCAATGTTTACACACCGCACCAGGTACTCATTTGAGGCTGAGTCGACCTAGGGGAGGCCCGGGACCGGTTCAGATAATCGTCACTGGTGTTGGCCGTGAGCGGGAATCGAAACCCGGGTCGCCAGGTTCATAGCGCAGCGCGCTAACCGCTACACTATCGCTCCCTTCCACACAGACACACACACACACCCTGTGCCCGTCACGCATTGCATCAACGGGGGAGGTGCGGTAGCGATGAGCAATAACAATAATAACCTCGCAACAGCCAACCGCGTCGGCAACTTTAGCGATTTACGCCTTTGACAACTGCACCGTTTGTTGCCGGCCCTTTCGGGAATTATTGTAAAGAGAGTAGATCTTGGGCTGTGTATTAAAAAAAAAAAGTTGAAAGATTTTTGTTAGCTGTACACAAGAACAAAAGTGCCCCCTCTCTCCGCTGTAGAACGCACGCGAATATCCCACCAGGCCCCGTGTACCCGAACGCGTCCCGGTTGACGGAGCGGGTTTCGCGGCTGCATCCTAAATGATGCCTTGGTTGCATATTCTTGGTTCTTTCGGTAAAGTCAAGTAGGTAGGGGAAAAAAATAAACATTAAAAAAAAGTAAAAAATAAAACCACGACGTTTTCATCGCAACGCAAGCAAGCGGTCTTCATCAGGCGGAGTTGCACGGCTGCTCTCCCTGTGGTCACGTGGATTTCCAGGAGGCACCGACGCCTCCTGTATATTTGGAGTTTGCGAGTCTCTCTCATCATCATCATCACGGCAGCTATGAGATGTTAACGACCTCGCCTGATATACAGGAGGAGGTTGTGGGTTCAATCCCGACCCCGACGCCTCCTGTATATTTGGAGTTTGCGAGTCTCTCTCACTCATCATCATCATCATCACGGCAGCTATGAGATGTTAACGACCTCGCCTGATATACAGGAGGAGGTTGTGGGTTCAATGCCGACCCCGACCCCTCCTGTACATTGGAGTTTGCGAGTCTCTCTCATCATCATCATGGCAGCTACGAGATGTTAACGACCTCGCCTGATATACAGGAGGAGGTTGTGGGGTCAATCCCGACCCCTCCTGTATATTTGGAGTTTGCGAGTCTCTCTCACTCATCATCATCATCACGACAGCTAGGAGATGTTAACGACCTCGCCTCATATACAGGAGGAGGCGTGGGGTCAATCCCGACCCCTCCTGTATATTTGGAGTTTGCGAGTCTCTCTCATCATCATCATCATCACGGCAGCTAGGAGATGTTAACGACCTCGCCTCATATACAGGAGGAGGCGTGGGGTCAATCCCGACCCCTCCTGTATATTTGGAGTTTGCGAGTCTCTCTCTCATCATCATCATCATCACGGCAGCTAGGAGATGTTAACGACCTCGCCTGATATACAGGAGGTAGCATGGGGTCAATCCCGACCCCTCCTGTATATTTGGAGTTTGTGAGTCTCTCTCACTCATCATCATCATCATCACGGCAGCTATGAGATGTTAACGACCTCGCCTGATATACAGGAGGAGGTTGTGGGTTCAATCCCGACCCCGACCCCTCCTGTATATTTGGAGTTTGCGAGTCTCTCTCACTCATCATCATCATCATCATCACGGCAGCTATGAGATGTTAACGACCTCGCCTGATATACAGGAGGAGGTTGTGGGATCAATCCCGACCCCGACCCCTCCTGTATATTTGGAGTTTGCTAGTCTCCCCCCCGTGGTTGTGTGGATTTTTTCCTCCCGGGTCCTCCGTTTTTTTCCCCTTCTCCATTTAGAATCAACGGCAGGCGGCGTTCAGAGTATTTTGGCTGCTGCTCTGAATTTCCACGCGACGGGCGAGCGACGGTCATCGGAGCTATCGATTGCACACAGGCCAGGTTCGCTTCTGAACAAACAAAAGCTACGTAGCACCTCAGTGGGCGCCCTTAGGGGCCATATATTTAGTACGTACGCATGGAGGGCGGGGGGGGTTAACCCAAATGCGTATGGAGGGGGTCTACTGACAATGCACAAGAAACGGGGGGGGGGGGTGGGGTGAAGCCTCGATAATAATTAGTCTACATTGGCCTTCAAATGAGTTAGACAGTCCGGCGGTGGACTGTTTGCTTGAACACGTTAATATTATGAATCCTCGATCGTTTCTGCGTGGATTAAATATCGGCCGTTCAATAGGATTCGGGGGGGGGGGGGTGCGTCAAGCGTACGTACGCAGGTGTGGGTGGGGGTGTAAAAAGTACGCGTGCGTACAGGGAGTGAGGGAGGTGGTCAAGTCTAGATTTGAAGCTTTCGTGACTTGCAAGGATCCATACTCTTTGGTTCTGTTCGGTTAAAGTCACGTGGGTAAAAAAATAAAACAACAAAAATTAACGACGTTTCGGCCACAACACAAGCGGCCTTCGAGGCAGTCCAGTCCCTTCACCTGATGAAGGCCGCTTGTGTTGTGGCCGAAACGTCGTGATGTTTGTTGTTTTATTTTTTTTACCTACGCGACTTTACCCGAACAGAACCAAAGAGTACGAGGTGGTCAAGCTTTGACAGATTTTTGCGCACGCACTAAAGGGATGGCCCCTTAACCCGGCAAAATAAAAGTTCAGCGGGGTAGTCGCGGGTTAATGAAACGCCCATTGAAGAGCCACGCCACAGCACGTCAGAAACGCCGCTGCTGCTGCTGCTGCTGCTGCTGCATTCTGCTTCATGGCGGTGCAGTGCCCCACGCCATTGGCCGAGATGCGGCAACGCCCCACCTCCGCCCTCGGCGATGGTGGCGAGCCTCCTAAACCAAATAATAATTCTTCCCCCTTTGTGCTCTTTTAAAAAACAAAACAAATCAATCGTGCCACCGGTTCACATCCCCCCCTCCCTCCCCCCGCCGCGCAAACCGTGAACGTTCGGCAAACGTTGGGCCTTTCAAGACGAGTTCCAAAGTCCACGTGCTAGCGCAATTTGACCCCAGCCGACCCCCTCTCCCACCAGCCCGTGCCCAGCCCACCACCGGCACCGTGGCCGCGAGCGCCAGGCCCGCCACGGTCTCGCAACGCCCAGCGGCGAGCGCAGAAGCGCCGGACCGTGCGGCACTGGGAGGAGGGGGGGGGTGGTCGGGTAGCACTGCCAGTCCACCGTCACCCGAGGCGGACAGGCCCAGCGTCAGCAGGGTCACTTGCTCACCCCGGCCCCCCAGGCCGGTGACAAGCACCCGCCGATACCGGTTAGGTACATAGGGCGGGTCGCCAGCTGTTAGCGCCGACGAGACACAATGTCGAAAGCGGCCCGTGGCCGATAACCATCCGGGCAGTTCACCGGCGGTGGGTTCAACAAGAAAGCCTGACTCTGCCGCTGATGATGATGATGATGATACACTGGATGTCAAAACCGATCCTTGCTATAACAATCCGGCAATTCACCAGCACCGAGTTCAAGCAAAGCTTGACTCTGCTGCTGATGAGACACTGAAATGTGGAAACCGGTCCTTGCCTATAACCATCTAGGAGAGTTCACCAGCACTGGGTTCAAGCAAAGCTTGACTCTGCTGCTGATGCAGGGCCAGATTAAGATTCTGTAGGCCCCTGGGCTACAATTACTGTGAGCCCACCCCAGTAATATTTTCAAAAGGAAAACAAAGTAAAAAAAATGTATTTTTACAAAACGAACAACAAATAAAATTCAGCATTCACAAGTGAAAAAAACTATTCACTTCGTCACTGTAGGCCCCCTGGGCTGAAGCCCCTAAAGCCCTCCCCCCCCACGCCTAGATCCGGCCCTGTGCTGATGAGACACTGAATTTCAAAACCAGTCCTTGCCGAAAACCATCTAGAAGTTCACCAGCACTGGGTTCAAGCAAAGCTTGACTCTGCTGCTGATGAGACACTGAATGTGGAAACCGGTCCTTGCCTATAACCATCTAGAAGTTCACCAATATTGGGTTCAAGCAAAGCTTGACTCTGCTGCTGATGAGACACTGAATGTGGAAACCGGTCCTTACCTATAACCATCTAGAAGTTCACCAATATTGCATTCAAGCAAAGCTTGACTCTGCTGCTGATGAGACACTGAATGTGGAAACCGGTCCTTGCCCTATACCATCTAGAAGTTCACCAGCACTGGGTTCAAGCAAAGCTTGACTCTGCTGCTGATGAGACAGTGAATGTGGAAACCGGTCCTTGCCTATAACCATCTAGAAGTTCACCAGCACTGGGTTCAAGCAAAGCTTGACTCTGCTGCTGATGAGACACTGAATGTGGAAACCGGTCCTTGCCGAAAACCATCTAGAAGTTCACCAGCACAGGCTTCAAGCAAAGCTTGACTCTGCTGCTGATGAGACACTGAATGTGGAAACCGGTCCTTGCCTATAACCATCTAGAAGTTCACCAGCACTGGGTTCAAGCAAAGCTTGACTCTGCTGCTGATGAGACACTGAATGTGGAAAACCGGTCCTTGCCTATAACCATCTAGAAGTTTACCAACGTTGGGTTCAAGCAAAGCTTGACTCTGCTGCTGATGAGACACTGAATGTGGAAACCGGTCCTTACCTATAACCATTTAGAAGTTCACCAGCACAGGGTTCAAGCAAAGCTTGACTCTGCTGCTGATGCAGGGCCAGATTAAGATTCTGTAGGCCCCTGGGCTACAATTACTGTGAGCCCACCCCAGTAATATTTTCAAAAGGAAAACAAAGTAAAAAAAATGTATTTTTACAAACGAACAACAAATAAAATTCAGCATTCACAAGTGAAAAACTATTCACTTCGTCACTGTAGGCCCCCTGGGCTGAAGCCCCTAAAGCCCTCCCCCCCCACGCCTAGATCCGGCCCTGTGCTGATGAGACACTGAATTTCAAAACCAGTCCTTGCCGAAAACCATCTAGAAGTTCACCAGCACTGGGTTTCAAGCAAAGCTTGACTCTGCTGCTGATGAGACACTGAATGTGGAAACCGGTCCTTGCCTATAACCATCTAGAAGTTCACCAATATTGGGTTCAAGCAAAGCTTGACTCTGCTGCTGATGAGACACTGAATGTGGAAACCGGTCCTTACCTATAACCATCTAGAAGTTCACCAATATTGCGTTCAAGCAAAGCTTGACTCTGCTGCTGATGAGACACTGAATGTGGAAACCGGTCCTTGCCTATAACCATCTAGAAGTTCACCAGCACTGGGTTCAAGCAAAGCTTGACTCTGCTGCTGATGAGACAGTGAATGTGGAAACCGGTCCTTGCCTATAACCATCTAGAAGTTCACCAGCACTGGGTTCAAGCAAAGCTTGACTCTGCTGCTGATGAGACACTGAATGTGGAAACCGGTCCTTGCCGAAAACCATCTAGAAGTTCACCAGCACTGGCTTCAAGCAAAGCTTGACTCTGCTGCTGATGAGACACTGAATGTGGAAACCGGTCCTTGCCTATAACCATCTAGAAGTTCACCAGCACTGGGTTCAAGCAAAGCTTGACTCTGCTGCTGATGAGACACTGAATGTGGAAACCGGTCCTTGCCTATAACCATCTAGAAGTTTACCAACGTTGGGTTCAAGCAAAGCTTGACTCTGCTGCTGATGAGACACTGAATGTGGAAACCGGTCCTTACCTATAACCATTTAGAAGTTCACCAGCACAGGGTTCAAGCAAAGCTTGACTCTGCTGCTGATGCAGGGCCAGATTAAGATTCTGTAGGCCCCTGGGCTACAATTACTGTGAGCCCACCCCAGTAATATTTTCAAAAGGAAAACAAAGTAAAAAAAAATGTATTTTTACAAAACGAACAACAAATAAAATTCAGCATTCACAAGTGAAAAAACTATTCACTTCGTCACTGTAGGCCCCCTGGGCTGAAGCCCCTAAAGCCCTCCCCCCCCACGCCTAGATCCGGCCCTGTGCTGATGAGACACTGAATTTCAAAACCAGTCCTTGCCGAAAACCATCTAGAAGTTTACCAACGTTGGGTTCAAGCAAAGCTTGACTCTGCTGCTGATGAGACACTGAATGTGGAAACCGGTCTTTGCCTATAACCATCTGGAAGTTCACCAGCACTGGGTTCAAGCAAAGCTTGACTCTGCTGCTGATGAGACACTGAATGTGGAACCCAGTCCTTGCCGAAAACCATCTAGAAGTTCGCCAGCACTGGGTTCAAGCAAAGCTTGACTCTGCTGCTGATGAGACACTGAATGTGGAAACCGGTCCTTGCCTATAACCATCTAGAAGTTCACCAGCACTGGGTTCAAGCAAAGCTTGACTCTGCTGCTGATGAGACACTGAATGTGGAACCCAGTCCTTGCCGAAAACCATCTAGAAGTTCGCCAGCACTGGGTTCAAGCAAAGCTTGACTCTGCTGCTGATGAGACACTGAATGTGGAAACCGGTCCTTGCCTATAACCATCTAGAAGTTCACCAATATTGGGTTCAAGCAAAGCTCGACTCTGCTGCTGATGAGACACTGAATGTGGAAACCAGTCCTTGCCCATAACCATCTAGAAGTTCACCAGCACTGGGTTCAAGCAAAGCTTGACTCTGCTGCTGATGCAGGGCAGGATTAAGAGTCTGTAGGCCCCTGGGCTACAATTACTGTGAGCCCCCCCCAGTAATATTTTCAAAAGGAAAAAAATGTATTTTTACAAAGCGAACAACAAATAAAATTCAACATTCACAAGTGAAAAAACTTTTCACTTCATCTCTGTAGGCCCCCTGGGCTGAAGCCCCTAAAGCCCCCCCCCCCCCCACGCCTTGATCCGGCCCTGTGCTGATGAGACACTGAATTTCAAAACCAGTCCTTGCCGAAAACCATCTAGAAGTTCACCAGCACTGGGTTCAAGCAAAGCTTGACTCTGCTGCTGATGAGACACTGAATGTGGAAACCGGTCCTTGCCTATAACCATCTAGAAGTTCACCGGCACTGTGTTCAAGCAAAGCCCGCGTGACTCTGAGTAGTCACCTAAATGTCCAAACCTCTCCGAAGAGCTTTGCTTGAGTTGAAGCTTTTTTTTGCCATCAAGTTCATTGCCCTCCCAGGAGAGCCGTGCGGCCAATGGCCGATATGGGGGCGTTCCCGTTTACCACGTGGAGGGGGACAGATGATATGGGGAAGGAGGCACATTGCCCACTCGTCTGATTTCCATCTATCAGAGAATAGAAATAATTAACAATGACAAACAAAAGGTTTTCCAATTCAAACTTGACCCCCCAGATAAGGTCTAGCAGACCCCCCCCCCCTCATCCATTTGTGCAGAAAACAGCGAGTAACTGCAAAAAAAATCGCAAACATCCTAATCTAGATAAACACGGGAGAGATAATTAACCACTCGGAAGGTACGGGGGAGGGGGGCGGGGAGAGGAGGCGCGCTCTCGTGAGCAAGCGGAACACGCCACGCAAACACATTTTTTGTTTGAGACATCCCATCAGGCAAAAGCGGCCCCCTTCAGTCTGAGAGCCCACAACGACTTCAGCTGTAGCAATGCTTTCACAGGCTCAACATGCGGCCTGGTTTACGCACGTTCATCGTCTGAACTGCCCACGCTTAATTAGGCAGAGACAACTCCCCCTCCCTCCTCCCTCCGTCTTCTTCATTCGTATGGATTAATGGCGGAAGATTTTTAGATGCGATTTTTAGACGTCGCTATCCACTCAATTGTCTGTTCAAGAAGCAGAGTGGGGGGGGGATCTCGTCCGTTCCCTCCTTTAGAAGGAGTCGAGGACCGTAGCATCGGCGGCGGCGTGTTTACGATGCGGTCGATGGTTTTTAAGGGGATTCGTCGGACAGCGCGTCTCCCTCTCGGGCCGCCGCATCGGCCATGCCCGGTCCCGATTTCGCTTTGATGGTCGACCCGTGCTCCGTGCTAGACATGGGTCCGAGTTCGACGCTAAACCGTACAACGCATTCAATTTAAAATTTAAAGCTTTCGTGACTGCAAGGATTCATCTTCTTTGGTTCTATTCGGTAAGGTCACGCGGAATGAGAGTAAAATAATAAAATAACACGATAAAAAAATTCTCACGGCCGCTTGCGTTGTGGCCGAAACAACGTCGTGAGAATTTTAATTGTGTTACTTTATTATTTTATTCTCATTCTACGTGACCTTGCCGAAAGAACCAAAGAAGACATACAATGCATTCTTGATTCGAAGCTTTCGTGACTGCAGGAATCCATACTCTATGGGTTCTCTCGGTAGAGTCGTCACGTGGGTAGAAAATAAAATAAAATCGCGACGTTTTGGGCGCAACGCAACAAGCGCCCGTCATCAGGGGGGGGAGAGCGTGGTCTCCGCTGCCGATCCTGACGCTTGCATATTTGGAGTTTGAATGTTCTCCCTTTCCATCCCCGTGGCTGCATCGACTTTTTGCCGGGTCGTCCCGCTTTTCCCCCCCTCCGCATTTAGAAACATGCGCGCTTAAGAGTATTTGGCTACTATAAAATTTCCACGTAATAATCCACTTCGATGAGCTATCATTTGTGGCCAGGTCACTTCTGAAAAAAGAGCCACATAGCTCATTGGGCCTTATACCGGGTAAAATCAAAATAGAAGATTTAAAAAAAGATATATTTTATATCTATTTGTCCGGATTACTTTGTGATCTGCCTGTACCGACGATGTGTTGAAATGCTTCGGCACCATACGTAGCCAACCCGTGCTAAATCGGAGGGTGCGTGGGAAGGACAATCCGATTAAAACACAAAAAGCAGTTGGGAATTTTTTGGTTGTTTTATGACCCAAATATCAATTACGAAGCGTGATTTTTATCAGCTGCGATAGAATCCATGCTCGGTCAGTTCACGGGGGCGGGGGGTGTGCAAAAAAAGCAGGCCTTCCTTCAGAGTGCACACAACTGCAGTAGCATTGGTTTCAACGCAAGCTCAACAACTTGTGGCCTGGTTTCCCCATTCAATGTCTGAACTGCCCAGACACTTATTTGGCAGAGGACCCTCTCGCTCGCTCTCCATCTTCTTCTTCTTCTTCTTCCATAATGGATTAATAGCAGCAGATTACAGCTGTAATTTTAGATGTTGCCATCCACTCGATTGTCTTTGAAAAGGAGTGAAGAAGGAGAGGCGGCGAGACGGAGCGTTTACAATTGCGGTCGACGGCAAACTGCTGGCGCCCGTCCCGCGCCATTCACCTGAAGATGTCCGGCTGCCGAACCAGCGCCGTGTCGAGGACGTGGCCGTGCATGAACTCGTAGCAGAGGCCGTTGAGGAAGGTGCAGTAGAGGCTGGGCGCGCAGCCGTAGGCCTGCAGCACCTGCGGCAAGGTCACGCGTCACCACAGGCGGCAGCGGCAGAGTCAGCGGCAGCACAGGGGTCAGATCCGACTCTCGGGGTGTTCATTTTCGCGAGGCGAGGAAAGGAAATGACCGGCAAGCGGGGTGGGCGGGCGAGCGGGCAGGCGTGTGGGTGGTGCGGGAGAGGGCCGACAGGCAGAAGAGACTGGCAGCAGCGGGCCCCGGCTAACTCACGGCGACATCCGCGCGCGAAAATCAGCATCGCAAGAGCCAAAAAAACGTCGTTTGACGTCTCAATCTCTCTCTCTCGGTTCTCCATTAAAAAAATCAACAGGCTAAAAAAAAAAGTCCGTGACATAGGTTATCTTGGGTGAGATAGAGTAAATATAAATGAGTCGTTAAGCCCGCCACCAGCCGACATAGTAAGGGTTCGTCACGTTCATATCCACGCGATCCAACCCAAAAAAACCTACACTACGGACGATTTTGATTTAAAGCTTTCGTGACTGCAGTAATTCATATTCTTAGCTCTTTCGGTAAAGTCACGTTGAAGGGAAACAATAAAATAATAAAATATATAAAACAATAAAAAATTCTCACGACGTTTCGATCATAACACAAACGGTCGTCATCAGGTGTGAAAAACCAACGTTGGTGTGAAAAACCAACATCGTGAGAATTTTTTATTGTTTTATATATATTTTATTACTTTATTGTTTCCCTTCAACGTGACTTTACCGAAAGAGCTAAGAATACTATGGATGATATTGGTCACGAAAGCCTACGTGTTAAACAGACCAATAAAATATTATCACCGTTCACGCAAAACGCTTTCACGGATGACGTTACGGAAAAAAAAAATAATCGACCGCTGGGGGCGAAGGGGCGGGGGGGGGTATAGGCCACGTAACTATCCACCTGATGACAGACGCTTGTGTTGAGCCCGAAACGTCGCGATTCATTTTCTACCTACGCGACTTTACCGAAAGAACCGAAGAGGATGGATTCCTGCAGTTCACGAAAGCTTCAAATCAAGATTTATCGGGACGAGTTTGTGTGGGGGAATTGTCCCTCTGCCGCCAAAACGACACGGCCAACATGAATTAAACCACACTCTTCGGTTCTATTCGGTAAAGTCACGTAGGTAAAAAAAATAAAGCAACAAAAATCACGACGTTTCGGCCACAACACAAGTGGCCTTCATCAGGCGAAGGGACCAGGCTGTCTCGAGGACAGCGCTGGAGTGCCCGTTGTCTGTTAAAAGCTCTAACGGATAGGTGAAAGCCCTCCCCGTGGAGGTTATCAATTCTAGATGTAAAGCTTTCGAGACCGCAAGGATCCATACTCTTTGGTTCTATTCGGTAAAGTCACGTAGCTAAAAAAATACGCGACTTTATACCGAACAGAACCACGGAGTATGGATCCTTGCAGCCACGAAAGCTTCAAATCTAGAAACGAATCAAACCGTCGTCTCGGCACGCCCAGCGGCGAGCCGACCGGGAGAAATCTCGCGGCGCCCTCCCCCTCTCCCCTCGTGTCGCAACCGCCGGGAGTTTGAACGGCGAGGAAACGCTTGCTCGCTGCTGCTCCCCTTTTCGAATGTCGATCCAAGAAAAAAATAAATAAAATAAAAACGCAACAACTCCCAGCCCTGAACCCGTTGCACGAAACCCTTCGCCAGCGTCCACGCGGCAGGGGAACCTCGCTCGTTGGGCTGCTTAGCCGTTGCTTCGAGTTACTAAAAAAGTGGAATGAAGAACCAAGCAGGCTAAGCTTCCGTGGTGGGGGGGGGGGGGGGGGGCGGTCGGGGGGGGGGCAGGAGGTGGGGGAGTGGGGGGGGGGGGGGGGGCTTTGGCAACTGTGCAGCTCCCCCGAGGCTTTTTGGAACAACGCTTTTTGCCTCTCTGCTCGCGAGACATTGAGTCGTCGTTAATGGCCGTCCCGACTTGAAAATTCACCTCTTTTCAAAATTGACCCTCCCCCCCCCTCCCCCCCCCCCGCCGCACCGTCGCCTCGCTCTGCGGCGAACAAGGGTCCCGATCATTTCCTTCGTCCCAAACATGGTGGCGGGCGCGTTGGCGGGCCCGCCGCGGGTGGAATGCGGCACTTAAAATTTGTGTGTTTTTTAATAATTATAATTATTATTATTATTCTTCAAGTGAACGAGAGTTCTCCTGCCCGAGCGAGCCGTCAACGGCATCGGTGCTTTTCCCTCCCTTCCTCACCGTCCGCAGCCAGCGCTGGGGAAATGTCCACATTCCTATGGCAGGGAGGGGGGGCAACCCTGAACACAGGGCCATCCACCGCCGACTTCCCCATGAAGCGGTACCCAGTTTACCCACGCCGGAGGTGGACGGGGTGGAGGTGGATGATGGGTCGAGTCAATCTCCCAACCGGGGATTGAACGCTCGACCGGGTGGGTGGGGGGGGGCTTCCTGCCGCTGTGCCTCCAGGCTGTGGTGTCTCAACTAATTGAAATGCTTAATTCAAACCACGCGTGCCACGCACAAAAAGTGAAAGACACCACCCCCCATCATCATCATAATCATCGGTGCAGGTGGTCACAGACCCCCCCAATGGTGAGAAGTGGCGCGAGTGGCCCTCACGTGCACACCGAAGTCGTCTTATTGGTGGAAGTGGGGCCCCCCCCTCTCCCTCGGAAAATGAGTGAAGAACCAACCACTGTTCCGCACGGACTGCCAGAGCGCCTAAGCACAAACCACCTAAGCACAAACCGCCTGGCCAGACATTAGGAGTAGTGCGCATTATAATAATACGTAACTATAGCAATATTACGAGCTTAGTGCCATTTGGTATATTCGTGCCATGGCAGGCGATGGATGGGTCCAACTGGGTGTATCAAGCGACTGCAACGTGGATCCTTCAACGTCTTCCGCTAAGTAGATGGCGAGCGGTGTAATTTAGTAAACATTTGTACGGTTTAAAAAAAAAAATTATATATATTTTTTATTGTTATGTTTCAATACTGTCATTTGTTTCATGTTTAATTTCTTATCGTTATTTTTTTAAACAGAATTAAAAAAAAAAATTTTCATTGCAATTTTTTTTTTATAATTTGACATACATTTTGGTTATTTTTAGATCGTTGAACTTTTTTTTTTTAACGCGGCGATATCGGTGGAGGCCTGCCAGATTGGTACCGTGAACGTCGGCAGCGGGCGGGTGCTGCCGGGAACCGCCGCCAGATCTTTGATTTGGGAGCGACTTGGGGAGTATCTCGGCAAGAAGAAGGAAAAAAAAAACAACCCATTCGTGGCTCATCGGATTCTACCCGCTATTAAATAACAATTCCGATTTTGTATTTCCGGAGTGGCGTGAGGTGCAGTGGGTTTGGTGGTAGCGGTAGCGGCGGTAGCGGCGGTAGCGGTAGCGTCTCTCACTTGGAAGCTCTTCAGCTCGTTGTCCCTGTCGACAAACAGCTCCGTCATGTTGCCGTACACTCGGATGAGCACGACGTCCTCCCTGCTGTCCCCTCGTGAGCAGCCCACCAGCTTGTTCGTGATGCCGTCCGTGAACAGCTGCAGGCACGCACGCACGCACACACACACACACACGCCACTCCGCGTCAGCCACGACACCCCGCGTCAGCCACCGCTGCTCCGCCCCCTTCCATCTTCGCCGGCGGAAGAGTTCCACCCCCTCCACCCTCCACCCCCTCCACCCCCCCCCCCCCCCCAGAGCAGCCCCCCACAAGCGGCCGTGCAGCGGGAGGTGGGGGGGGGGGTGAGAAGCTCCCGCGTTTGAAGCGTGCGTGAAATTGCACAAGGCAGGCTTTTCTTTTTGTTTGTTCCCGCCCGACAAGAAATTCAAACGGAATGATTTGGGCGTTCGAGGCGTGAGGCTGTCGCGTGGCCAAGGAGGAGGGGGGGGGGGGGGGTGGGTGTCCGGAACCCCGAGCCTGAAGCAAGCGGTCGGGGTTAGCCCCCACCCCTACCCCCACCCACCGGGTACCATCGTTGATGTTTGCTACGCGGGTGTGCAATACCCAATTAGAGGGGGTGCCCCCCCCCCCCTACTCCCCGCCCCCCTCCCCCCCGATTTTAAAGAACGTCCAGTAACAACAGCGAAGCGTAGGATGTTACAGGTTAGCACGACCCACAGTAATATACCCGGTGGGGGAGGGGGGCGGTGTCTCATTTTGAACACGTGCCCGCACTGGAGCGAGCGCCCATGTCGTTTATTTATATTCATGCCTTGCACCCAGGAGGACGACGATTTGCCCGCCCTCGCACCCCCCCCCCCCATTCAGATTAGCGTAAACCGCGTCGAAGCGTTGGGGGACGTGGAACCACTGCGCAGAGGGGAACGGGGAGGGGGGGTGTGAGATGCGAGGGAGAGGTCGTGCTGGATGCTGTAGATGCGTGCTTTCGGAAGGAGCACCGGGCACACGGACACCGCGCACACACCCAAGCATACCGACACACCGCACGCACACACACACACACACAAACACACACCCCGCACGCACACACCCAAGCATACAGACACACCGCACGCACACACACACAAACACACACCCCGCACGCACACACCCAAGCATACAGACACACCGCACGCACGCACACACACACACCACCCGCACGCACTCACACAGCATACAGACACTGCACGCACACGTACACAGAGCATACCGACACACCACACACACCCCGCACGTACACACAGCATACCGACACACCACACACACCACACACCCAAGCATACCGACACACCGCACGCGCGCACACACACAAACACACCACCCGCACGCGCTCACACAGCGTACAGACACACCGCACGCACAAGTACACACAGCATACCGACACACCACACACACATCACACAGACCCCGCACACACACAGCATACCGACACACCACACACACACCACACACACAGACCACACACACCACACACACACACCACACAGACCCCGCACACACACAGCATACCGACACACCACACACACATCACACAGACCCCGCACACACACAGCATACCGACACACCACACACACACACCACACACACCACACACACACACCACACAGACCCCGCACGCACACACACAGCATACCGACACACCGCACACACCAACAGTGCACATGAAAACGCAGCACACCGGCCACACTGATATATACAGTGAGGGAAAAAAGTATTTGATCCCCTGCTGATTTTGTACGTTTGCCCACTGACAAAGAAATGATCAGTCTATAATTTTAATGGTAGCTTTATTTGAACAGTGAGAGACAGAATAACAACAACAAAATCCAAAAAAACGCATGTCAAAAATGGTATAAATTGATTTGCTTTTTAATGAGAGAAATAAGTATTTGACCCCTCTGCAAAACATGACTTAGTACTTGGTGGCAAAACCCTTGTTGGCAATCACAGAGGTCAGACGTTTCTTGTAGTTGGCCACCAGGTTTGCACACATCTCAGGAGGGATTTTGTCCCACTCCTCTTTGCAGATCTTCTCCAAGTCATTAAGGTTTCGAGGCTGACGTTTGGCAACTCGAACCTTCAGCTCCCTCCACAGATTTTCTATGGGATTAAGGTCTGGAGACTGGCTAGGCCACTCCAGGACCTGAATATGCTTCTTCTTGAGCCACTCCTTTGTTGCCTTGGCCGTGTGTTTTGGGTCATTGTCATGCTGGAATACCCATCCACGACCCATTTTCAATGCCCTGGCTGTGGGAAGGAGGTTCTCACCCAAGATTTGACGGTACATAGCCCCGTCCATCGTCCCTTTGATGCGGTGAAGTTGTCCTGTCCCATTAGCAGAAAAACACCCCCAAAGCATGTTTCCACCTCCATGTTTGACGGTGGGGATGGTGTTCTTGGGGTCATAGGCAGCATTCCTCCTCCTCCAAACAAGTTGAGTTGATGCCAAAGAGCTCCATTTTGGTCTCATCTGACCACAACACTTTCACCCAGTTGTCCTCTGAATCATTCAGATGTTCATTGGCAAACTTCAGACGGGCATGTATATGTGCTTTCTTGAGCAGGGGGACCTTGCGGGCGCTGCAGGATTTCAGTCCTTCACGGCGTAGTGTGTTACCAATTGTTTTCTTGGCGACTATGGTCCCAGCTGCCCTGAGATCATTGACAAGATCCTCCTGTGTAGTTCTGGGCTGATTCCTCACCGTTCTCATGATCATTGCAACTCCACGAGGTGAGATCTTGCATGGGGCCCCAGGCCGAGGGAGATTAACAGTTCTTTTGTGTTTTTTCCATTTGCGAATAATCGCACCAACTGTTGTCACCTCCTCACCAAGCTGCTTGGCAATGGTCTTGTAGCCCACTCCAGCCTTGTGTAGGTCTACAATCTTGTCTCTGACATCCTTGGAGAGCTCGTTGGTCTTGACCATGGTGGAGAGTTTGGAATCTGATTGATTGATTCTGTGGACAGGTCTTTTATACAGGTAACAAGCTGAGATTAGGAGCACTCCCTTTAAGAGTGTGCTCCTAATGTCAGCTCGTTACCTGTATAAAAGACACCTGGGAGCCAGAAATCTATCTGATTGAGAGGGGGTCAAAGACTTATTTCCCTCATTAAAATGCAAATCAATTTATAACATTTTTGCCATGCGTTTTTCTGGATTGTGTTGTTGTTATTCTGTCTCTCACCGTTCAAATAAACCTACCATTAAAATTATAGACTGATCATTTCTTTGTCAGTGGGCAAACGTACAAAATCAGCAGGGGATCAAATACTTTTTTTTCCACCCCCCTCACTGTACATTGCTCACCGGGCACACGAGAGACAGACTGCACAGCTGATGCACGCAGGGGGAGGAGGATCTGCAGAGGGGGACGGACGGTTCCCTGGGAACCTGCTTCACTCGTCACCCTTCTCCAATAATTTAGGGAGATATCCTTTCCAATCAGCCGCTCCGGTTGCCGTCCTTTGCTCGCCGGTTAGCCAAAAGCCGCCGCCGCCGCCGCCAGGGTGGCCGGAGTTTGCCCGACGGAGGCTTTAAATACTCCTTGACGATGTCAGCGGAGGCGTCGTGGTTCAATTTGTTGGTGAGGCGACTTGCGTGGGGGACGCGCGTGTGTGTCGAACGCGCCACGCGCCGGGAGCCCAGGGGACATGTCGGCGTGCCGCCTTCTAGCTCTGTACTTCCCGAGCCGGGGCGGTCGAGCAGACGCGAGCCAAAGCTAGGGCCCACGGACAAGCCTATGGCGCTGCGCAGTTTTATCGATTTACGTATCCACATCGCACTCCGCCATTAACCAAAAGACAAAGATCCCCCCCCCCCCCCCGGTACAGCCTTAAAGGACTGTTGGGGGCGAGTGCTGCTTTGAGAGTAACACTACTAACCTATCCGAATCAGAATATGTATTTATCCTGCAGGAATCCGATGAGCTATGAAGGTCTTTTTGCACAGATGTTCAGTAGAAAACGAAGGCCGGCTAAGCACACGATGGGGGGGGGGGGTAGGGGGGGGGGGATGGGAGGGTGACCAGCACCACACCCTGCCGCCTTCAGTCTACCCAAGCGATAGTTCCAGATTCAACGGATAGCAATGGCAGACCGAGGTTAGTATCCACGATCAAAAGCCCAGTTCCCAAGCCATGCGCCAATCATCCTCGAGGCCTCAAAAGGAGGGTAAACTTATTTATTTGAGGCCCGAGATGATCCAGAGGAGGACCCCCTGAACCGGCTCGGATAATCGACACCGGTGTGTTGGCGGCGGCCATGAGGAGGGCGGTGGGGAGGGAGGGAATTCCCTCCCCCCCACCGTCACGTGGCCAATTGGTAACCTCCAGGGAGGGGTGGGGAGGGAGGGAATTCCCTCCCCCCCACCGTCACGTGGCCACTTGGTAACCTCCAGGGAGGGGTGGGGAGGGAGGGAATTCCCTCCCCCCCACCGTCACGTGGCCAATTGGTAACCTCCAGGGAGGTGTGGGGAGGGGGGGGAATTCCCTCCCCCCCACCGTCACGTGGCCACTTGGTAACCTCCAGGGAGGTGTGGGGGGAGGGAATTCCCTCCCCCCCCCATCATCACGTGGCCACTTGGTACCCTCCAGGGAGGTGTGGGGAGGGGGGGGGAATTCCCTCCCCCCCATCGTCACGTGGCCACTTGGTAACCTCTAAGGAGGTGTGGGGGGAGGGAATTCCCTCCCCCCCCCCCATCGTCACGTGGCCACTTGGTACCCTCCAGGGAGGTGTGGGGGGGGGAATTCCCCCCCCCTCGTCACGTGGCCACTTGGTAACCTCCAGGGAGGGGTGGGGAGGGGGGGGGAATTCCCTCCCCCCATCGTCACGTGGCCACTTGGTAACCTCCAGGGAGGGGTGGGGAGGGGGGGGAATTCCCTCCCCCCCATCGTCACGTGGCCACTTGGTAACCTCCAGGGAGGTGTGGGGAGGGGGGGGGGGAATTCCCTCCCCCCCCCCATCGTCACGTGGCCACTTGGTAACCTCCAGGGAGGTGTGTGGGGGTGGGGGAATTCCCTCCCCCCATCGTCACGTGGTCACTTGGTAACCTCCAAGGAGGTGTGTGGGGGGGAATTCCCTCCCCCCCCCATCGTCACGTGGCCACTTGGTAACCTCCAGGGAGGTGTGTGGGGGTGGGGGGGAATTCACTCCCCCCCCCTCGTCACGTGGCCACTTGGTACCCTCCAGGGAGGGCTGTGAGTGAGATGAAGATGGATCGCAGTGCGGAAAGGCCGATCCGGAACAGAGGTGGCGGAGGGAGAGGGACAGCTTGCTGAAAACGCGACACGTGCATGTTCGGCCACGGTGACGTCACAGCACCGGCGGCCCCTCCTCCCCCCTCCGCTCCAACCCCCCCACCTTGCCGGAGCCGTAAACGTGGTGATGGAAAGTGACGAGAAGGGCAGCCAACGCCTCTCGGTGGTCGTGAATCGACGACATGGGCAGCGGAGTGGCGGCACGGCGGTGGTGGCGGCGACGTGGCGGCTCCGCAGCAAGCAGGGCCCTGGGTTTCATTATCGATCCTCGGGCACTTTTCTAACGCTTAGTTCTGGGGAGTGGAGTTTGTGTGATCTCCCCCCCCCCTGTTCTACAGAGTGAGTGGAGTTTGTGTGATCTCCCCCCCCCCCCTGTTCTACAGAGTGAGTGGAGTTTGTGTGTTCTTCCCCTGTTCTACAGAGCGAGTGAGTGGAGTTTGTATGATCTCCCCCCCCCCCCCTGTTCTACAGAAGGAGTGGAGTTTGTGTGATCTCCCCCCCCCTGTTCTACAGAGTGAGTGGAGTTTGTATGATCTCCCCCTGTTCTACAGAGTGAGTGGAGTTTGTATGATCTCCCCCTGTTCTACAGAGTGAGTGGAGTTTGTAGGATCTCCCCCCTGTTCTACAGAGTGAGTGGAGTTTGTGTGATGTCCCCCTGTTCTACAGAGTGAGTGGAGTTTGTATGATCTCCCCCTGTTCTAGAGTGAGTGGAGGTTGTGTGATCTCCCCCTGTTCTACAGAGTGAGTGGAGTTTGTATGATCTCCTCCTGTTCTACAGAGTGAGTGGAGTTTGTGTGATCTCCCCCCTGTTTTACAGAGTGGAGTTTGTATGATCTCCCCCCTGTTCTACAGAATGAGTGGAGTTTGTGTGATCTCTCCCTGTTCTACAGAGTGAGTGTAGTTTGTGTGATCTCCCCCCTGTTCTACAGAGTGAGTGTAGTTTGTGTGATCTCCCCCAGTTCTACAGAGTGAGTGGGGTTTGTATGATCTTCCCCCTGTTCTACAGAGTGAGTGGAGTTTGTGTGATCTCCCCCTGTTCTACAGAGTGAGTGGAGTTTGTGTGATCTCCCCCTGTTCTACAGAGTGAGTGGAGTTTGTGTGATCTCCCCCTGTACTACAGAGTGGAGTTTGTGTGATCTCCCCCTGTTCTACAGAGTGAGTGGAGTTTGTATGATCTCCCCCTGTTCTACAGAGTGAGTGAAGTTTGTGTGATCTCCCCCTGTACTACAGAGTGAGTGGAGTTTGTAGGATCTCCCCCCTGTTCTACAGAGTGAGTGGAGTTTGTGTGATGTCCCCCTGTTCTACAGAGTGAGTGGAGTTTGTATGATCTCCCCCTGTTCTAGAGTGAGTGGAGGTTGTGTGATCTCCCCCTGTTCTACAGAGTGAGTGGAGTTTGTATGATCTCCTCCTGTTCTACAGAGTGAGTGGAGTTTGTGTGATCTCCCCCCTGTTTTACAGAGTGGAGTTTGTATGATCTCCCCCTGTTCTAGAGTGAGTGGAGGTTGTGTGATCTCCCCCTGTTCTACAGAGTGAGTGGAGTTTGTAGGATCTCCCCCCTGTTCTACAGAATGAGTGGAGTTTGTGTGATCTCTCCCTGTTCTACAGAGTGAGTGTAGTTTGTGTGATCTCCCCCCTGTTCTACAGAGTGAGTGTAGTTTGTGTGATCTCCCCCAGTTCTACAGAGTGAGTGGGGTTTGTATGATCTTCCCCCTGTTCTACAGAGTGAGTGGAGTTTGTGTGATCTCCCCCTGTTCTACAGAGTGAGTGGAGTTTGTGTGATCTCCCCCTGTTCTACAGAGTGAGTGGAGTTTGTGTGATCTCCCCCCTGTTCTACAGAGTGAGTGGAGTTTGTATGATCTCCCCCTGTTCTACAGAGTGAGTGGAGTTTGTGTGATCTCCCCCTGTTCTACAGAGTGAGTGGAGTTTGTGTGATCTCCCCCTGTTCTACAGAGTGAGTGGAGTTTGTGTGATCTCCCCCTGTTCTACAGAGTGAGTGGAGTTTGTGTGATCTCCCCCTGTTCTACAGAGTGAGTGGAGTTTGTGTGATCTCCTCCTGTTCTACAGAGTGAGTGGAGTTTGTGTGATCTCCCCCTGTTCTACAGAGTGAGTGGAGTTTGTGTGATCTCCCCCTGTTCTACAGAGTGAGTGGAGTTTGTGTGATCTCCCCCTGTTCTACAGAGTGAGTGGAGTTTGTGTGATCTCCCCCTGTTCTACAGAGTGAGTGGAGTTTGTGTGATCTCCCCCTGTTCTACAGTGAGAGTGGAGTTTGTGTGATCTCCCCCTGTTCTACAGAGTGAGTGGAGTTTGTGTGATCTCCCCCTGTTCTACAGAGTGAGTGGAGTTTGTGTGATCTCCCCCTGTTCTACAGAGTGAGTGGAGTTTTGGGGAGCCCGGGGAAGTGGGGAGCTTCGCGATGCGCATAAAACACGAAACTTCCCACACGTACACACGCACACACACACACGCACGCGACGTACAGGCGTACACAATGCAAGCACACCACACGGCTTTCACAAGCATCGCACACGGCTTGCACATACGACACGCAGACACCACGCGCGCACCCCCTCGCTAGTAACCGCGCATGCACACAGACGCACGCAACGCAACGCACGCCCTGCACAAGCACTGCACACTCCTCGCACCACGCACGCACACGCACGCACGCACACACACACATGCACGCAGGCACACACACACACGCACGCACGCACGCAGGCACACGCACACACACACACGCACGCACGCAGGCACACGCACACACACACACGCACACGCAGGCACACACACACACACGCACGCACACGCAGGCACACGCACACACACACACGCACACGCAGGCACACACACACACGCACGCACGCACACGCACGCACACGCACACACACGCAGGCACACACAGGCACGCACACACGCAGGCACACGCAGGCACACACACGCACACGCACGCAGGCACCACACGCACGCAGGCACACACAGGCACACAGGCAGGCACACACACACACGCAGGCACACGCAGGCACACACACACACACAGGCACACACACACACACACAGGCACACACACACACACACAGGCACACGCACGCTCGCTCCGCAAGTAAAAGTGCGACGCCGCGGCCTTCGGAGCCTCCCCCGGAGCTTAACCGGCAGAGCGCCATTAGCGTGGAGCAGCACCTGAGTGGGGTCTGTTCGGCACACGAGAGGGGGGGGGGGTGGGTGACCAACACCACGCCCGGCCTCCTTTACCTTTTTACACGCACACACACACACGCGCACACACAAACACAACACGCGCACACACAGGCAACACACGCGGTGCAGGCAGAAATGTTTCCGCGGCGAATTTTGGCGAGCGCGTCAACCGCCGGGCCGAGTAAGAGAGAGGTGGAGAGAGAGAGGGGTGGAGAGAGAGAGAGAGGTGGAGAGAGAGAGAGGGGTGGAGAGAGAGAGGGAGAGATCCATGCGGTTCAGTTTACGGTACGTCTCTGCGGTAGGGTAATTATAGCGCGCCTCCGATTGTCATGTACGGCGCGAAAGAAGTTAAACGTACGTGCGTGTGCAATAACAGTCACGGCGTCCGGGGGTCTCGTAGTGCAAGGGGATACCTACCCAGCCGGCGGGGGGAGCCACACGTGTGGCTCGCAGACACCGCAGCCACGCGTGTGGCTCAGACACAGCAGCCACGCGTGTGGCTCAGACACAGCAGCCACGCGTGTGGCTCACAGACACAGCAGCCACACGCGTGGCTCAGACACAGCAGCCACGCGCGTGGCTCACAGACACAGCAGCCACGCGCGTGGCTCACAGACACAGCAGCCACACGTGTGGCTCGCAGACACCGCAGCCACGTGTGTGGCTCGCAGACACCGCAGCCACACGTGTGGCTCGCAGACACAGCAGCCACGCGTGTGGCTCGCAGACACAGCAGCCACGCGTGTGGCTCACAGACACCGCGCGTGCGGGGTTGCTCCGCGCGTACACACACACACGCGCCACGTGCGCTGGGGTCATTCGCGCGTGCTCTGCGCTCCTTCTGCCGAAGCCCTCTAGGTCCGTGGCTTTGAACTCCCGAACCACAACACCGGTAGGAGACCAGAACGCGCGTTTTTGGGTCAGATCGGGTAAATATATAAATGTGTCGTCAGAGCCACCTCCATCCGACACAGCCGATTAGTAAGGTCTGTCATGTGAACAGAACGTGGCCAATTCGTTACTTGTACAGCACACCGGTTTGTGTGTTGGAGAGCAAAGCAACAATATTTACAGTCCAAGTACAACGTTTATCGCCGGTAATTGCAACTGGCTTCAAAATCGGGCGGCAGCCAGATGTGGAGAAATCCTTCCGTTCCGTTCTTTGAATAAAAGGCGCAGATGTGAGGACATCTGACCCCAAAAACAACCTGTATTACAGATGGTATTGGTCGCGAAAGCCCTACGTGTTTAAAAAAAGGGGCAGACAGAGTTCACCAGCAAATTGGATCAAGGGAGCCCCCGCCTCTTTGCCGACGAGACTACGAACACCGAAATCCAGTCCCAGAGTTGGGCTCGCATTGAACCGTTGCCGGCGGAGAATATTCAGGGCACGTGGGCCCCAATGAGATGCGCATATATATATTTTTTTAAAATAATATATTATATTTTTTTTTTCTACGTGGGGAGGGAGAAATTTGGAGGCGGCGTACGGCCCTCGCCAGCTTGCCAATCAAAACCGAGGAGGAGAATGACGAGACCAGCGGAGGAGGAGGAGGAGGACGGTGGGGGGGAGCGGGGAAGGAGTCCGCGAGGCGTTGAGGCGGTACAGTAGACGTATTAGCGAGAGCGTGCGGGAGACTCCGGGGGTGGTGCAAACAAAAAAAATAATAACGCACCAGGAAACATGGCCACCACCTCCTCTGGCATTTAAAACAAATCGCAGGTTTCCTTTCACACGTTTGTAAGATGACAAAGACAAAAAAAACCACACACACACACGCGCGCGGGCGAACAAGCAGACGCCGGAAACACAGTTGGGACAGGTGGACGTTTTTTCACAGGAGAAATGCAGCATTTAAATAACACTCGATTCACCACGCGGACGGCGAACTCACCCGCGCCAATCCCCCCCCCCACAGACCCCTCTCGCCACGCACGTAGGGATTTCTCCGTCAATAACAGGATTCGACAGATTTTTTCTCTCTCTCTCTCATGTGGGGTGGTGGTGGTGGTGGACCACGTAACGATCCGGGGGGGGGGTCGAACATCTGTGTCGTGACAACCCCGTCCGCCAACCGAAGCAACCGAATGAATTTAAATCGTTACGCGGCGCGCGATCGTCGCGATAATGGCTCATCGTTACGTTTAGAAGAACAATACAGGGATTCCTCTCCACTTAAGGGCATTCGACTGGCGGACTTTCAGAGATGCGAACAAACCTGGGCCATATGGTCCAGTTGCCCGTTCGGACCAAGAGTCGCAAGTTCAACCGCCGTGCAATAGATGGCGGTGGTGGCATCTGCATCTGCAGAACGCGAAGAACCAGTGGCATCTACATCTGCAGAATGTGAAGAACCAGTGGCATCTACATCTGCAGAACGTGAAGAACCAGTGGCATTCTACATCTGCAGAACACAAAGAGAACCAGTGGCATCTACAACTGCAGAACACGAAGAGAACCAGTGGCATCTACATCTGCAGAACACCAAAGAGAACAAGTGGCATCTACATCTGCAGAACACAAAGAACTAGAGGCATCTACTTCTGCAGAACATGAAGAACCAGTGGCATCTACATCTGTAGAACATGAAGAACCAGTGGCATCTACATCTGCAGAACATGAAGAACCAGTGGCATTCTACATCTGCAGAACACAAAGAACCAGTGGCATCTACTTCTGCAGAGCGTGAAGAACCAGTGGCATCTGCAGAACACAAAGAACCAGTGGCATCTACTTCTGCAGAACGCGAAGAACCAGTGGCATCTACATCTGCAGAACACAAAGAACCAGTGGCATCTACTTCTGCAGAACACAAAGAACCAGTGGCATCTTCATCTGCAGAACACAACGAGCCAGTGGCATCTACATCTGCAGAACACAAAGAACCAGTGGCATCTACATCTGCAGAACACGAAAAACCAGTGGCATCTACAACTGCAGAACACGAAGAGAACCAGTGGCATCTACATCTGCAGAACACGAAGAACCAGTGGCATCTACATCTGCAGAACGCAAAGAGAACCAGTGGCATCTACATCTGCAGAACACGAAGAACCAGTGGCATCTACAGCTGCAGAACACAAAGAACCAGTGGCATCTACATCTGCAGAACACAAAGAGAACCAGTGGCATCTACATCTGCAGAACGCAAAGAGAACCAGTGGCATCTACATCTGCAGAACACAAAGAACCAGTGGCATCTACAGCTGCAGAACACAAAGAACCAGTGGCATCTACATCGACAGAACACAAAGAACCAGTGGCATCTACATCTGCAGAACACAAAGAGAACCAGTGGCATCTACATCTGCAGTACATGAAGAACCAGTGGCATCTACATCTGCAGAACACAAAGAACCAGTGACATCTACATCTGCAGAACATGAAGAACCAGTGGCATCTACATCTACAGAACACAAAGAGAACCAGTGGCATCTACATCTGCAGAACACAAAGAACCAGTGGCATCTACATCTGCAGAACACAAAGAACCAGTGGCATCTACTTCTGCAGAACGTGAAGAACCAGTGGCATCTGCAGAACACAAAGAACCAGTGGCATCTACTTCTGCAGAACACGAAGAACCAGTGGCATCTACATCTGCAGAACACAAAGAACCAGTGGCATCTACTTCTGCAGAACGCGAAGAACCAGTGGCATCTTCATCTGCAGAACACAACGAGCCAGTGGCATCTACATCTGCAGAACACAAAGAGCCAGTGGCATCTACATCTGCAGAACACGAAAAACCAGTGGCATCTACAACTGCAGAACACGAAGAGAACCAGTGGCATCTACATCTGCAGAACGCAAAGAGAACCAGTGGCATCTACATCTGCAGAACGCAAAGAGAACCAGTGGCATCTACATCTGCAGAACACAAAGAACCAGTGGCATCTACATCTGCAGAACGCAAAGAGAACCAGTGGCATCTACATCTGCAGAACGCAAAGAGAACCAGTGGCATCTACATCTGCAGAACACAAAGAGAACCAGTGGCATCTACATCTGCAGAACACAAAGAGAACCAGTGGCATCTACATCTGCAGAACGCAAAGAGAACCAGTGGCATCTACAGCTGCAGAACACAAAGAACCAGTGGCATCTACATCTGCAGAACACAAAGAGAACCAGTGGCATCTACATCTGCAGAACACAAAGAGAACCAGTGGCATCTACATCTGCAGAACGCAAAGAGAACCAGTGGCATCTACATCTGCAGAACACAAAGAACCAGTGGCATCTACAGCTGCAGAACACAAAGAACCAGTGGCATCTACATCGACAGAACACAAAGAACCAGTGGCATCTACATCTGCAGAACACAAAGAGAACCAGTGGCATCTACATCTGCAGTACATGAAGAACCAGTGGCATCTACATCTGCAGAACACAAAGAACCAGTGACATCTACATCTGCAGAACATGAAGAACCAGTGGCATCTACATCTACAGAACACAAAGAGAACCAGTGGCATCTACATCTGCAGAACACAAAGAACCAGTGGCATCTACATCTGCAGAACACAAAGAACCAGTGGCATCTACTTCTGCAGAACGTGAAGAACCAGTGGCATCTGCAGAACACAAAGAACCAGTGGCATCTACTTCTGCAGAACACGAAGAACCAGTGGCATCTACATCTGCAGAACACAAAGAACCAGTGGCATCTACTTCTGCAGAACGCGAAGAACCAGTGGCATCTTCATCTGCAGAACACAACGAGCCAGTGGCATCTACATCTGCAGAACACAAAGAGCCAGTGGCATCTACATCTGCAGAACACGAAAAACCAGTGGCATCTACAACTGCAGAACACGAAGAGAACCAGTGGCATCTACATCTGCAGAACGCAAAGAGAACCAGTGGCATCTACATCTGCAGAACACAAAGAACCAGTGGCATCTACAGCTGCAGAACACAAAGAACCAGTGGCATCTACATCTGCAGAACACAAAGAGAACCAGTGGCATCTACATCTGCAGAACATGAAGAGAACCAGTGACATCTACATCTGCAGAACGTGAAGAACCAGTGGCATCTACATCGACAGAACACAAAGAACCAGTGGCATCTACATCTGCAGAACACAAAGAGAACCAGTGGCATCTACATCTGCAGTACATGAAGAACCAGTGGCATCTACATCGACAGAACACAAAGAACCAGTGGCATTTACATCTACAGAACACAAAGAACCAGTGGCATCTACATCTGCAGAACGTAAAGGACCAGTGGCATCTACATCTGCAGGAGATTATACAACTTTTAAAGCCGTTCCCAGTGTTTTAGTTGTACACACGTGGTACAACACGTTTGGAATCGACAGCAGTGAAGGTCGACTTGCGAACAAAATAGACTTAGGGGAGAGACCTCTGGGAACTAACTCGCTCACAAGCAGAGGAGTCCCGGTAATTTCTCACGACCGAATAATAGCCATCGGATTAAGCCCAAAGTTGTATTTATTTATTATTTTCGCTCGCTGGAAACTACGCCGAGTGCGTGTTCAGGAAGTCAGAATAAAATCTGGGGAAGTAAAGTGTAAAAAAAACAGGCGCACACACACACACGCACACACACACACGCACACACACACGCACACGCACACGCGCGCACACTTCTGGCCAAAATTGCACGGACGTCAGTGCGCGTGCGCGCGCCCACAAAAAAAAAACCCCGTCGCACCGTTAACAATGCCCGCGTCTGTGCCATCGCGGGGCTGCGGTGTTGTAACAACAATGCCCATTGTGAAACGTCACAGGTCACAACAAAGTGCGGGGGGGGGTGGTTGGTTGGGGTGGCCCGGAACATGTCGCCGCCGCAATTACCGTGCAACGGGCGATCACACGCGCCGCCCGCTTACTTATCGTGCACGGCTCTTACACACGAGGGATGCGTCACACAGGTTAGCTGGGGGGGGGGGGGGGGGGGGGGTGGTGGTGGAGGGGGTGGGGGAGAAGAGCTGCTACGCGTAATCCAAGCTGGTCCGAGTAATTTGCGAGCTTCGTTTTTTTGTTCAGTTATTCCGCAAAGATTTGGGACACGGCCGACAGCAAAAGTGGCATACACTTGAGCTTCCAAAAAGGGGGGGGGGGCGGGCTGGGGGGGCGACGACGTTAATCATCAATCCCTCCGACAGAGAGAGAGATGAGTAAAATGGCGAGCACTGTACGGTCGCACGCGCCGAGAAGCGTAAAAAAAACACAAACCAGGGAAGCCCCTTGCAGATTCCCAACGACGACGATCTGCGGGCGAGGGGCGAACCGCGCCGCGTCACCGCCCATCGTTCACAATCCGGAAGATCTACGGGTCGCCCTTTAACGCAAGGGCTCCCCGAAAGTGCAAAGCGGCAGGGTTGAGAAGTTCAACCCAGTCCCCCGCGGCTGAACCGACGACTCGGATCCGAACACCGCCACCGGCCAAACACCGCCCGAGTTTGTGTTTTTTTCTTTCTTTCCAGAAGCGGTAAAAAGTTGAACTGCTGCACCGTTTCGTGTTACAAAACGGTCTTCTCTGCGTGCCTGATACCACACAGAGACACATCGCGCGCCTCCCATCACAGCCCGAGGGCAATTTGTAAAAATTCGGCTCAAGTCTGAAAGCAACAGCAACAAACAAAAAAACTCCTACGTCCTGTGCCAGCGGTCTGACACTGCCAGCGATAACTGTACCTTCACGATCATCATCATCATTATTACTATCTGTCATTTTATATTCGTATTATAATGGTGCGCGTTTACCCAGTAAAGCCTTGGGGGGGAGTCTCAAGACTCTTTGGGGGGGGGGTCCTGCCAAGTGTTTTGCAGTCAGAGGTGGACATGATGTTGCTGCGTGATTCCCCCCATCTCTTAGAACATTCCGGAGTTCCGATTGTCCGTTCGTCCATCACCTAAGACTCCTAAATCATAAGGAGGGCCTTTCAGGAGGCCTGAATCAAAAAGTTATAAAGGGGGTACACAAAAGTTGATCCAACAGGTTTCCAAAAATTGTCAACCCACCCCCCAACATTTCTTTTCATCCCCCCCCCCCAACCCAACCCCCCTAAAAAAATACATATATTGTAGGCATATATACTACTTACACACCCTACGTACAATAGTCTGGGCGTTTAAGCATATATGCATATATGGCTGCACACCCTCAATAAACGTCAGTAGTATCTGCACACATTGCGAGAGGGCGGGGGGGACATCAGTGGGGGCGGACGGGCGAGAAGCCCTTCACAGGAGCTACGGCCGCATAAATTCCAATTGAATACATTTGAAGGAATTTTTTCCAGAATTGAGATGGTTTTTGCTAGATACCAGTTAAGGCTGCGCGATTTTTTTTTCCCCCATCTGTATAGCTACGCGAGGAGTCCCCAGCCGAGTCCCAGCGAGTCCCTGGCGTGTCCAGCGAGAGTCCGAGATAGCCCCCCGAGATTCCGAGCGAGCCTCTGGCGAGACCCCAGCAAGAAACACAAAATTGGGCACGTGGCAGTGGTTGCCAGGGGTTACAGCGCCAAGTTCTTTGGGGATGCCCCCCTGGGCAGCGCTGCTTATGGGGACCAGTTCTGATTTGGCACTTTTTAATCAGTCAGACGGGGCGATCTTTATCATCTGCTGCGTAATGCTGCGAGGAAGCTCTCTGCGCGCGTGTGTGTGTGTGTGTGCGACCGTGTGTGTGTGTGTGTGTGCGACCGTGTGTGTGTGTGCGACCGTGTGTGTGTGTGTGCGACCGTGTGTGTGTGTGTGTGCGACCGTGTGTGTGTGTGTGTGTGCGACCGTGTGTGTGTGTGTGGGGAGCGATAGTGTAGCGGTTAACGCGCTGCGCTATGAACCTGGCGACCCGGGTTCGATTCCCGCTCACGGCCAACACCAGTGACGATTATCTGAACCGGTCCCGGGCCTCCCCTAGGTCGACTCAGCCTCAAATGAGTACCTAGTGCGGTGTGTAGACATTGCCACTAGGGAGACAAAGGCGGTCGGGCGTGGTGCTGGCCACCCACCCCCTCGTGTACCGTTCCGGCCTTCATAGGTGCTCGCTAACAGCACTTGCCCCTACAGTCTGTTAAGGCTATACGGGGGATCTTTGTCTTATCTTTGTGTGTGTGTGCGACCGTGTGGGTGCGTGGTGTGGCGAGCGGCGGCGGCGTAGCGGTTAGCGCACTGCGCTACGAACCCAGCAACCCGAATTCAATTCCCGACCACGGCCAACAACCGCCAGTGACGAATATCTGAACTGGTTCCGGGCCTCTGCCTAGGTTGACTCGGCCTCAAAATGAGCAAGCTGGTGCGACGTGTAAACAATGCAAGAGAAAGGTGGCCGGACGTGGTGCTGGCCTTCTCATTAGGGGCTTGCCAACAGCACTCACCCCCCCAAATAAAGTATATTAAGGCTATACAGGGGATCTTTGTCTTGCGTCTATAAGTAACGCAAGTGTGGAAACTGCCTGGCCTCTCCCCGAATACGAAACTCCGGGGGTCTTCCTCGGCCGCAGTTCTACAGCCCTCTCTTACCCTCCCCGCTTGCAACTACACGGACCGCTTAAAAAAAAAAAGGAACATCTGCAATGAAACATTGAGGCTGGACTGCCGAAGACCCATCCTGGGGTTGAACCAGACTGGATTGTGCGAGGAGCTCGCAGATTGTTGAAAGATCCGGAACAGTCGCCCCCCCCCCCCCCCCCACCATCAACGAAGCCCTCTCCAGCAGGCGGGGGGCTGCGTTGGCTGGGTCATTGCCGCACACGTGCCCAGCCACCGCATGCCCACCGGTTGTCAAAGCGAAGTCCTAGTCACAGGTGGTCATCGCATACCTGTCATACCTGTTCATATATTATTGGTCACCCCGTGCACTTATACATCTCAACGTGCACCTTACAAAGCCCCATCACAAGGGAGAAGCAAAGACAAAAACACGTGCCCGTATTGAAACGGCTGTACGCCGTATGGCCCTGAAAATTCAATTTCCCTGTACAAGAATACGGGTAAACCGTATGGGTCGACAGGTATGTTACTGTGTCAACTAAGGACTAAACTAATTTTTTTTTTACTACCTGGTAAGGCCGCACCAAGCTGTATGGCTCTTCTTTAGAAGCGACCTGGCCACAAATGATCGCTCAACAAAGTTGGCTCAATCACGTGAAAATTCACAGCAGCCAAATACTCTGCTAGAAATGTATACTGCGATAGGCCACGTCGTCAAGCCAAATACTATTCTTGGTTCTTTCGGTAAAGTCACGTAGAAGGGAAACAATAAAATAGTGTTTCATATTTTTTATTATTTTATTGTTTCCCTTCCACGTGGTGACTTTACCGAAAGAACCAAAGAACATGAATCCCTGCAGTCACGAAAGCCTTAAAAACAAAATTTAAAGCCGAATAACTCTTTCAAAAAAAATAATAAAAAACGCACGACGCCCTAATGCACGACGCCCTGGGAGAACAATCCACGCGACCACAGGAAGAACACAAACAAGCACACTCCAAATATTACGGCAGCAGGCGTCAGGCTCGGGATGGAACCCACACGGCCCTCCTGTATACCGGGCGAGGTAGTTAACATCTTACCGCCGTGGCGCTCATCAGCACAGTCAGCGAGGTATGGTGCGAAAAAGCGATTCAACATACGTATTGACCCAATAAAAGTTCGTCAACGGGTTGGCCCCACATTACTTATTGAGAAAATTGAGATCGTCTACTACCGAGGTCAAGGCTCTGTTGCTGGGGGGGGGGGTCATCGGGTTTTTGCACGTGCAGCTCCAAGACTATGGAACGCGTTTGGCCTCCGAGAGATAAGACTGACCATGACCTTTAAGAGACATTTAAATCTGCTCCTCAACCTCACCTCCTTAGTTTTGGTCAGCTAATTTCATGGAGATGGCAAGATGGCGCCGATGATGGCAGCCTCGGCCGGTTGGTGCGCCCTGTTTTGTCCAGTTTTGTCTTGTTTTGTCTTGAGAGGGGCTTGCTGTTCAACACACTCGTGCTGGTGAGAGAGGCCTGCTTTTCATCACACCCGTGCTGGTGAGAGAGGCCTGCTGTTTTGGGGCCTGCTGTTCATCACACCCGTGCTGGTGAGAGAGGCCTGCTGTTCAGTACACCCGTGTTGAGGGGCCTGCTGTTCAGCACACCCTTGCTGGTGAGAGAGGCCTGCTGTTCAACACACCCGTGCTGGTGAGAGGGGCCTGCTTTTCAGCACACCCTTGCTGGTGAGAGAGGCCTGCTGTTCAACACACCCGTGCTGGTGAGAGGGGCCTGCTTTTCAGCACACCCGTGCTGGTGAGAGAGGCCTGCTGTTCAACACACCCGTGCTGGTGAGAGGGGCCTGCTTTTCAGCACACCCGTGCTGGTGAGAGGGGCCTGCTGTTCAGCACACCCGTGCTGGTGAGAGAGGCCTGCTGTTCAGCTCACACGTGTTGAGGGGCCTGCTGTTCAGCACACCCGTGCTGGTGAGAGGGGCCTGCTGTTCATCACATCCGTGCTGGTGAGAGGGGCCTGCTGTTGAGGGGCCTACTGTTCAGCACACCCGTGTTGGTGAGAGAGGCCTGCTGTTCAGCACACCCGTGTTGAGGGGCCTACTGTTCAGCACACCCGTGCTGGTGAGAGGGGCCTGCTGTTCAACAGACCCGTGCTGGTGAGAGGGGCCTACTGTTCAGCACACCCGTGCTGGTGAGAGGGGCCTGCTGTTCAACACACCCGTGCTGGTGAGAGGGGCCTGCTGTTCAACACACCCGTGCTGGTGAGAGGGGCCTGCTGTTCAACACACCCGTGCTGGTGAGAGGGGCCTGCTGTTCATCACACCCGTGCTGGTGAGAGAGGCCTACTATTCATCACACCCGTGCTGGTGTGAGGGGCGTGCTGTTCATCACCCCCGTGTTGGTGAGAGGGGCCTGCTGTTCACTCCCATGCTGGTGAGAGAGGCCTACTGTTCATCACACCTGTGTTGGTGAGAGGGGCCTGCTGTTCACCACTCCCATGCTGGTGAGAGGGGCCTACTGTTCAACACACCAGTGCTGGTGAGAGAGTCCTGCTGTTCATCACACCAGTGCTGGTGAGAGAGGCCTGCTGTTCAGCACACCCGTGCTGGTGCGAAGATGGCGCTGATGATGGTAGCCTCAGCCGGTCGGTGCGCCCTGTTTTGTCTTGTTTTGTCTGTCAATTCAGTGTTTTGCCAAGATTTTCGGAGTTCTCTAACAAGAGACGAACTTTTAAATATCAGGGAAACAACTCCTGTGGATTTAATTCCTACTTTTCTGCTTCCAGCGGCAGAATTAGTAGGCATTCTAGTCAATGCCGCGCTAGGCTTTGCTCAAGCGACGAAACGCCGCCCAAGGGGTAAACGGTCGGGGGCTCTAGTACGGCTACGCAGACGCGGGATCCGAACAGTGCTTCCGAGCTTTTTCCTCTCCAACGTACGTTCACTGTGCAACAAAATGGATGAACTTCAGCTACTGATGGTAAAAAACAAAGACTTTCTTTCAGCTTCTGCATTGTGCTTCACGGAAACATGGCTGTGTGATTTGATTCCGGACACTTCGCTACAACTAGCAGGATTCCATCTTGTAAGATCGGATCGTGACATAGCACTCTCCGGCAAGACGAAAGGCGGTGGTATTTGTTTTTACATTAACAGTGGCTGGTGTGTAGATGTCACAGTGATTCTGCAACATTGTTCTCCACTCCTTGAATCAATTTTTATAACCTGTAAACCGTTTTACTCGCCTCGCGAGTTCGCGTCGCTCATTTTGGTCGGAGTTTATTTGCCGCCTTGTCCTCAGGTTAAAGAGGCCCAACGCATGCTCGCCGATCAGATTCTGAGTGTGGAGCGAGCAAATCCAGATTCGTTGGTTATCGTACTTGGCGACTTTAACAAAGGTAATCTCAGCCACGAACTCCCCAAATACATACAATTCATTAAATGCCCAACCAGAGAAGGGAACACTCTGGATCACTGTTACACTACAGTCAGTAGAGCCTACCACGCCGTCCCCCGAGCAGCACTAGGACACTCTGACCATGCCATGGTCCACCTGATTCCTGCATACAGGCAGAAACTAAAACTCTGTAAACCTGCTGTGAGGACATCTAAACAGTGGACCAGTGAGGCTGTGGAAGATTTGCGGGCGTGCTTAGACTGTACTGACTGGGATATGTTCACGACTGCTACCAATAGTCTGGATGAACTCACAGAGGCTGTGACGTCCTACATCAGCTTCTGTGAGGACTGCTGTATCCCAACACGTACCAGGGTGAACTTTAACAACAATAAGCCCTGGTTCTCAGCAAAGCTCAGAAGGTTGAGGTTGGAGAAGGAGGAAGCGTTTAGGAGTGGAGATAGAGACAGATTCAAGGAGTCGAAGAACAGGTTTAGCAAAGCGGTGAGAGAGGCTAAACGACTGTACTCAGAGAGACTAAAACACCAGTTCTCTACAAACGACGCTGCTTCTGTCTGGAGAGGGCTCAGGCAGATCACCAACTACAAACCCAGAGCCCACCACACCACTAACGACTCCCGCCTAGCCAACGACCTGAACGAGTTCTACTGTAGATTTGAAAGACAATTGGACTGTCCTGAACCACCCCTTCCAACCCAAGAGGCCCCATCCCCCACCAATACTACAGAGACGACTATCTCCTTTCAGGAGGGAGAAGTTAATAGACTTTTCAAGAGGCAGAATCCACGCAAAGCAGCCGGGCCGGACTCTGTCTCTCCAGCCACCCTCAGGCACTGTGCTGACCAGCTGTCTCCGGTGTTCACCAACATCTTTAACACCTCCCTGGAGACATGCCATGTACCAGCCTGTCTCAAGTCCTCCACCATCATCCCTGTGCCCAAAAAGCTAAGGCCAACAGGACTAAATGATTACAGACCGGTCGCCCTTACATCTGTGGTAATGAAGTCTTTTGAGCGCCTGGTCCTGGCACACCTCAAAGCCATCACAGACCCTCTCCTGGACCCCCTTCAGTTTGCCTACAGAGCCAACAGGTCTGTGGACGATGCAGTTAACATGGCCCTCCACTTCACCCTACAGCATCTGGACGCCCCAGCATCCTACGCCAGGATCCTGTTTGTGGACTTCAGCTCTGCCTTCAACACCATCATCCCTGCCCTGCTTCAGGACAAGCTCTTCCAGCTGAACGTGCCATACACCACCTGTAAATGGATCACAGACTTCCTGTCTGACAGGAAGCAGTGCGTTAAGCTGGGAACACAAGTCTCTGGCTCCAGGTCCATCAGCACCGGAACTCCTCAGGGCTGCGTCCTTTCCCCTCTGCTCTTCTCCCTGTATACCAACAGCTGCACCTCCAATCATCTGTCCGTCAAACTATTGAAGTTTGCGGATGACACCACCCTCATTGGGCTGATCTCTGGTGGGGATGAGTCTGACTATAGGTGGGAAGCTGACAATCTGGTGACCTGGTGTAGCCAGAACAACTTAGAGCTAAATGCTCTAAAGACAGTTGAGATGGTTGTGGACTTCAGGAAGAATACAGCACCACTCACCCCCATCACCCTGTTAGACTCCCCAGTAAAAATTGTAGAGTCCTTCCGCTTCCTGGGCACTATTCTCTCCCGGGACCTCAAGTGGGAATTGAACATCAGCTCCCTCACCAAGAAAGCTCAACAGAGGATGTACTTTCTACGGCAGCTGAAGAAATTCAACCTGCCAAAGACAATGATGGTGCAATTCTATACAGCGATCATTGAATCCATCCTCACCTCCTCCATAACCGTCTGGTACGCTGCTGCCACTGCCAAGGACAAGAGCAGACTGCAGCGTATCATCCACACTGCTGAGAAGGTGATTGCCTGCAATCTACCAACCCTCGAGGACCTGCACACGACAAGGTCCATGAGGCGAGCGAGGAAGATTATGGCCGATTTCTCCCACCCTGGACACTCTCTGTTTCAGCTACTCCCCTCCGGCAGAAGGCTTCGGTCCATCAGGACCAAAACCTCACGCCATAAAAACAGTTTCTTCCCATCTGCTGCTGGCCTGTTAAACAAGGCCAAGGGCTAACACTGTTTTTAACATTTGATCTACATAACGACACCTTGCCGATATTAACTATGTTACCCTATTTGTATTTTTTATTTTTAAATTATATCTTAAAGCTATTTTATATTCGATATGTATTTAATTTTATATACTTCAGCCCCTTGGTGTTAGACTTTTAACCCTTATTATAGTAAGACTTGTTTAAAACTTATTTAAGATTTTAGATTCCTATATGTTGAATGTATGCACCATCCTGCCAAAGTAAATTCCGTGTCGGTGTGAACTTACATGGCGAATAAAACCCTTTCTGATTCTGATTCTGATTTACAGCTGGCTCCCCCAATTATTTTGCCTGCATTCCACACAACGGAGCGCGCACCGAAATCTTCCGACGAAATTGCACCTCGCACGGACGCAAACTGCCGTCATCGACAATTATTACACAACCCCCGTCGCGGACACGTCACCCAATCAGATAGCTGCGAGCAAAACGCCACCCCCCACCCCCCCCGTGCGCGATAAAGGATGGCCGTGACTGACGGCACACCGCGTACGTTGATAACTTCATGTCACAAGCCCGCCTTGGTTGCTTGAGAGTGACAAGAGGGAAGGGAGCCAAGCAATTCAAAAGGCTGACAGCAAAGGTACAGGCTGATAAGCTCAACACCCGCAGACGAAGAATGGCAAATAACCTGAGTGCATAGTAAGAGCAGGATATGAGTCATACCATAGGTACGGGGGGGGGGGGAGGGCGACGTCACTAGAGCAGTGTAGAAATTCTAGCAGTGTAGAAATGCCAGTGTTGAGCTGGATGGAGTTTGGGTTTATTACCCTATTGCCATTCCAATTGAGTATTGTGCAGGTAAATTCTCCAGCATTGGGATGTTTAGCCAGTACCAGTTAACACTGCGCCTGTGTTCAGCCAAGGGGAGCGGTGGTGCAGCGGTTAGCACTACGAACCCGGCGACCCGAGTTCGATTCCCGCTCACGGCCAACACCGGTGCAGAAAGACACGAACCGGCCCCGGGCCTCCCCTAGGTCGACTCGGCCGCAAAACGAGTACCTGCGTGTGGTGCGTAAACATCGCCACTCGGGGAGACAAAGGCGGCCGGGCGTGGTGCTGGCCACCCCACCACCCCTCGTGTGCCGTGCCGGCCTTCACAGGTGCCGCTCGCTAACAGCACTTGCCCCAACAGTCTGTTACAGGCTACACTGGGGGGGGGGATCTTTGTCTTCGTCTCGCTACAATTGGCGCGACGTGTCGCCGGCAATAACATCGAGCACGCGCCTGGGCGACTTGACCAGAATTTAAAACACGTTGTCGTTTTTGGCCCCCCGCTCTGCCCCCCCGCTCTGCCCCCCGCTCTGCCCCCCGCTCTGCCCCCTGCTCTGCCCCCTGCTCTCCCCCCCCGCCCTGCCCCCCCGCTCTGCCCCCCCCAAAAAAAGTCGCCCAATGGCCAGGCCGGACGAGTAGCGCCGAGTCGACTCCAGGTGAACCCGCCACGCGATTTTACTGCAAATTCCGTTCGTCGCCTGGATCTGCAGGAGCAGAGCACGCTGCCCCAGAAAAAAAAACGCAACTCCCTCGCGTAACCAAGCACGAGAATTTAAGCGCCACCGCCGTGGAGGACGTTAAACAAGATTAATGACAACAATAAGATCTCCTTCCCCCATATTAGTCTCGCCGCATGAAAACCTTTTTTTTACTTTACACAATCCATTATGCCACACACACGCACGCACGCGCAAGTGTTCTGGAAACGGGTCCTTCGCTCCAAAACACCCGGGCGGTTCACGCCAAGCAATGGTTCAAGCGAGCGCGACTCCACTGCTGCTGATGAGACGCCAAATGTCGACACCGGACCTAGCCTATAAAGACAGCCGGACAAGTTCACAAGCGAGCCACCCCCCCCTCCCGCCCCCCACCCCTGACTCCGCCGATGAGAAACTGCACGCCGAAACCGGTCCCCAGCATCGAGAACCAATCCTGCTGACAAGACGCAGCAGCACAGGCGCTCCTCCGAAGGCCGCGGATGTCAATTTGGTTGCGTAGCGGCGCGCTTTTTTGTGTTGGTTCCCTCAACGCGGAGGATCGGGCGTGGGGGGGGGGGGGAAGAGGCGGCGGCGGTGGTGGAAGTTGTCCGCTCACCGCTCATTTTGGCCGATGGATGCACGAGAGTGGGTGGGGGCATTTCTTTTTTCAACACCATCTGTGCACAACTCCGGCGTCCACTCGAAGCGATTTCTTTGCTCCGCATCGAATGCGGAGCTCATCTCTCCCCGCGCGCGCGTGTGTGCGTGTGTGTGTGTGCGTGTTGCTAGAATGCGGCGGGGATGGGGGTCTCAATTGGGCCACAACCACAAATTCAAGGAGGCGTTTATTCACCTGCGTGGCCCGCACTGTTGGTCAAGCACAAGGTCAGCCGCGTGCCAATCAAAAGGACGACGAGGCAGCCCAAACGATGATGCCACCCCCCCCCCCGGCCCCCCCCCACTGGGGAAGAGCTAAGCACCCCGGGGCCCGTGATTCCCCACGTTCAAGCCGTGAGCGTGCGAAATTCCTCGCCATCGCTACGACCGATTAAGCAGCACACCCAGGGGTCGGCCCGAGTCTCGGGATTATATTTTTTTATTCCTTCTTATAGAATTTTTTTTTTTAAGTTTGGGGGGGGGGGGGGAGGGGGGGGGGCATGGTGGGCGATGTTGGCAGGGGCGTTTTCCCCCCGGGTCGAATGAGTTCGAGTTATATTTTTGTTTGTCATTCAAATTGCGATCGTAAAGCCGGCTCACCTGATGTGTGGGGCCTAAAGCGTTCCTCGAACGGCGTCCACGGGATGCTGAGGTTCTACCCTTGGGCGACGCGCGCCAGTTTATGGGCAAGACCGCAGTATTAAACAGGGAGGGCAGCCACATTCTGAGGCCTGAACCTCTGCGGCAAGCAGCGATAGAGGGGGTGGGGGCACGTCAACCCATCCAGGCCTTGATTTGAAGCTTTCGTGACTGCATGCAGGAATCCATACTCTCTGGTTGTTTCGGTAAAGTCATCACGTAGATAGAAGAAAAAAAAATAACGAAAGAAAACACGACGTTTCGGTCGCAACACAAACGTCGTGTTTTCGTTTGTTCATTTTTTTCCTATCCACGTGACTTTACCGAAAGAACCAGAGAGTACCCATCCAGGCCGTTCGGCAGAATTGGTGAAGGTTAGCGAAACCGCAGTTTAATTTGACATCACCGGGTGGGGGTGTGGGGGGGTGGCAGTGGTGGCTCATGCCCGGGGGTTGATCGCCTGAAAGATTTCAAAGTAGCTCCGAGCTCGTTGCGAGACTCATCGCCTGGAACGCACGGCCCAGGCGCGACTCTCCCCACGGCGGAGGGGAGGTGAAGAGACGTCCATCGTGATGGAAAGGGCCTCTCAATTCACATGCGTTCGCTGTGCGAATATAAAACATTTCTTTACACGATCGTGAACAACGATCGTGGGGACGTCCAAACGCGGTCTCACGTGAATCGTTACGTATTCATGCACACGGCTGCAATGGTAACAGGTTTCTGCACGAACATAACACCAGCTACGAGAGCCACAACTTTAGGTCAAATTACTTGTAGGATTAAGGGAGATAGTGGAGACAACAGTGGCCGTGCCAGCGGAGACACAGTGGAGACACAGTGGAGACACAGTGGCCGTGCCAGCGGAGACACAGTGGAGACACAGTGGCCGTGCCAGTGGAGACACAGTAGAGACACAGTGGAGACACAGTGGCTCTGCCAGTAGAGACACAGTGGCCGTGCATTGGAGACACAGTGGAGACAGTGGCTGTGCCAGTGGAGACACAGTGGCCGTGCCAGTGGAGACACAGTGGAGACACAGTGGAGACACAGTGGAGACACAGTGGAGACACAGTAGAGACACAGTAGAGACACAGTGGAGACACAGTAGAGACACAGTAGAGACACAGTAGAGACACAGTGGAGACACAGTGGCCGTGCCAGTGGAGACACAGTGGAGACACAGTAGAGACACAGTGGAGACACAGTGGAGACACAGTGGAGACACAGTGGAGACACACTGGAGACACACTGGAGACACACAGTGGCCCTGCCAGTGGAGACACAGTGGTGACACAGTGGAGACAGTGGAGACAGTGGAGACAGTGGAGACAGTGGAGACACAGTGGCCCTGCCAGTGGAGACACAGTGGAGACACAGTAGAGACACAGTGGAGACACAGTGGCCGTGCCAGTGGAGACACAGTGGAGACACAGTGGAGACACAGTGGAGACACAGTGGAGACACAGTGGAGACACAGTAGAGACACAGTAGAGACACAGTGGAGACACAGTGGAGACACAGTGGAGACACAGTAGAGACACAGTAGAGACACAGTAGAGACACAGTAGAGACACAGTGGAGACACAGTGGAGACACAGTGGAGACACAGTGGAGACACAGTGGAGACACAGTGGAGACACAGTGGTGAAACAGTAGAGACACAGTAGAGACACAGTGGAGACACAGTGGAGACACAGTGGAGACACAGTGGAGACACAGTGGAGACACAGTGGAGAAACAGTGGAGAAACAGTGGAGAAACAGTGGAGACACAGTGGAGAAACAGTGGCCATGCCAGTGGAGACACAGTGGAGACACAGTGGAGAAACAGTGGAGACACAGTGGAGAAACAGTGGCCATGCCAGTGGAGACACAGTGGAGACACAGTAGAGACACAGTGGAGACACAGTGGAGACACAGTGGAGACACAGTGGAGACACAGTGGCCGTGCCAGTGGAGACACAGTAGAGACACAGTGGAGACACAGTAGAGACACAGTGGAGACACAGTGGAGACACAGTGGAGACACAGTGGAGACACAGTGGAGACACAGTGGAGACACAGTGGAGACACAGTGGAGACACAGTGGCCGTGCCAGTGGAGACACAGTGGAGACACAGTGGAGACACAGTGGAGACACAGTGGAGACACAGTGGAGACACAGTGGAGACACAGTGGAGACACAGTGGCCGTGCCAGTGGAGACACAGTGGAGACACAGTGGAGACACAGTGGCCGTGCCAGTGGAGACACAGTGGAGACACAGTGGAGACACAGTGGAGACACAGTGGAGACACAGTGGAGACACAGTGGAGACACAGTGGCCGTGCCAGTGGAGACACAGTGGAGACACAGTAGAGACACAGTAGAGACACAGTGGAGACACAGTGGAGACACAGTGGAGACACAGTGGAGACACAGTGGAGACACAGTGGAGACACAGTGGAGACACAGTGGAGACACAGTGGAGACACAGTGGAGACACAGTAGAGACACAGTAGAGACACAGTAGAGACACAGTAGAGACACAGTAGAGACACAGTAGAGACACAGTAGAGACACAGTAGAGACACAGTGGAGACACAGTAGAGACACAGTAGAGACACAGTAGAGACACAGTGGAGACACAGTGGAGACACAGTGGAGACACAGTGGAGACACAGTGGAGACACAGTGGAGACACAGTGGAGACACAGTGGCCGTGCCAGTGGAGACACAGTGGAGACACAGTGGCCGTGCCAGTGGAGACACAGTGGAGACACAGTGGAGACACAGTGGAGACACAGTGGAGACACAGTGGAGACACAGTGGAGACACAGTGGCCGTGCCAGTGGAGACACAGTGGCCGTGCCAGTGGAGACACAGTGGAGACACAGTGGAGACACAGTGGCCGTGCCAGTGGAGACACAGTGGAGACACAGTGGAGACACAGTAGAGACACAGTGGCCGTGCCAGTGGAGACACAGTGGAGACACAGTGGAGACACAGTGGAGACACAGTGGAGACACAGTGGAGACACAGTGGCCGTGCCAGTGGAGACACAGTGGAGACACAGTGGAGACACAGTGGAGACACAGTAGAGACACAGTAGAGACACAGTAGAGACACAGTGGCTCTGCCAGTAGAGACACAGTGGAGACACAGTAGAGACACAGTAGAGACACAGTAGAGACACAGTAGAGACACAGTAGAGACACAGTGGAGACACAGTGGAGACACAGTGGAGACACAGTGGAGACACAGTGGAGACACAGTGGAGACACAGTGGAGACACAGTGGAGACACAGTGGAGACACAGTGGAGACACAGTGGAGACACAGTGGAGACACAGTGGAGACACAGTGGAGACACAGTGGAGACACAGTGGAGACACTGTGGAGACACTGTGGAGACACTGTGGAGACACAGTGGAGACACAGTGGAGACACAGTGGAGACACAGTGGAGACACAGTGGAGACACAGTGCAGACACAGTGGCCGTGCCAGTGGAGACACAGTGGAGACACAGTGGAGACACTGTGGAGACACTGTGGAGACACAGTGGAGACACAGTGGAGACACAGTAGAGACACAGTAGAGACACAGTGCAGACACAGTGGCCGTGCCAGTGGAGACACAGTGGAGACACAGTGGAGACACAGTGGAGACACAGTAGAGACACAGTAGAGACACAGTAGAGACACAGTAGAGACACAGTAGAGACACAGTGGAGACACAGTGGAGACACAGTGGAGACACAGTGGAGACAGTGGAGACACAGTGGAGACACAGTGGAGACACAGTGGAGACACAGTGGAGACAGTGGAGACAGTGGAGACACAGTGGAGACACAGTGGAGACACAGTGGAGACACAGTGGAGACACAGTGGCCATGCCAGTGGAGACACAGTAGAGACACAGTGGAGACACAGTGGAGACACAGTGGAGACACAGTGGAGACACAGTGGAGACACAGTGGAGACACAGTGGAGACACAGTGGAGACACAGTGGAGACACTGTGGAGACACTGTGGAGACACTGTGGAGACACTGTGGAGACACTGTGGAGACACAGTGGAGACACAGTAGAGACACAGTGGAGACACAGTGGCCGTGCCAGTGGAGACACAGTAGAGACACAGTAGAGACACAGTAGAGACACAGTGGAGACACAGTGGAGACACAGTGGAGACACAGTGGAGACACAGTGGAGACACAGTAGAGACACAGTAGAGACACAGTAGAGACACAGTAGAGACACAGTAGAGACACAGTGGAGACACAGTGGAGACACAGTGGAGACACAGTGGAGACACAGTGGAGACACAGTGCAGACACAGTGCAGACACAGTGCAGACACAGTGCAGACACAGTGCAGACACAGTGGTGACACAGTGGTGACACAGTGGAGACACAGTGGAGACACAGTAGAGACACAGTGGAGACACAGTGGAGACACAGTGGAGACACAGTGGAGACACACAGTGGCCCTGCCAGTGGAGACACAGTGGAGACACAGTGGAGACACAGTGGAGACACAGTGGAGACACAGTAGAGACACAGTAGAGACACAGTAGAGACACAGTAGAGACACAGTAGAGACACAGTAGAGACACAGTAGAGACAATGTTTCCTGTGTGCGTGTGGTGCGAGTGTATGACGGTGCCTGCGAGTGTGTGTTCATATAGATATTGCTATGCACGTACGAGACCGAGTGGGCCGTGCACAATTGTTGCGATGTGTTCCTCCGTTTGGAGGAATCGGCTGGGTCGGGCCCTTACATTTTGTTTTTACGTATTTAGTTTGCGTTTTAGTTTCCAACAAACGTTAAAATGGTTCGCATAGGCCTCAAGTTCAAGTCCGTTCCCATGGCAACGGACGAGACCTCAGGGGGGGGGAGAGGAGAGGGGGCGACGTCACAGTCCCCCCCGCTCACCCCCCATTGGCCGAGCCGCGATCACGCGGTGGGGTGGGGGGGGGAGGGTGATCCGCCCCGCCGCCACGTGACCGACAAAGCCGGTAGATATCGTAACGCGCATAGGGAGAGTTGTGATTGGTGGGTGGGTTGGGGAAAGAGGCCGTGGGGTTTGGAATACATCCCCCGCATAGGGCGGGGTGGTTTACGGCGAGGGAGGCCGAGACTCCGGGGGGTGGTGGTGGTGGTTGGTTGGGGGTGGCGCCCGCTCCCTTCCTCCGGCTACCGCGACGCGGGTGTAGCTGGGGTCGCGAGTGGCCACGGGGCGCCGGTGACAGCTACCTCAGGGCGCGTTAATTTTATTTTATTTATTTTGTGTTAAAGACGACGAGCCGCTGCCGCCGCTGCCGCCACGGGCTCCCCCGTGAGGCGACCCGTGACGGGCGGCGGGGGCGGCGGAGTGGGAGAGAAAGAGACGAGAAAGGATTCGGGGAGGAGGGGGGTAGCGCTAGGTTGTAAATCGCGCGTGTGTATGTATATACAACGTACAGTATATAATGTAACTGTGTGTGTATATATCTCTGTACCTTCATGTTCACGTCCGCCGCTTTCCACTCGGGCCGCACGTGCTTGAGGAGCTGCAAGGCGCCCGCCTCCAGGTCGTGCTCGTGCACGAAGACGGGCAGCTTGGGCACGGTGGGCGAGCCGGGAACGTGGATGCGAGTCGCCATTCCGCCCTTGTGGGTGACGCCTCCGACGACGACGCCTCCTCCTCCTCCTCTTCCTCTTCTTCTTCTTCTCTTCGCTTCGCTTCTCTTCTCTTCCTTCCTCGTCCGTCCGTCCGTCCGTCTCGCTCGACTTACCGCCGGCGAGCTGCGCGCGCCTCGCTATTTATTGAGCCTCGGTGACGTCACCGCGGTTCGACGTCACTCGGCTCGAACACGCCCCCCCACACACACACCCACACTCTGTGCGTCGTGACGTCATCACGCATAGCCTGCCCCTCCCCCCCAACAACAACCGCCCATTCGCCACTAAGTGGCGGTGACGTGAGACCACGACGCTTGTGCCAGGCTAGGTGCACCTTGAGGCCACGTGAAGTGTCGAACGCCCGCCTGGCAGGAGGTCACGGGACAGACCCAGCAGGTGCCACGGGTCGACTGACTGAGATGACTGGGCAGATGCACCACCCTGTGCCCCCCTACTGTGCCAGGCTAGGTGCACCAGAAGGTCACGGGACAGACCCAGCAGGTGCCACGGGTCTACTGAGATGACTGGGCAGATGCACCACCTGTGTCCCCCTACTGTGCCAGGCTAGGTGCACCAGGAGGTCACGGGACAGACCCAGCAGGTGCCACGGGTCTACTGAGATGACTGGGCAGATGCACTACCCTGTGCCCCCCTACTGTGCCAGGCTAGGTGCACCAGGAGGTCACGGGGCAGACCCAGCAGGTGCCACGGGTCGACTGAGATGACTGGGCAGATGCACCACCCTGTGCCCCCCTACTGTGCCCCTCCCCCCGCACCCCCACACTTCTCTCTCAGACGTCATCGCGCACAGCCCCCACCCACCACTTCCCCCCTTCGGACGTCATCGCGCGCCGTCTGTTCGCGTCTTCGGGTCGTTGCGTCATGACGCCATCGCGCGCCCGGCTCGAACCCCTCCCCCCGCCCGTGCGTCGTGACGTCATCGCGCACAGTAGCGCGCGTCTCGTGATATCACGCACAACGTGACCACCTTGGGCGGTGTACTGACGTCATCACGCACGGTGGACCGATTCACCTGGGGCGTGGTGACGTCATCGCGCGCGAGCGTAATTGGTCGTCGTGCGTTGCGGTGACGTCACAACACACGCTTCAAAGTGGTCCCGTGTAAAGGTCGGGTGACGTTTTCGTCCCGACCGGAGTCCCGTGCGGCGTGGTGACGTCGCCACGCACCATTTTGATCGGTCCCGTGCGACGTGGTTACGTCACCGCGCACCATTTCAAACGCGCCCGTGGGGCGTGGTGACGTCACCACGCACAATTTAAATTGGGTCTCTTGCGGCGTGGTGACGTCACCGCACACCACTTGCACCGAGCGTGCGTTGCGCGGTGACGTCACAATTATCAACTGCAACTCTCGCCCGCGCGCCGTTCATTGACACCGCGTGGCACCCTTCCATCGGGAACTTTGCAGGAATTACACGTCTACCGACGTTTCAGACAATGGCCCTTTGTCAAGAGGAGTGAGATTTGATAAATGTGTGAATATGTGTGCCTGTTCGAAATGTTTAGCATACTTCCCGACATGCAACAAACTTGAAATTTGGCACGTGGGTAGTTTCCAGACTGTACACAATGCAAAACGTATAAAAATAAACTTTTGTATTTTGGGGGGGGGGGCGCAATAAGGGCCCCCCACAACGAGAGGGCGACACGAGGCTGCCCCATCATCCCTCGATGGTCACGTGGTGCCGTGTCCTCCGCAGCCATGTTGTTCCCCTCACGCGATTTTGGACGATTTTGACCCCCCCCCCCTCGTCACACGGCGTCACAAAAAGTCAGACCCCCCCCTCAAATATGACGTCACAAAGCTCTGCCCCCACCCCCCCCCCCCCCAAACCATATTTCCATTTTGAAAATAAAACACGCTTCAAATCGCTTTAAACTATTGTCATTGTAGGTGCGTATTTAATGTGGCGCTGCACTCTGATGTTGTAGGTAGAAAACATTTATTAAAAAGTATATTTAATTAAGTAGAACGTGTTGTCTATATTTATTTAAAGTTGCGCATTTTGATGTGACGTCACATTTCTCAAGCCCCACCCCCCACCTCCTCGTCACACAGCGTGACGTAATTTATGGACGGCCCCTAATGGATATATTTTGCAAGGCAAGTGAGCGGTGACGTCACATCTATGATGTCACCCGCATGCGGCAGCGTCACGCAGTGCGCCTGCTGACGTCACGCATCCCCCCCCCCCACCCTCACCCTTAGTGTAGGCCGTGTAGTCATCCTAGACAAGAATCCAAGTTTCGATTGAAAGCTTTCGTGACTGCAAGGATTCATCTTCTTTGGTTATTTCGGTAAAGTCACCACCACGTAGAATGAGAATAAAATAATAAATTGATAAAATAAAATAACACAATAAAATTCTCACGACGTTTCGGCCACAACACAAGCGGCCTTCATCAGGTGAAGGGGACGAGACTGTCTGGAGGACAGCGCTGGAGTGAGAAACTCACTCCAGCGCTGTCCTCCATTCATTCTACGTGACTTTACCGAAAGAACCAAGGAAGAAGAATCCAAGTGTCGGGCGAAGCCGGGTAGTAAAGCTAGCGCTGTTATAAAAGCCCGGCGTTCCGTTTGTCACCGTCACCTAAGTGACAAGAGAGCCTTTCGGAAGGGGCAAATCAACAAGTTATCGAAAGTTGATCCAACAGGGTTCCAAAAATTGTCGATCCCCCGCCACCCAAATAAATGTCACTTACTTCCCACACCTCAAAAAATAAATGCCTTTTGTAGGCATATATACCTACACGTCCTACATACAACAGAGCCGGTAGTATCTACTGCCTCTATTGTAGCATCTACTGACTCTATTGTAGTTTACTGGTTACACCAGCTGCCCACAGGGGATTATTGTTGTTGTGTCTGTCCGTCCGTCGTTCATCCAAAAATGGGAGGGGGTGGGGATGGGTGGAGAGGGGAGGGTGGGGAGGGGCTGGGTGGGAAAGGAGGGGAGGGGCTGGGTGGGGAGGGTGGGGAGGGGCTGGGTGGGGAGGGTGGGGCTGGGTGGGGGGTGGGAGGGGTGGAGCTGGGTGGGGAGGGGCTGGTCACCCCGTGGTGCCCTTATAAAACTCAACATTTAACCTACTCACGCCGGCTTGTGCCCGCCCTCACAGTCGGGCAAACTGTGCTGAACACACCACGTGGTGGTGCCGCCGTTGTTGTTGTTGACCCTGGCCACTGACCGAGCAACCCAACGTTCCTACCAGCTCCCTTCCGCAGGAGGAACGTGTTTTACTGACTTATAGCAGTAACCACCACAATCAGTATGCACTGCTGTAATCATAGCAAGTACCACCACAGTCAGCATGCACTGCTGTAATCATAGCAGGTACCACCACAGTCAGTATGCACTGCTGTAATCATAGCAGGTACCACCACAGTCGGTATGCACTGCTGTAATCATAGCAGGTACCACCACAGTCAGTATGCACTGCTGTAATCATAGCAGGTACCACCACAGTCGGTATGCACTGCTGTAATCATAGCAGGTACCACCACAGTCGGTATGCACTGCTGTAATCATAGCAAGTACCACCACAGTCAGCATGCACTGCTGTAATCATAGCAGGTACCACCACAGTCAGTATGCACTGCTGTAATCATAGCAGGTACCACCACAGTCGGTATGCACTGCTGTAATCATAGCAGGTACCACCACAGTCAGCATGCACTGCTGTAATCATAGCAGGTACCACCACAGTCAGCATGCACTGCTGTAATCATAGCAGGTACCACCACAGTATGCACTGCTATAATCATAGCAGGTACCACCACAGTCAGTATACACTGCTGTAATCATAGCAGGTACCACCACAGTATGCACTGCTGTAATCATAGCAGGTACCACCACAGTCAGTATGCATTGCTGTAATCATAGCAGGTACCACCACAGTCGGTATGCACTGCTGTAATCATAGCAGGTACCACCACAGTCGGTATGCACTGCTGTAATCATAGCAGGTACCACCACAGTCAGTATGCATTGCTGTAATCATAGCAGGTACCACCACAGTCGGTATGCACTGCTGTAATCATAGCAGGTACCACCACAGTCAGTATGTACTGCTGTAATCATAGCAGGTACCACCACAGTCGGTATGCACTGCTGTAATCATAGCAGGTACCACCACAGTCAGTATGCACTGCTGTAATCATAGCGGGTACCACCACAGTCAGCATGCACTGCTGTAATCATAGCAGGTACCACCACAGTCAGTATGCACTGCTGTAATCATAGCGGGTACCACCACAGTCAGCATGCACTGCTGTAATCATAGCAGGTACCACCACAGTCAGCATGCACTGCTGTAATCATAGCAGCTACCACCACAGTCAGCATGCACTGCTGTAATCATAGCGGGTACCACCACAGTATGCATTGCTGCAGTGAAAGCAGGTACCACCACAGTATGCACTGCTGTAATCATAGCAGGTACCACCACAGTATGCACTTCTGTAATCATAGCAGGTACCACCACAGTCAGTACGCACTGCTGTTACATTTTTAAGAGTACTTTTGAATTATTTTTAAGACCCGGGCAACGCGGGTACTTCCCGCTAGTTATCCATTAAACAGGTGTTCGGGTTAGAGCGCGTAAATATATAAATGCTTCGTTGTACCCGCCACCACCCGACACAGCCGATTAGTAAGGGTCGTGTCACGTGAACAGCCAATTCGTGGCCAATTCGTTACTAGTTTCAGCGCACGCCGGTGGTGTGTTGGAGCGTAAAACCCACGACATGACGTTTCGCAAGGAACGTTTCGCCAGTAATTACAAACGAGCATCATTCAGGCGACAGCTCGTTGTAGTCGAATCGTGACTTGTTGTGGTCTGTTGTACTTCACGCCGATGACTCCGTGACACTGCAGACAGCTGGCGGTCCTCCAGCACTGGTTCCTGTCTTCAGGATGGTCTCGCGGCATGCCTCCCCAGGGCAATGTCCGTCCAGCAAACCCACCGGGGAGGCGTGCCCAGCCTGGCAGCTCGCCTAACCCGGGACCCCCAGGGCCCCTTCAGATGCTTTGGCGTTTCAAATCGTGAAGTTAATTACCGGCGAATCGTCACGCAACTGGAATGCGTAAATGCTGTTGTGGGTTTGACTCTCCAACGCAACAACATTCCGTGTAGTGCTGAACTAGTCACCAATCGGCACGGCTTTGTATACGTGACAAACCTCTTATTCATTGGCTGTGTCGGGTGGTGGCGGGTTTAATGACACATTTACATTTACGCGATCTAACCCGAAAAGAAACCTCTATTATGGAAGCATGTACAAGAAAGCGGAACGCTGGCAGCTTTGAGCAACATTCTTAGAATTCCAAGGATACTAAATCTAACAAAAAAATTACTGGAGCAGGATTTGGTGATTAGCTACCACAACCCGTTTAAACAAACAAACAAGCAGACCGTGCATCGAATGCTCCATGTGCCGCGGTGGTAGGGTCGTTGCCCGAAACGTCACACACACACACACACGCATATATATTTTCTCCTTCCAAAGCCCACGGGTGTATTTTACGAATGTGTTGAGATTTGTTGTTGCCACGTGCACACGGGTACTGTATTTACAAAGGCTCAAGGTCCCCCGTGTAGCCTTTAAACTTGCAGGGGTGGGGAACATTTTTTTTCTGCCAAGGGCCATTTGGATATTTTATAACGTCATTCGCGGGCCACGCAAAGTCATCAACTTCAAATGTAGCCCTGCTACATTTGGTCAAACATTGAATGAACTCGTCCCGAATGCGATGGGGCTGGAACTACTTGACCGACGATGCCGCTAACTCGCAACTGCTTTCCCAGGGTTTTTGCTCTCCTAGATTAATTGAATTTCGAGTCCCGCCTGCGGTTGCCTTTGCAGGGCCAGAGACCCAAACGATTTCGCGGGGCCCTCGTCCGGCCCGCGGGCCGGACGTGACCCCACCCCTGAGACTGCTGGGACCAAGTGCTGTTCGCGAGCAGGAGCCGCTGTGGAGGTGGGTGACCAGCACCACGAGCGGCCGCCTTTGTCTCCCCACCCCCCCCCGACCCTCCCCCCCCCCCCCCAGTGGGCGATGTTTAGCGCACACCGCACCAGGTACTCATTTGAGGCTGAGCCGACCTAGGTGAGCCCCAAGAAACCGATGCTGACAATGCGTCACCTGGTGCTGGTGGTCGTGAGCGGGAATCGAACTCGGGTAGAGCGGGTTCGGAGCGCAGCACTCCCGCTCCCAATAGTTAGGCACAGAGACAAAGGCCCCCCGTGTAGCCTTTAACAGACTGTTGGGGCAAGTGCTGTTAGCGAGCAGCACCTATACAGCAAAGACAAAGCTCCCCCGTGTAGCCTGTAACAGACTGTAGGGGGCAAGTGCTGTTAGCGAGCAGCACCTATACAGCAAAGACAAAGATCCCCCGTGTAGCCTGTAACAGACTGTGGGGGCAAGTGCTGTTAGCGAGCAGCAGCTATACAGCAAAGACAAAGATCCCCCGTGTAGCCTGTAACAGACTGTGGGGGCAAGTGCTGTTAGCGAGCAGCGCCTATACAGCAAAGACAAAGATCCCCCATGTAGCCTGTAACAGACTGTTGGGGCGAGTGCTGTTAGTGAGCACCACCTATACAGCAAAGACAAAGATCCCCCGTGTAGCCTTTAACAGACTGTAGGGGCAAGTGCTGTTAGCGTAGTAGCGCCTATACAGCAAAGACAAAGATCCCCCGTGTAGCCTGTAACAGACTGTTGGGGACAAGTGCTGTTAGTGAGCAGCAGCTATACAGCAAAGACAAAGATCCCCCGTGTAGCCTGTAACAGACTGTGGGGGCAAGTGCTGTTAGCGAGCAACACCTATACAGCAAAGACAAAGATCCCCCGTGTAGCCTGTAACAGACTGTAGGGGACAAGTGCTGTTAGTGAGCACCACCTATACAGCAAAGACAAAGATCCCCCGTGTAGCCTGTAACAGACTGTAGGGGGCAAGTGCTGTTAGCGAGCAGCACCTACGAAGGCCGGCACGGCACACGAGGTGGTTGGGGTGGCCAGCACCACGCCCGGCCGCCTTTGTCTCCCCCAGTGGCGGCGATGTTATGACACACCGCACCCACGCACTAATGTGAAGCCGATTCAACCTCGGCGAGACCCGTAGAACCGGCACCAGATAATCGTCGCTGGTGTTGGTGGCCCTGAGCGGGCATCGAACTCGGGACGACGGGTTGCGCTAAGCGCTGCGCCACCGCTCCCCACACGTCACGTGTCCGAGAGATGGGTCACTTGTCACCGGCGTTCGTGGAGTACCAGCGATGCTGCAATCTTGCAACAACAAACTATGGGACCACGCGGTGCATCCACAGGAACTGATTTAGAGATACATAGAGATCCATAGAGACACATAGAGACCCATAGAAATACATAGAGATACGTATCGACCCATAGAGATACAGATACCCATAGGCATACGTAGAGACCCATGGAGATACATAGAGACCCATAGAGATACGTAGAGACCCATAGAGATACGTAGAGACCCATAGAGATACGTAGAGACCCATAGAGATACGTAGAGACCCATAGAGATACGTAGAGACCCATAGAGATACGTAGAGACCCATAGAGATACATAGAGACCCATAGAGATACATAGAGACCCATAGAGATACAGATACCCATAGGCATACGTAGAGACCCATAGAGATACGTAGAGACCCATAGAGATACGTAGAGACCCATAGAGATACGGAGAGACTCATAGAGATACATAGAGACCCATAGAGATACATAGAGACCCATAGAGATACATAGAGAACCATAGAGCTACATAGAGACCCATATAGATACGTAGAGACCCATAGACATACATAGAGACCCATAGCGATACATAGAGACCCATAGAGATACATAGATACTCATAGAGATACATAGATAATCATAGAGATACCAATAGTGACCCATAGAGATACATAGAGACCCATAGAGATACATAGAGACTCACAGAGATACATAGATACTCATAGAGATACATAGAGACCCATAAAGATACATAGAGACCCATAGATTTACACAGATACCCATAGAGATACATAGAGACCCATAGAGATACATATAGACACCAATAGTGACCCATAGAGATACATAGTGACCCATAGAGATACATAGATACCCATAGAGTTACATAGAGACCCATAGAGATACATAGAGACTCACAGAGATACATAGATACTCATAGAGATACATAGATACTCATAGAGATACATAGAGACCCATAGAGATACATAGAGACCCATAGAGTTACATAGATACTCATAGAGATACATAGAGACCCATAGAGTTACATAGAGACTCATAGAGATACATAGAGACCCATAGAGTTACATAGAGACCCATAGAGATACATAGAGACCCATAGAGATACATAGAGACCCATAGAGTTACATAGAGACTCATAGAGATACATAGAGACCCATAGAGTTACATAGAGACCCATAGAGATACATAGAGACCCATAGAGATACATAGAGACCCATAGAGTTACATAGAGACTCATAGAGATACATAGAGACCCATAGAGTTACATAGAGACCCATAGAGATACATAGAGACCCATAGAGATACACAGAGACCCATAGAGTTACATAGAGACTCACAGAGATACATAGATACTCATAGAGATACATAGAGACCCATAAAGATACATAGAGACCCATAGAGTTACACAGATACCCATAGAGATACATAGAGACCCATAGAGATACATAGAGACCCATAGAGTTACATAGAGACTCATAGAGATACATAGAGACCCATAGAGATACATAGAGACCCATAGAGTTACATAGAGACCCATAGAGACACCAGTAGACTTATAGAGATGCACAGTGGACGCACTTTGGGCTGCGCTCCTTCAAAGGAGGAGGAGGAACAGCGACACGACACGAACTCTCTCTCTGATGAAGCCCTCTTGAACTCTGTGTCTCTCTCTGTCTGTCTCTATCTGTCTCTCTGTTTCTCTATGTGTGTGTCTCTCTCTCTGTCTCTCTGTCTCTCTATGTGTGTGTGTCTCTCTGTCTCTGTCTCTCTCTCTGTCTCCCTCTGTGTCTCTCTATGTGTGTGTCTCTCTCTGTCTCTCTGTCTCTATATGTGTGTGTCTCTATCTGTCTCTCTGTTTCTCTATGTGTGTGTCTCTATCTGTCTCTCTGTTTCTCTATGTGTGTGTCTCTCTCTGTCTCTCTCTGTCTCTCTATCTTTATCTCTGTCTCTCTCTGTCTCTCTCTCTGTCTCTCTCTCTGTCTCTCTTTGTGTGTGTCTCTCTCTGTCTCTATCTGTCTCTCTGTTTTTCTATGTGTGTCTCTCTCTCTGTCTCTCTCTTTCTCTCTGTTTCTCTATGTGTGTGTCTCTCTCTGTCTCTCTCTTTCTCCATGTGTGTGTCTCTTTATGTCTCTCTCTGTCTCTCTATCTTTATCTCTGTCTCTCTCTGTCTCTCTCTCTCTGTCTCTCTCTTTCTCTCTGTCTCTCTATGTGTGTGTCTCTCTCTGTCTCTCTCTGTCTCTCTATCTTTATCTCTGTCTCTCTCTGTCTCTCTCTCTCTGTCTCTCTCTCTGTCTCTCTATGTGTGTGTCTCTCTATGCCTCTCTATCTTTATCTCTGTCTCTCTCTGTCTCTCTCTCTCTGTATCTATCTGTCTGCCTCTCTCTCCGTCTCTCTATATGTGTGTCTCTCTATGCCTCTCTCTTTGTCTGTCTGTCTATGTGTGTGTCTCTCTATGCCTCTCTCTCTGTCTCTGTGTCTCTTTCTTTCTGTCTCTCTCTCTGTCTGTCTCTCTCTCTGTCTCTCTATGTGTGTGTTTCTCTGTCTCTCTATGTGTGTGTCTCTGTCTGTCTCTCTCTCTGTCTCTCTATGTGTGTGTCTCTCTATGCCTCTCTCTCTGTCTGTCTCTCTGTCTCTCTATGTATGTGTCTCTCTATGCCTCTCTCTCTGTCTCTCTGTCTCTCTATGTGTGTGTCTCTCTATGCATCTCTCTCTGTCTCTGTGTCTCTTTCTTTCTGTCTCTCTCTCTGTCTCTCTCTATATCTTTCTCTCTGTCTTTATCTCTGTCTCTGTCTTTCTCTCTGTCTCTCTCTATATATATCTTTCTCTGTCTTTATCTCTGTCTCTGTCTTTCTCTCTGTCTCTCTCTCTCTGTCTCTCTCTGTGTTTCTCCCTCTATCTCTCGTGCCCCTGAAGAGTCCCCCCAACAAAGCGCTCCACACGTGGCTGTGTCAAGGCGCTGCGTTCCCGGGACCTGGCCGACCTACCGGACACACAAATGTAGAGACCATCTCTCTCCCCTCATTGCGACCGCCCCCCAGTGGAAACAAATGTAAAAGTCATTATGAGACCTTTGCCAGTAACAAGATATAGGAATAGGTTTTACCCTTTTAACTGGCACAAAAACTGACACCTTTATTCAAGGCATCATGTTTGCAATAACCACAATACAAGCAGTCAAAATGCAAAACAAAAAGACAACTCTGATAATAATATTGGCACTGTCCTTGAATTTGATTGGTCCACACCCGATACGGCTTTTCTTAGAGCCCTTTAGTCTCCATTGGTGTTGGACCAGAATACGCCAAAAGGCGTACAAAAAAGAGTTGTCTTTTTTGTTTTGCATTTTTGACTGCTTGTATTGTGGTTATTGCAAACATGATGCCTTGAATAAAGGTGTCAGTTTTTGTGCCAGTTAAAAGGGTAAAACCTATTCCTAAATGTACAAAGTCTCCCGTAGCCAAACGCTGCGGTGACCTCCGGTGAAGATTGTCACACTGCACGTTGCCATCGGCCGTGTGGCTCAGCCGAATCTCGCCAGGGGTAACAGACTTGGTGCACTTCCTGCGGTGCCAGGGAGGATCTGCCCCACCGGTACTTACACTGCCAGCGGCTCAAACTCAATGTTCCGTCTTTTGGGGGACATCTTCAGTAAACTGGGGGTGCCCTTCTACAACAGCAGCTTCGTATATGGGGGGTGGTACTTTACCTGGCTAACAAGCGCCATGACCTCGCCAACTTCGCCTGTGCTCAGGCCAAGTTGGCGGTGTACAGGACGAGGAAGAAGACGCTGCAAGGTGACACTGACGGCTGCTCTGAGCTGCTTCCAGTGTTCAGGTTCCTGCTCAAGGCGCGGCTCTGCCTGGAGCACGCCACGTGACACACCCACGTGTCGGTGACGTGCAGCGCGTCTTGTTCTAACGCTGGGGAGCCGGACAAGCCCCTCTCTGTACCAGCGTGGACGTCACCCCCCACGTGTTCACCTTCTGTAGCGCTCGCTCGTCACCGTGACGTGCGCGATGACCACCACCACCACGTGACTTTTATTTCGTGTTGTGCGCGGTGCATTTAGCGCCACAGCGCGTGGATGTACAGCGTTTGTTGTTTTTGTGTTGCTGGTGACTTTGTGTATTTGTGTTGCTGGTGACTTTGTTTTTTTGTGTTGCTGGTGACTTTGTGTATTTGTGTTGCTGGTGACTTTGTGTATTTGTGTTGCTGGTGACTTTGTGTATTTGTGTTGCTGGTGACTTTGTGTATTTGTGTTGCTGGTGACTTTGTGTAATTGTGTTGCTGGTGACTTTGTGTATTTGTGTTGCTGGTGACTTTGTGTATTTGTGTTGCTGGTGACTTTGTGTATTTGTGTTGCTGGTGACTTTGTGTATTTGTGTTGCTGGTGACTTTGTGTATTTGTGTTGCTGGTGACTTTGTGTTATTTGTATTGCTCGTGACTTTGTGTTATTTGTGTTGCTGGTGACTTTGTGTATTTGTGTTGCTGGTGACTTTGTATATTTGTGTTGCTGGTGACTTTGTGTATTTGTGTTGCTGGTGACTTTGTTTTATTTGTGTTGCTGGTGACTTTGTGTATTTGTGTTGCTGGTGACTTTGTGTTATTTGTGTTGCTGGTGACTTTGTGTTATTTGTATTGCTGGTGACTTTTTGTATTTCGTATCGGTGGTGACTTTGTGTTATTTGTGTTGCTGGTGACTTTGTGTTATTTGTGTTGCTGGTGACTTTGTGTATTTGTGTTGCTGGTGACTTTGTGTATTTCATATCGGAATCGCTTCCAGTGCTGTTGCTGCTGGCGGCAATAAAAGTTGTTTAAAAGTCAAAAGTCGATCTCTCTCTGTCTCTCTCACTGTGTCTTTCTCTCTATCTCTGCCTCTCTCTGTCTGTCTCCCTTTCTGTCGCTCTCTGTGTGTGTCTCTCTCTCTCTTGTCGTGGCAACAGCAGCAGCAGCAGCACGTCGACATTGGCATCGAGATCCTGAACAACAACCACAACGACCACAACAACAACAACAACCACCACCACAACAACGACAACAACTACTCACCTGGTATACAGGAAGTCGTGGGTTCAATCCCGACCCTGACGCCTGCTGCTGTATATATTTGGAGTTTGCGTGTCTCTCTCAACTACAACAACAACTACAACAACAACAAACAACCACAACAGCGTTGCTGCATCTGCCATCGTGCGCGAGACTGGAACAGGGAAAGCTTCTTCCTGCTTTCTCTTGTCGCGCGGCTGACGATGTCGATGCAGGGCGATGGCTCCGCTCTCGCATTCAGGTGGACAAGCCCAGAATAACGATCGCGTTAAGGGCAGCAGCGGCGGCGGCGGCGGAGTAGTGAATCATCGCCTCCGTATTTGTGCATTTTTGGGGGCATTGCGTCGTTTCACGTTGCTAGGGCGTCCTGTGCTGGATGGCCACAGTCGCCATGCAACTGCTGGAGAGCTGCTTTTGCTTTTGCTCATTTATTTTCCATTCGCGCATCAGGTATCTCCGCAGCCACCGCTTGCCATGGTCTGTGCAGCCGATGCGGTTTAGGGAGGACCGCGAGCAGCGTCGCGGAAGATCCCAAAAAAAAACAACAACAACAACAACAACAACGACAACGACAACGACCCCCGGGGATCATCCGCCTCGGCTCTCTCACGACGCTGTCCGTGTTGCGGTTTGCGCGAACGCCCAACGAGCCCACGTGGGGCGTCCGATGGAGGGCGGCGGCCCGCCCGCCCGCCCGCTCGCCCGCCCGCTCGCCCGCTCGCCCGCCCGACGGCCTCACGGCCCCCCCGGCGACCGGGCACGCGGCCCCCCCCCCCCCGGAAATCCTTTCGCTCGGATCCCGATTCATCTCCCCCCTTCGGCGTGCACCGCGACTCGGCGTGGCGAGGCGCCACGGCGCCACAGCGCCGCTCCACCTCGTGATCCGTCGACCCGCGGGGTGGGCGGGACGCGCGTCCCGGCGACACCGCCCCGGGTGGCGGAGGGGTTTCACGACGCAACGTTGATCCGCATCGCTTCGTGGGCCCGGCCCTGTCCCCGACCGAAAGGCGCCACATTACGAATCGCAGGATGTTGGGAGCAAGAGAATCCGCGCGGCGTTACGACGCCGTTGACGTCACAGCTGAATCAGCAGCGGCAGCGGCGGCAGCAGAAGCAGCAGCAGGAGGCTTTGGCGACCAAATGGATCCCTGATAGAGGTCGTCGGGAGGCGAGGTCGCGTTAACAATATGCAATGCGCGTCGTTAGGCCCGCCACCACCCGGCACAGCCAAAACCAGTGAGAATTCGCCACGTGAACAAGACGAGGCCTAAATTCGCGACTCGTTCAGCACTGCACCGGGCGTCGTGTGTTGGAGAGTAAAACCGCTACGGCCATTGTTTTTAACGCATTCCACGAACCGCGACGTTTCGGCGGTAATTAACTTCACTGATTTGAACGCCCAAAGCCGTGGACGGGTGCCACGGCTTTGGCCTCCCAGGCGGGTTTGCTGTACGGGCCCTGCATCTGGAGAGGGATGCTGCGGGTACATCGTGAAGAGAGGAACCAGGGCTGGAGGGTTGCCAGTCGTTTACAGGCCAGGGAGCCCCTCAGCGTGGTGTGCCGCAGCCCACGCTCTACTGATGAGACGCTGGATGCTGAAACCGATTAAAACCGGGCGAGAACTCAGGAGGGCATTGGTAGTTGTCGGTTGCAAGTGTGAAAGTCAATAGCCTGAAGAAGAAGAAACAAGCACAGCAATTGAGCAACTGAAAATCAGAGCAGAGACAGTCAGATGGAGATCAGAGTAGAGAGAGGCAGATGGAGATCAAAGTAGATACAGACAGATGAAGATCAGAGTAGATACAGACAGACAGAGATCAGAGTAGAGACAGTCAGATGGAGATCAGATCAGAGACAGACAGATGGAGATCAGAGTAGAGACAGACAGACAGAGATCAGGGCAGAGACAGTCAGATGAAGATCAGAGGAGAGACAGACAGATAGAGATCAGATCAGAGACAGACAGATAGAGATCAGAGCAGAGACAGACAGATAGAGATCAGAGTAGAGACAGACAGATAGAGATCAGAGCAGAGACAGTCAGACGGAGATCAGAGGAGAGACAGACAGATAGAGATCAGAGTAGAGACAGACAGATAGAGATCAGAGCAGAGACAGACAGATGGAGATCAGAGTAGAGACAGTCAGACAGAGATCATAGTAGAGACAGACAGATGGGGATCAGATCAGAGACAGACAGATAGAGATCAGAGTAGAGACAGACAGACAGAGATCAGGGCAGAGACAGTCAGATGGAGATCAGAGGAGAGACAGACAGATAGAGATCAGATCAGAGACAGACAGATAGAGATCAGAGCAGAGACAGACAGATAGAGATCAGATCAGAGACAGTCAGATGGAGATCAGAGGAGAGACAGACAGATAGAGATCAGAGTAGAGACAGACAGATAGAGATCAGAGCAGAGACAGACAGATGGAGATCAGAGTAGAGACAGTCAGACAGAGATCAGAGTAGAGACAGACAGATGGGGATCAGATCAGAGACAGACAGATAGAAATCAGAGTAGAGACAGATAGACAGAGATCAGGGCAGAGCCAGTCAAATGGAGATCATAGCAGAGAGAGGCAGATGGAGATCAGAGTAGAGACAGACCGATAGAGATCAGAGTAGAGACAGAGACAGACAGAGATCAGAGTAGAGACAGATAGAGATCAGAGCAGAGACAGACAGATAGAGATCAGAGCAGAGACAACCAGATAGAGATCAGCACAGAGACAGTCAGATAGAGATCAGAGCAGAGACAGACAGATAGAGATCAGAGTAGAGACAGACAGATAGAGATCAGAGCAGAGACAGTCAGATAGAGATCAGAGTAGAGACAGACAGATAGAGATCAGAGTAGAGATAGACAGATAGAGATCAGAGTAGAGACAGACAGATAGAGATCAGAGTAGAGATAGACAGATAGAGATCAGAGTAGAGACAGTCAGATAGAGATCAGAAGAGAGACAGACAGATAGAGATCAGAAAAGAGACAGACAGAGATCAGAACAGAGACAGACAGATATAGATCAGAGCAGAGACAGTCAGATAGAGATCAGAGTAGAGACAGACAGATAGAGATCAGAGTAGAGAGAGTCAGATAGAGATCAGAGTAGAGAGAGTCAGATAGAGATCAGAGACACAGACAGACAGACAGAGATCAGAGCAGAGACAGACAGATAAAGATCAGAGTAGAGACAGACAGAGATCAGAGTAGAGACAGACAGATAGAGATCAGAGCAGAGACAGACAGATGGAGATCAGATCAGAGACAGACAGATAGAGATCAGAGTAGAGACAGACATATAGAGATCAGAGCAGAGACAGTCAGATAGAGATCAGAGACAGACAGATATAGATCAGATCAGAGACAGCCAGATGGAGATCAGAGTAGAGACAGTCAGATAGAGATCAGAGCAGAGACAGTCAGATAGAGATCAGGACAGAGAGAGTCAGATAGAGATCAGAGCAGAGACAGTCAGATGGAGATCGGAGTAGAGACAGCCAGATAGAGATCAGGGCAGAGACAGTCAGATGGAGATCGGAGTAGAGACAGACAGATAGAGATCAGGTCAGAGACAGCCAGATAGAGATCAGAGTAGAGACAGACAGATAGAGATCAGAGCAGAGACAGACAGATAGAGATCAGAGCAGAGACAACCAGATAGAGATCAGCACAGAGACAGTCAGATAGAGATCAGAGCAGAGACAGACAGATAGAGATCAGAGTAGAGACAGACAGATAGAGATCAGAGCAGAGACAGTCAGACGGAGATCAGAGGAGAGACAGACAGATAGAGATCAGAGTAGAGACAGACAGATAGAGATCAGAGCAGAGACAGACAGATGGAGATCAGAGTAGAGACAGTCAGACAGAGATCATAGTAGAGACAGACAGATGGGGATCAGATCAGAGACAGACAGATAGAGATCAGAGTAGAGACAGACAGACAGAGATCAGGGCAGAGACAGTCAGATGGAGATCAGAGGAGAGACAGACAGATAGAGATCAGATCAGAGACAGACAGATAGAGATCAGAGCAAAGACAGACAGATAGAGATCAGATCAGAGACAGTCAGATGGAGATCAGAGGAGAGACAGACAGATAGAGATCAGAGTAGAGACAGACAGATAGAGATCAGAGCAGAGACAGACAGATGGAGATCAGAGTAGAGACAGTCAGACAGAGATCAGAGTAGAGACAGACAGATGGGGATCAGATCAGAGACAGACAGATAGAAATCAGAGTAGAGACAGATAGACAGAGATCAGGGCAGAGCCAGTCAAATGGAGATCATAGCAGAGAGAGGCAGATGGAGATCAGAGTAGAGACAGACCGATAGAGATCAGAGTAGAGACAGAGACAGACAGAGATCAGAGTAGAGACAGATAGAGATCAGAGCAGAGACAGACAGATAGAGATCAGAGCAGAGACAACCAGATAGAGATCAGCACAGAGACAGTCAGATAGAGATCAGAGCAGAGACAGACAGATAGAGATCAGAGTAGAGACAGACAGATAGAGATCAGAGCAGAGACAGTCAGATAGAGATCAGAGTAGAGACAGACAGATAGAGATCAGAGTAGAGATAGACAGATAGAGATCAGAGTAGAGACAGACAGATAGAGATCAGAGTAGAGATAGACAGATAGAGATCAGAGTAGAGACAGTCAGATAGAGATCAGAAGAGAGACAGACAGATAGAGATCAGAAAAGAGACAGACAGAGATCAGAACAGAGACAGACAGATATAGATCAGAGCAGAGACAGTCAGATAGAGATCAGAGTAGAGACAGACAGATAGAGATCAGAGTAGAGAGAGTCAGATAGAGATCAGAGTAGAGAGAGTCAGATAGAGATCAGAGACACAGACAGACAGACAGAGATCAGAGCAGAGACAGACAGATAAAGATCAGAGTAGAGACAGACAGAGATCAGAGTAGAGACAGACAGATAGAGATCAGAGCAGAGACAGACAGATGGAGATCAGATCAGAGACAGACAGATAGAGATCAGAGTAGAGACAGACATATAGAGATCAGAGCAGAGACAGTCAGATAGAGATCAGAGACAGACAGATATAGATCAGATCAGAGACAGCCAGATGGAGATCAGAGTAGAGACAGTCAGATAGAGATCAGAGCAGAGACAGTCAGATAGAGATCAGGACAGAGAGAGTCAGATAGAGATCAGAGCAGAGACAGACAGATAGAGGTCAGAGTAGAGACAGTCAGATAGAGATCAGGGCAGAGACAGTCAGATGGAGATCGGAGTAGAGACATCCAGATAGAGATCAGGTCAGAGACAGTCAGATGTAAATCGGAGTAGAGACAGACAGATAGAGATCAGGACAGAGACAGTCAGATAGAGATCAGAGCAGAGACAGTCAGATGGAGATCAGAGTAGAGACAGACAGATGGAGATCAGCGTAGAGACAGACAGATAGAGATCAGAGTAGAGACAGACAGATAGATATCAGAGTAGAGACAGACAGATAGAGATCAGAGTAGAGATAGACAGATAGAGATCAGAGCAGAGACAGTCAGATAGAGATCAGAGTAGAGACAGACAGATAGAGATCAGAGTAGAGATAGACAGATAGAGATCAGAGTAGAGACAGACACACAGAGATCAGAGCAGAGACAGACAGATAAAGATCAGAGTAGAGACAGACAGAGATCAGAGTAGAGACAGACAGATAGAGATCAGAGCAGAGACAGACATATGGAGATCAGATCAGAGACAGAGAGATAGAGATCAGAGTAGAGACAGACAGATAGAGATCAGAGCAGAGACAGTCAGATAGAGATCAGAGACAGACAGATATAGATCAGATCAGAGACAGCCAGATGGAGATCAGAGTAGAGACAGTCAGATAGAGATCAGAGCAGAGACAGTCAGATAGAGATCAGGACAGAGAGAGTCAGATAGAGATCAGAGCAGAGACAGACAGATAGAGATCAGAGTAGAGACAATCAGATAGAGATCAGGGCAGAGACAGTCAGATGGAGATCGGAGTAGAGAGAGCCAGATAGAGATCAGGGCAGAGACAGTCAGATGGAGATCGGAGTAGAGACAGACAGATAGAGATCAGGACAGAGACAGTCAGATAGAGATCAGAGCAGAGACAGTCAGATGGAGATCAGAGTAGAGACAGACAGATGGAGATCAGAGTAGAGACAGACAGATAGAGATCAGAGTAGAGACAGACAGACACAGACCAGAGTAGAGACAGACAGACAGAGATCAGAGTAGAGACAGTCAGATAGAGATCAGAACAGAGACAGACAGATAGAGATCAGAGCAGAGACAGACAGATAGAGATCAGCACAGAGACAGTCAGATAGAGATCAGAGTAGAGACAGACAGAGATCAGAACAGAGACTGTCAGATAGAGATCAGGTCAGAGACAGTCAGATAGAGATCAGAGTAGAGACAGACAGATAGAGATCAGGTCAGAGACAGTCAGATAGAGATCAGAGTAGAGACAGACAGATAGAGATCAGAACAGAGACTGTCAGATATAGATCAGAGCAGAGACAACCAGATAGAGATCAGAACAGAGACAGACAGATAGAGATCAGAGCATAGACAGACAGATAGAGATCAGCACAGAGACAGTCAGATAGAGATCAGAGTAGAGACAGACAGAGATCAGAACAGAGACTGTCAGATAGAGATCAGGTCAGAGACAGTCAGATAGAGATCAGAGTAGAGACAGACAGATAGAGATCAGGTCAGAGACAGTCAGATAGAGATCAGAGTAGAGACAGTCAGATAGAGATCAGGGCAGAGACAGTCAGATAGAGATCAGGACAGAGAGAGTCAGATAGAGATCAGAGCAGAGACAGACAGATAGAGATCAGAGTAGAGACAATCAGATAGAGATCAGGGCAGAGACAGTCAGATGGAGATCGGAGTAGAGAGAGCCAGATAGAGATCAGGGCAGAGACAGTCAGATGGAGATCGGAGTAGAGACAGACAGATAGAGATCAGGACAGAGACAGTCAGATAGAGATCAGAGTAGAGACAGACACACAGAGATCAGAGCAGAGACAGACAGATAAAGATCAGAGTAGAGACAGACAGAGATCAGAGTAGAGACAGACAGATAGAGATCAGAGCAGAGACAGACATATGGAGATCAGATCAGAGACAGAGAGATAGAGATCAGAGTAGAGACAGACAGATAGAGATCAGAGCAGAGACAGTCAGATAGAGATCAGAGACAGACAGATATAGATCAGATCAGAGACAGCCAGATGGAGATCAGAGTAGAGACAGTCAGATAGAGATCAGAGCAGAGACAGTCAGATAGAGATCAGGACAGAGAGAGTCAGATAGAGATCAGAGCAGAGACAGACAGATAGAGATCAGAGTAGAGACAATCAGATAGAGATCAGGGCAGAGACAGTCAGATGGAGATCGGAGTAGAGAGAGCCAGATAGAGATCAGGGCAGAGACAGTCAGATGGAGATCGGAGTAGAGACAGACAGATAGAGATCAGGACAGAGACAGTCAGATAGAGATCAGAGCAGAGACAGTCAGATGGAGATCAGAGTAGAGACAGACAGATGGAGATCAGAGTAGAGACAGACAGATAGAGATCAGAGTAGAGACAGACAGACACAGACCAGAGTAGAGACAGACAGACAGAGATCAGAGTAGAGACAGTCAGATAGAGATCAGAACAGAGACAGACAGATAGAGATCAGAGCAGAGACAGACAGATAGAGATCAGCACAGAGACAGTCAGATAGAGATCAGAGTAGAGACAGACAGAGATCAGAACAGAGACTGTCAGATAGAGATCAGGTCAGAGACAGTCAGATAGAGATCAGAGTAGAGACAGACAGATAGAGATCAGGTCAGAGACAGTCAGATAGAGATCAGAGTAGAGACAGACAGATAGAGATCAGAACAGAGACTGTCAGATATAGATCAGAGCAGAGACAACCAGATAGAGATCAGAACAGAGACAGACAGATAGAGATCAGAGCATAGACAGACAGATAGAGATCAGCACAGAGACAGTCAGATATAGATCAGAGTAGAGACAGACAGAGATCAGAACAGAGACTGTCAGATAGAGATCAGGTCAGAGACAGTCAGATAGAGATCAGAGTAGAGACAGACAGATAGAGATCAGGTCAGAGACAGTCAGATAGAGATCAGAGTAGAGACAGTCAGATAGAGATCAGGGCAGAGACAGTCAGATGGAGATCGGAGTAGAGACATCCAGATAGAGATCAGGTCAGAGACAGTCAGATGGAGATCGGAGTAGAGACAGACAGATAGAGATCAGGACAGAGACAGTCAGATAGAGATCAGAGCAGAGACAGTCAGATGGAGATCAGAGTAGAGACAGACAGATGGAGATCAGCGTAGAGACAGACAGATAGAGATCAGAGTAGAGACAGACAGATAGATATCAGAGTAGAGACAGACAGATAGAGATCAGAGTAGAGATAGACAGATAGAGATCAGAGCAGAGACAGTCAGATAGAGATCAGAGTAGAGACAGACAGATAGAGATCAGAGTAGAGATAGACAGATAGAGATCAGAGTAGAGACAGACACACAGAGATCAGAGCAGAGACAGACAGATAAAGATCAGAGTAGAGACAGACAGAGATCAGAGTAGAGACAGACAGATAGAGATCAGAGCAGAGACAGACATATGGAGATCAGATCAGAGACAGAGAGATAGAGATCAGAGTAGAGACAGACAGATAGAGATCAGAGCAGAGACAGTCAGATAGAGATCAGAGACAGACAGATATAGATCAGATCAGAGACAGCCAGATGGAGATCAGAGTAGAGACAGTCAGATAGAGATCAGAGCAGAGACAGTCAGATAGAGATCAGGACAGAGAGAGTCAGATAGAGATCAGAGCAGAGACAGACAGATAGAGATCAGAGTAGAGACAATCAGATAGAGATCAGGGCAGAGACAGTCAGATGGAGATCGGAGTAGAGAGAGCCAGATAGAGATCAGGGCAGAGACAGTCAGATGGAGATCGGAGTAGAGACAGACAGATAGAGATCAGGACAGAGACAGTCAGATAGAGATCAGAGCAGAGACAGTCAGATGGAGATCAGAGTAGAGACAGACAGATGGAGATCAGAGTAGAGACAGACAGATAGAGATCAGAGTAGAGACAGACAGACACAGACCAGAGTAGAGACAGACAGACAGAGATCAGAGTAGAGACAGTCAGATAGAGATCAGAACAGAGACAGACAGATAGAGATCAGAGCAGAGACAGACAGATAGAGATCAGCACAGAGACAGTCAGATAGAGATCAGAGTAGAGACAGACAGAGATCAGAACAGAGACTGTCAGATAGAGATCAGGTCAGAGACAGTCAGATAGAGATCAGAGTAGAGACAGACAGATAGAGATCAGGTCAGAGACAGTCAGATAGAGATCAGAGTAGAGACAGACAGATAGAGATCAGAACAGAGACTGTCAGATATAGATCAGAGCAGAGACAACCAGATAGAGATCAGCACAGAGACAGTCAGATAGAGATCAGAGCAGAGACAGACAGGTAGAGATCAGAGTAGAGACAGACAGATAGAGATCAGAGTAGAGATAGACAGATAGAGATCAGAGCAGAGACAGTCAGATAGAGATCAGAGTAGAGACAGACAGATAGAGATCAGAGTAGAGATAGACAGATAGAGATCAGAGTAGAGACAGACAGATAGAGATCAGAGTAGAGATAGATAGATAGAGATCAGAGTAGAGACAGTCAGATAGAGATCAGAACAGAGACAGACAGATAGAGATCAGAACAGAGACAGACAGATAGAGATCAGAACAAAGACAGACAGATATAGATCAGAGCAGACACAGTCAGATAGAGATCAGAGTAGAGACAGACAGATAGAGATCAGAGTAGAGAGAGTCAGATAGAGATCAGAGACAGAGACAGACAGACAGAGATCAGAGCAGAGACAGACAGATAAAGATCAGAGTAGAGACAGACAGAGATCAGAGTAGAGACAGTCAGATAGAGATCAGAGCAGAGACAGTCAGATAGAGATCAGGACAGAGAGAGTCAGATAGAGATCAGAGTAGAGACAGACAGATAGAGATCAGAGTAGAGACAGTCAGATAGAGATCAGGGCAGAGACAGTCAGATGGAGATCGGAGTAGAGACAGCCAGATAGAGATCAGGGCAGAGACAGTCAGATGGAGATCGGAGTAGAGACAGACAGATAGAGATCAGGACAGAGACAGTCAGATAGAGATCTGAGCAGAGACAGTCAGATGGAGATCAGAGTAGAGACAGTCAGATAGAGATCAGAGTAGAGACAGACAGATAGAGATCAGAGTAGAGACAGACAGATAGATATCAGAGTAGAGGCAGACAGATAGAGATCAGAGTAGAGATAGACAGATAGAGATCAGAGCAGAGACAGTCAGATAGAGATCAGAGTAGAGACAGACAGATAGAGATCAGAGTAGAGATAGACAGATAGAGATCAGAGTAGAGACAGTCATATGGAGATCAGAGTAGAGACAGACAGATGGAGATCAGAGTAGAGACAAACAGATAGAGATCAGAGTAGAGACAGACAGACAGGGACCAGAGTAGAGACAGACAGACAGAGATCAGAGTAGAGACAGACAGATAGAGATCAGAACAGGGACTGTCAGGTAGAGATCAGGTCAGTGACAGTCAGATAGAGATCAGAGTAGAGACAGACAGATAGAGATCAGGTCAGAGACAGCCAGATAGAGATCAGAGTAGAGACAGACAGATAGAGATCAGAACAGAGACTGTCAGATAGAGATCAGGTCAGAGACAGTCAGATAGAGATCAGAGCAGAGACAGTCAGATAGAGATCAGAACAGAGGCAGACAGATAGAGATCAGAGTAGAGACAGACAGAGATCATAACAGAGACTGTCAGATGGAGATTAGAGTAGAGACAGACAGATAGAGATCAGGACGGAGACAGACATAGATCAGTGCAGAGACAGTCAGATGGAGATCAGAGCAGAGACAGACAGATGGAGATCAGAGCAGAGACAGACAGATTGAGATCAGAGTAGAGAGAGAGACAGATGGTAGATCAGAGTATGGACAGAATAATATAAATCAGAGCAGAGAGACAACCAGATAGAGATCAGAGCAGAGAGACAACCAGATAGAGATCAGAGCGGATAGACGGGCGACGTTTGGTGGTGGTGCCCTCAACCGTGGCGTAGACGCAGGCGTGCGATGCGGCGTGGCGACCGTAGTTGTCCGACGTTCCGTGCCAAAAGCCGCCGCTGCGAGGATGCCGGATTCCGCGTGGCGATGGTTCTGTCCCATACTCGACGGGGATCAGCCGAGGCATTGTGGCCCATTTGTGTTCTCTGCGTGGGACAGAGACGCCCCTGGGGCTGACGCCGGGATGACCACTCGGCTTGTCCGGAAAGTTCCACCGAGGTCCCGTGTCGCCGCTGCCGCTACGCAGAGCCGTCCATAGGGTACACGGCGAATCTGGGTGACCACCCCGGGACCCGCACTTTGGGGGGGGGGGGGGGGGGGCCCGCGCTTCAAACGTCGGGGGGGGGGGAGGGGGGGAGGTGGTGACCCACACGGTGTGAGCTGCCCCGGGTCCTGCAACGTTCCCACCCCCACCATCGCCCCCCCCCCCCCACCCTATGGACGGTGCTGCTGCTGTGGGATGGGGTGGAGTTGGTAGCGAGGAGATGGCGGTGGTGATGGAGGAGGTGGTGGTGGTGGTGGTGGAAGCGGTTTGGTGGAGGTCTCGTGGAAGAGGTGTGATGGAGGAGGAGCTGCGGTGGTGGTGGTGGTGTGTGGGTGAAGGAGGTGTGGTGGAGGTGAGGTGGAAGATGTGTGATGGAGGAGGTGTGGTGGTGGACGAGGTGTGGTGGTGGAGGAGGTGTGATCGTCGTGTTAATGCGGTGTAGGTGTGGTTGTAGAGGTGTGTGGGTGAAGGAGGTATGGTGGAGGTGAGGTGGAAGAGGTGTGATGGAGGAGGTGTGGTAGTGGAGGAGGTGTGGTGGTGGAAGAGGTGTGATGGAGGAGGTGTGGTGGTGGAGGTTTGGTGGTGGTGGAGGTGGTGGTGGAGGTGTAGTGATACACGTGTGGTGATGGTGGACAAAGCGACGTCACCTTAATCTCGCGCGGACGTCGTCTCACGCGGTGTGAGCAAATGCGATTCCATTGTGACGTAGGACCGCGTGACCACACCCCTCCCCACCCCTCCCCCCACAGCGTTACGAGACGAGTGCAGTGGACACTGTGGCCACGAGAGGGCGACACGAGGCTGCGCCATCATCCCTCGATGGCCACGTGGTGCCGTGTCCTCCGCAGCCATGGATGGAGGGCGCTGTTGTTCCCCTCCCTGCGTGTGGGTCTTCGGAAGCCGGATTAGGGGCCGTCCATAAATGACGTCACGCGATTTTTGGACGATTTTTGACCCCACTCGTCACACCGCGTCACAAAAAGTCAGACCCCCCTCAAATATGACGTCACAAAGCTCTGCCCCTCCCCCCCCCCCCCAAAAAAAAACATATTTCCATTTTGAAAATAAAACACGCTTCAAATCGCTTTAAACTATTGTCATTGTAGGTGCGTATTTAATGTGGCGCTGCACTCTGATGTTGTAGGTAGAAAACATTTATTAAAAAAAGTATATTTAATTAAGTAGAACGCGTTGTGTCTATATTTATTTAAAGTTGCGCATTTTTACGTGACGTCACATTTGTCACCCCCCTCCCCCCCCGTCGTCACACATCGTCACAAATGTCTGACCCCCCCCAGGTTACGTGACGTCATTTATGGACGGCATTGCTTCGAGAGAGGCTGACTCCGGCTGCTGCTGATGAGGCACTGAAGGTGGAAACGTGAGTGGGTGGGTTTGTGAGTTTTACTGTGTCGGTGGGTGAGTGTGTAAGTGGGTGAGTAAGTGTGTGGGTGAGTAGGTGAGTGAGTGAGTAAGTGGGCAAGTGTGTGGGTGAGTAGGTGAGTGAGTATGTGGGTGAGTAGGTGAGTGAGTATGTGGGTGAGTAGGTGAGTGAATATGTGGGTGAGTATTTGCGTGAGTGAGTAGTTGCGTGAGTGAGTAGGTAGGTGAGTGAGTATGTGGGTGAGTGAGTAGGTGAGTGAATATGTGGGTGAGTGAGTAGTTGCGTGAGTGAGTAGGTGGGTGAGTGAGTAGGTGGATGAGTGAGTAGGTGAGTGAGTATGTGGGTGAGTAGGTAGGTGAGTGAGTATGTGGGTGAGTGAGTAGTTGCGTGAGTGAGTAGGTGGGTGAGTGAGTAGGCGGATGAGTGAGTAGGTGAGTGAGTATGTGGGTGAGTAGGTAGGTGAGTGAGTATGTGGGTGAGTGAGTAGTTGCGTGAGTGAGTAGGTGGGTGAGTGAGTAGGCGGATGAGTGAGTAGGTGAGTGAGTATGTGGGTGAGTAGGTAGGTCTGTCTGTCACTCATCTGTATGTCCTGTGGCTAACAAGCACGGACCTCGGGCCGGCATCTCTGACCTCCCATTCTGAAATACATCGGGGGTGGGGGGTGATGGGGAGTGATGGGGGTGTGGTGTGGGGGTGAGTGATGGGGGGGGTTTGGGGGGGGGGTTGGGGGGGGCAGCCTTCCGTTGCCTTTGTTTAGCAGCAGCGAAACTGGAATTTCACTCACTCACTCACCCACTCATTCACCCACCCACTCACTCAATAAGCCACTCACTCACTCACCCACCCACCCACTCACTCACCCACCCACTCACTCACTCACCCACTCACCCACTCACCCACTCACTCATTCACTCACCCACCCACTCACTCACTCACCCACCCACTCACTCACCCACTCACTCATTCACTCACCCACTCACTCAATAAGCCACTCACTCACCCACCCACTCACTCATTCACTCACCCACCCACTCACTCACTCACCCACCCACTCACTCACCCACTCACCCACTCACTCATTCACTCACCCACTCACTCAATAAGCCACTCACTCACTCGCCCACCCACCCACTCACTCATTCACTTATTCACCCACTCAGTCAATAACCCACCCACTCACTCACCCACTCACTCACTCACCCACTCACTCACTCACCCACCCACTCACTCATTAACTCACCCACTCACTCAATAACCCACTCACTCACCCACTCACTCACTCACCCACCCACCCACCCACCCACTCACTCATTCACTTATTCACCCACTCACTCAATAACCCACTCACTCACTCACCCACCCACTCACTCATTCACTCACCCACTCACTCAATAACCCACTCACTCACTCACCCACCCACTCACTCACTCACCCACTCACTCACTCACTCACCCACTCACTCATTCACTCACCCACTCACAATAACCCACTCACTCACTCACCCACCCACCCACTCACTCACCCACTCACTCACTCTCTCACTCACCCACCCACCCACCCACTCACTCATTCACTCACCCACTCACCTAATAACCCACTCACTCACTCACCCACTCACTCACTCACCCACTCACTCATTCACTCACCCACTCACTCAATAACCCACTCACTCACTCACCCTCTCACCCACCCACTCACCCACTCACTCATTCACTCACTCACCCACTCACCCACTCACTCACTCACCCTGCCATCCACTCACCCACTCACTCACCCACTTACTCATTCATCCACTCATTCACCTTCTCACTCACGCACCTCACTCACCCACCTCCTCACTCACCCACCTCCTCACTCACCCACCTGCTCAGTCAGCCACTTACTCAATCACCTACCTACTCACTCACCCACTCGCTCACTCACCCACCCACCCACCAGAGCCGCAATATCCAATAGTCCCAAGTAGGCGCTGTGTCTAGGATATACCTATTCAAGAAGATAGCTTGGTTACATTTTTTTATCATCGTTATCAAACATACAAACAAAAAACAGTAACAAAAAAAAATTCGTAGGCACAGCGGTAGCAAGAAAGTTATCACCGAAGGCCCTACTAAACAGAAGTGCCCCAGGCTCTACGAGAAACTTACTCCGGTCCTACCCCAATTGTCGACAGAACCAACGAAATTAGCACGGCCGTGCTGCTGCTGCTACTGCTGCTACTGCTGCTGCTACTGCTGCTACTGCTGCTGCTACTGCTGCTACTGCTGCTGCTACTGCTGCTACTGCTGCTGCTACTGCTGCTACTGCTGCTGCTACTGCTGCTACTGCTGCTGCTACTGCTGCTACTGCTGCTGCTACTGCTGCTACTGCTGCTGCTGCTACTGCTGCTACTGCAGCCACTCACTCAATAACCCACTCACTCACTCACCCACCGTTACGAAGTTGGTGTTTGGGTGTTTTAGCATCTTAACACAAGTGGTCTTTTTTTCCTCTTCTTTCCAGAAAATAGTTCGGCACTGGCAAAGGAGGGTCCCATGATGGAGTTGCTCGCCTCGAGCTCGCAATGTCCCTGATAGTGGCGTTTGTGTGTCTTTGCGCTGTTCGCCCTTAAAGGCGTCCTCTGGTTCTAGATTGAAAGCTTTCGTGATTGCTAGGATCCATACTCTTTGGTTCTATTGGGTAAAGTCACGTAGGTAAAAAATTAAGTAACAAAAAATCACGACGTTTCGGCCACAACACAAGCGGCCTTCATCAGGTGAGCGTGGTTGTGTTTCGCTAAATTCTCCTGTTTGATTTGTACTAGGTGCCTCGGTGAATGTGTATGCTCTGACTTTTACATAGCTATTTTTGTGACCAGTTACAAGCTAATCACTCAGCTATTTCAATGCTAAATTCTATGCTAATTCCTTTGTCAAGGGGTGCCTCTGCGGATGTGTATACTTTAACTTAGCTATTTCAATGAGCCATTTCAATGCTAAATTCTATGCTAATTCCTTTGTCAAGGCGCTTTGTTTCTTCTCACACGGCTTAAAGGTCGCGATCTAAGCGTGGCTTTTTTCACTCCAGCGCTGTCCTACCAGACAGTCTCGTCCCCTTCACCTGACGAAGGCCGCTTGTGTTGTGGCCGAAACGTCGCGATTTTTGTTATTTTATTTTTTACCTACGTCACTTTACCCAATAGAACCAAAGAGTATGCGTCCTCTGGTCTCTGACGCCGTTGTGAGACGAGGCTCTGAATAAAGCTGCCTCTGGTGGCGTGGACCAATCTCTTTCAAAGACGACGATGCATCACGCGCGGACAGAACGTGCCTTGTTTTTGTTGTTGTTTGTGTTTTCACCGCAAGCGTCTGTGGTTAACGCAGCGGCACGATTCCTTGCAACAAAAAAAAAGTTTCAGTTCGGTGTTTTAACATCGATTAGCACAAACTGTTGTGTTGCCACCAAACCCCAAAAAAAAAAGTGGAAAACCTCTTCTAGATTTGAAGCTTTCGTGACTGCAAGGATCCATACTCTTTGGTTCTATTCGGTAAAGTCACGTAGGTAAAAAATAAAACCACAAAAATTTAACACGTAGGCTTTCGCGACCAATATTATTCATAATAAAGGTGGTGGAGGGTTACGACACATTTATAAATAACGCGATCTAACCCAAAACCTTTATTATGAACAAAAATTGTTTTTTTTAATTTTTACCAAAAAGTATGGAAAACTTCCGCTCTTATCTTGATCTGAAGCTTTCGTGACTGCAAGAACCCACGTGGGTACGAAGTAAAATAAATCGCGACGTTTCGGGCGCAGCAAAAAGCGTCCGTCATTGCGTTGAGCCCGAAACGTCGTGATTAATTTGATTTTATGCCCACGTGGCTTTACGGAAACAACCAACGGGGTACGAATTCTGATGTTGTAAAGTTGTCACTGTAGGCCCTGCGGAGTGAGAGGTGCCCTAGGGCCTACCTTCAACCTTCATCTGGCCTTGACTCCACACCACGGCACGGGGTAAGATGATTCCACTTCAGTTTGAGTTTTCTTTACATCGTGGGGTCGTGGGGGGGGGTGGTGGGCAGACTCACGAGGTGCTGATCTGACACCCTGCACCACCACCACCACCTTCCCCTTACATCACGGACGCAGAGTGAGAGTAATGGGCACGCCGTGTTCGCCGTGGGGGGGAGGGGTGGGGGTCTGTCTCCCCCCACTCCTGAAGACACTCAGCGAGCTCACGGCTGGGATGACCCGCAGCTATAAATTTTGGGTTTGTTTTGGGCGTTTGGAGCCGACACGGCTGCGTCTACGTGGCTGGGTTAGCGGTGGTGGTGATGGTGGTGGTGATGATGGTGATGGTGGTGATGGTGGTGATGGTGATGGTGGTGATGGTGGTGGTGGTGATGGTGGTGGTGGTGGTGGTGATGGTGGTGGTGATGGTGGTGGTGGTGGTGATGGTGGTGATGGTGGTGGTGATGGTGGTGGTGATGGTGGTGGTGGTGGTGATGGTGGTGGTGGTGGTGATGGTGGTGGTGATGGTGGTGATGGTGGTGGTGATGGTGGTGATGGTGATGGTGGTGATGGTGGTGATGGTGGTGGTGACGGTGGTGGTGGTGGTGGTGATGGTGGTGGTGGTGGTGATGGTGGTAATGGTGGTGATGGTGATGGTGGTGGTGATGGTGGTGATGGTGGTGGTGATGGTGGTGGTGATGGTGGTGGTGATGGTGGTGGTGGTGATGGTGGTGGTGGTGGTGATGGTGGTGGTGGTGGTGATGGTGGTGGTGATGGTGGTGATGGTGGTGGTGATGGTGGTGATGGTGGTGATGGTGGTGGTGGTGATGGTGGTGGTGACGGTGGTGGTGGTGGTGATGGTGGTGATGGTGATGGTGGTGATGGTGGTGGTGATGGTGGTAGTGATGGTGGTGATGGTGGTGATGGTGATGGTGGTGGTGATGATGGTGGTGGTGGTGATGGTGGTGGTGATGGTTGTGGTGGTGATGGTGGTGGTGATGGTGGTGGTGATTGTGATGGTGGTGGTGATGGTGGTGGTGGTGATGGTGGTGGTGATGGGGGTGGTGGAGGCTCGTGTAGGACGCTTCTGGATCAATTGGGAGGCAGTGGCACCTCCCAACAAGAGGGCAAGGGGGGCGCCGCTCACAACAACGAGCGGAGCGCCGGGAGGATAAAACGCAGCGCGTTTGGCAGATGCATCTGTCAGTTGTTACAAGCGAATCAACCCATGGCACCTGCTGGGTCTCCTCCTGCCAGCAGCGAGAGCCTTCGACACATCACGTGTTGGCCTCAAAGTGCACGTGGCCTGGTGCAGGTGGCCTGGTGACGTCACCGTCATTTTGTAGGCGAATGGCGTGGTTGATGATGATGGTGGTGGTGGTGGGGGAGCGGTGGTGCCGTGATTAGCGCTACGCTGCGCTACGAATCCCGAGTTCCATTCCCCGCTCACGGTCAACGCCCGTGGCGATTATGCAAACCGGTCCTGGGGCTCCCCTAGGTCGACTGGGCCTCAAATGAGTAACCTGGTGCGGTGTGTGAGCATCGGCACTGGGGAGACAAAGGCGGCCGGGCGTGGTCGCTGGCCACCCACCCCCTCGTGTGCCGTGCCGGCCTTCATAGGCGCTGCTCGCTGACAGCACTTGCCCCTACAGTCTGTTACAGGCTACACGGGGGATCTTTGCTTTTCTTTGAGGGTAACATATTATTACATAAACATTTAACATCATATATGTTAAATAAATAATTGCCAATATATCGTATAAAAAGTATCTCATTAGCATAAAGAAATATACATTTGATTATTGACAATACGTTAAAGGAGAATAATTAATAAACAACAACAACACCTTTGTATTACGTACGGAAACATTGTGCATGTTATGTTATATTTCCCGCAGCTCCGCTGAGCTCGGTTCGGCTACGTGTGGTGTGAAATATATTCAACATGAAGAATTAAAGCTTTCGCGACCGCATAAAATACTCATTGGGTTTTTTTTCGGTAAAGTCACGTATGTAGGAATACCGTAAAATTAAATTAAAACAAATCAATCACGACGTTTCGACCAAGCGATCTTCATCAGGTGTACAAAAAAAACTAATCACGGAGGTAAATATAACAAGATGATGAGAGACGAGAATTCAACAAAACTCATCTTATTGGTCGAAACGTCGTGATTTATTTGTTTCGATATGATTTCACGGTATTCCTACACATACGTGACTTTACCGAAAATACCAATGAGTATGTTCAACATGCATGCATAATACACTACACACACACTACGCCTCACACTACACTACTCACTACAATTCTGTATGTGTACATACGTGTCGTCTATCAATCATCGACGCATCATTAGTTCCACGCACGTGCAATGAACATTATGGCGTATCTCTCTCGCTCACACCGCGACTCGCCATCACTCCCTCTCTCTCCCCCCTCTCTCCTCCATATCTCTCCTGTCCCTCTCTGATCTCCCCTTTCCTCTCTCTCCTCTCGCTCTCTCTTTTAACGATCAGAGAGGAAACAAGAAGACGCTCGGTGTAGTCGGCACTTTGCTCCGTTCATCATTTCGTTTTTTTTTATGCTTTGCTTTATGTAACCTCCCCCCCCCCTCATTCTCTGTCTCTCTGAGTCGTCCTCTCTCTCTCTGAGTCGTCCTCTCTCTCTGGCTCATTCTCTCTCTCTGAGTCGTCCTCTCTCTCTCATTATCTCTCTCTGAGTCGTCCTCTCTCTCTCATTCTCTCTCTCTTTCTGAGTCGTTTTCTCTCTCTGAGTCGTCCTCTTTCTCTATGAGTCGTTTTCTTTCTCTGAGTCGTCCTCTCTCTCTGGTTCATTCTCTCTCTGAGTCTTTTTCTCTCTCTGAGTCGTCCTCTCTTTCTGAGTCGTTTTCTCTCTCTGAGTCGTCCTCTCTCTCTCTGTCTGAGTCGTTTTCTCTCTCTGAGTCGTCCTCTCTCTCTGGCTCATTCTCTCTCTCTCTGTCTGAGTCGTGTTGTCTCTCTCTGAGTCGTCCTCTCTCTCTCTCTCTCTGGCTCATTCTCTCTCTCTGAGTCGTCCCCTCTCTCTGTCTGTCTGAGTCGTTTTCTCTCTCTGAGTCGTCCTCTCTCTCTGAGTCGTCCTCTCTCTCTCTGAGTCGTCCTCTCTCTCTCTCTCTCTGAGTCGTCCTCTTTCTTTCTCTCTTTGAGTTTGCCTCTCTCTCTGGCTCATTCTCTCTCTCTTTTTTATTAACGATCAGAGAGGAAACAAGAAGATGCTCGTTGTAGTCGGCACTTTGCTTCGTTCATCATTTCGGTTTTTCAGTGCTTTGCTTTATGTAACCCCCCCCACCCCCCCTTTTAAATGAAAGATTTAACAAAAGATTTCTCTCTCTGCTCTCTTTAACCCTTCCCTCTCTCTCTACCCCCTCTCTCTAAACCCTCTTTCTCTCTAAACCCTCTCTCTCTCTCTCTACCCCCTCTCTCCGTACTCCATGTCTATGTTCCCCCTATATTTTGTGTATGGTAATATTTGTAATATTACCATACATTTTAATATATATATATTTTTTACGACACGTGCTGCATCTCCACCCAGCTCTTCTCGCTCCTTTCTCTCCCCCTCTCTCCTTCCGTCCTCCTCTCTCTACCGATCTCCGATCATCCCCCCTCTCTCTCTCAACTCTCCCCCTACCTCTCTCTTCTCTCGCTCTCCTCTCCCACCTCTCTACCTGGGGGTCTACCTGGGGAACCCCACACGACATCGCTCAGAACAACTGCACCGAGCTGGCCGACACGATCGAGGCTAAGTTACTGACATGGGCGCAACGCCTCGCTCCGCAGATCTCATTCAGGGGCCGAGTGCTCGTCGCTAACGCCCTGGCTGCATCCGCACTGTGGCACAAGACCCAAGGCCCCTTCCAGCCTCCTGCTCGGCTGCTCACCAGAGGGAACCGCTCACTTTGTGTGGCACGGGAAGCACCGGCTCAGGCTGGGCGTTCTCTGGGCGAGGGCTGGCCAGGGTCCTGTGGACCTCGCCGCCAGGGTCGCGAGCTTCAGGCTCGTGGCAGTCAGGCGGCCGCTGTGTGAACGGGAGGAGCCACCCTGGAAGCCGCCGGCCCTTTAGTCTGCTGAGAGATGCGGGGCGCATGTCGCCTGGGGTACGGACAGGAGCTCTTCCTGACGGACCTGAGCCTGGTCGACTACACGAGGCTGCCAGGTTATCACCGGAGCCTCTTGGACGCGTGGCGGAGCGTCGAGTGGTGGAGCAGAACGCGCACGCACTACGACCTCGCGCGGTTCCTGAACGAGCCCCTCGTTCTGCAGCGGCCCCTTCCAGGGGATCAGAGGAGAGAGAGAGAGGATTCCATAGGGCCGTGCGGAGAGTCTTCGACCTCGTGACGAGCCACCAGCTGAGGTCGCCGGCGGCCGCGCCGGCTCCGCCCCACGCTCGCCAGGGACCAGCTGCCGTGGGGACGCTGCTCCGAGCCATACAGGGGCAGCGTCCGAAGCTGGAAGCGCCGGAGGACGGTGGCGGCCACACCCCACCTCCTCCTCCTCCTCCTCCCGCTCTCAGCCTCCCGGCCGCAGTGACTCGGAGGAGCCGCTGAAGCTCGGGGGAGCCGCAGCGACGCCTCCCTCAAGTGCTCTCCGCTCGCTCTTGCCAGGGCGCTGCACCATTTCAGGACCTTGCCCGACCTGCCGGACACGAACGCAGCCGAGATCACGCTCTTTGGTTCGTTCGGTAAAGTCACGTAGGGCATGAAGTGAGACGAGTTCAATCAGCGACGTTTTCGGGCGCAGCGCAAAGCGAACGCCGTCAGGTGGGACAGCCACAGCGAGAAACAAGTTTTTTGCTGAAGTGGGCAAAAGGGCTGCTGTGGCAAGAGGCCTATATAGGTAAGAGAGAGGGGGGGGGAGGAGCTAGGGAGGAGAGATAGAAGGGGGAGGAGCCAGGGAGGAGAGATAGAGAAGGGGGAGGAGCCAGGGAGGAGAGATAAAGAGGGGGGGAGGGGCCAGGGAGGAGAGACAGAAGGGGGAGGAGCCAGGGATGAGAGATAGAGAAGGGGGAGGAGCCAGGGAGGAGAGATAGAGAAGGGGGAGGAGCCAGGGAGGAGAGATAGAGAAGGGGGAGGAGCCAGGGAGGAGAGATAGAGAAGGGGGAGGAGCCTGGGAGGAGAGATAGAGAAGGGGGAGGAGCCAGGGAGGAGAGATAAAGAGGGGGGGAGGAGCCAGGGAGGAGAGACAGAAGGGGGAGGAGCCAGGGAGGAGAGATAAAGAGGGGGGGAGGAGCCAGGGAGGAGAGATAGAGAGGGGGGTGTGGGTAGGGAGAGTGTGGAGATCACTTCTCCGCACTCATTGAGGCCGCTCCCCCCAGCGTCGGCAGACGTACCACGCCTCCTGTAACCCCCAGCGGAGGATGGCGTCCTGAATGGTGCCATCGGCCGCGTAGCTTCGCCCGAATCTCTCCAGGGGCACCGGACCCTTGTACGTTTGGTGGTATCAGAGGCTCAACTCTCTCTCTCATCTCTCTCCTCTCTCTCTAATCTCTCTCTCATCTTTCATCTCTCTCATCTCTCTCCTCTCTCTCATCTATCTCCTCTCTCTCTCTCATCTCTCTCCTCTCTCTCTCATCTCCCTCTTCTCTCTCTCTCATCTCTCTCCTCTCTCATCTCCCTCTTCTCTCTCTCTCTCTCTCATCTCTCTCCTCTCTCTCTCTCATCTCTCTCTCTCATCTCTCTCTCTCATTTCTCTCTCTCTCTATCTCTCTCATCTCTCTCCTCTCTCTCTCTCTCATCTCCCTTTTCTCTATCTCTCTCTCCTCTCTCTCCTTTCTCCATCTCTTCTCTCCTTCTCCTACCTCTCTCCTCTCTCTCTAATCTCCCTCTCCTTTCTATCCTCTCTCTATTCGCTCTCCAATCTCCCTCACCTCTCTCTTTCTCACCTCTCTCTTGGCCCGCATGGAGGGATCGAAATCGGGATTGAAGGGGGCGGGTGGGTAGGGGTCCGTGCGGTCCACGGGAGTTGTTGTTGTTGTTGTTTGTGCTGCCCTCCGCCACCCTGGGCGTGCCGCTGTTGATGTTGTTGTTGGTGCTTGTGTGGGTTGGTGGTGGTGTTGCTGATGGTGGTGGTAGTGGTGGTTTTGGTGGGGATGGTGTCGGTGGTGTTGGTGGTGGTGGTCTTGGTGGTGGTGTTGATGGCCGTGGTTTTCGTGGGGGTGGTGTTGGTGGTGTTGTTGGTGGTGTTGGTGGTGTTGGTGGTGGTGGTCTTGGTGGTGGTTTTAATGGTGTTGGTGGTGGTGTTGATGGCCGTGGTTTTCGTGGGGGGTGGTGTTGTTGGTGGTGTTGTTGGTGGTGTTGGTGGTGGTGGTTTGGTGGGGGTGGTGTTTCTGGTGGTGTTGGTGGTATTGTCGTTGGTGGTAGTGTGGGCTGGTGGTGTTGGTGGTGCTGGTGGTCGTGGTGTTGTTGTTGTTGGCGGTATTATTCGTGTTGGTGGTGATGTTGGTGGTGATGATGTTGGTGACGGTGTCTTTGTTGCTGTTATTGGCGGTGTTGTCCGCTGGGGGGGGGGGGCCCTGGGGACGATGTGCAGGGGGTTGTCGTGGGGTTAACGAGAGAGTGGGGGGGGGGTGGTGGAGGTGGTTGGGAGGACGGCCGCAGTGGGTGCTATGGACAGCGATTTCGCTGGCGGCAAGGAAGTTTTGCGCCGGCAATAACCGTGGCTATGACACGCAGCACGAAACGTTGAACCGCACGGTGTACCCAAAAAACACCCGCAGACGTACCTATGAACCCATAGAGATACATAGAGACCCATAGGGGATACATAGAGACCCATAGGAGATACATAGAGACCCATAGGGGATACATAGAGACCCATAGGGGATACATAGAGACCCATAGGAGATACATAGATACCCATAGGGGATACATAGAGACCCATAGGAGATACATAGAGACCCATAGAGATACATAGAGACCCATAGAGATACATAGAGACCCATAGAGACACATAGAGACCCATAGGAGATACATAGAGACCCATAGGGGATACATAGAGACCCATAGGGGATACATAGAGACCCATAGGAGATACATAGATACCCATAGGGGATACATAGAGACCCATAGGAGATACATAGAGACCCATAGAGATACATAGAGACCCATAGAGATACATAGAGACCCATAGAGACACATAGAGACCCATAGGAGATACATAGAGACCCATAGGGGATACATAGAGACCCATAGGGGATACATAAAAACCCATAGGAGATACATAGAGACCCATAGAGATACATAGAGACCCATAGAGATACATAGAGACTCATAGAGACACATAGGGACCCATAGGAGATACATAGAGACCCATAGGGGATACATAGAGACCCATAGGGGATACATAGAGACCCATAGAGATACATAGAGACCCATAGGGGATACATAGAGACCCATAGGGGATACATAGAGACCCATAGAATATACATAGAGACCCATAGAGATACATAGAGACCCATAGGGGATACATAGAGACCCATAGAGATACATAGAGACCCATAGAGACACATAGAGACCCATAGGAGATACATAGAGACCCATAGGGGATACATAGAGACCCATAGGGGATACATAGAGACCCATAGGGGATACATAGAGACCCATAGGAGATACATAGATACCCATAGGAGATACATAGAGACCCATAGGAGATACATAGAGACCCATAGGGGATACATAGAGACCCATAGAGATACATAGAGACCCATAGGAGATACAGAAACCCATAGGAGATACATAGAGACCCATAGAGATACATAGAGACCCATAGAGATACATAGAGACCCATAGAGACACATAGAGACCCATAGGAGATACATAGAGACCCATAGGGGATACATAGAGACCCATAGGGGATACATAGAGACCCATAGGGGATACATAGAGACCCATAGGAGATACATAGATACCCATAGGAGATACATAGAGACCCATAGGAGATACATAGAGACCCATAGGGGATACATAGAGACCCATAGAGATACATAGAGACCCATAGGAGATACATAGAGACCCATAGGGGATACATAGAGACCCATAGGGGATACATAGAGACCCATAGGGGATACATAGAGACCCATAGAGATACATAGAGACCCATAGAGATACATAGAGACCCATAGAGACACATACAGACCCATAGGAGATACATAGAGACCCATAGGGGATACATAGAGACCCATAGGGGATACATAGAGACCCATAGGGGATACATAGAGACCCATAGGGGATACATAGAGACCCATAGGAGATACATAGAGACCCATAGGGGATACATAGAGACCCATAGAGATACATAGAGACCCATAGGAGATACATAGAGACCCATAGGGGATACATAGAGACCCATAGGGGATACATAGAGACCCATAGGGGATACATAGAGACCCATAGAGATACATAGAGACCCATAGGGATACATAGAGACCCATAGGAGATACATAGAGACCCATAGGGGATACATAGAGACCCATAGGGGATACATAGAGACCTATAGGGGATACATAGAGACCCATAGAGATACATAGAGACCCATAGAGACACATAGAGACCCATAGGAGATACATAGAGACCCATAGGGGATACATAGAGACCCATAGGGGATACATAGAGACCCATAGGGGATACATAGAGATCCATAGAGATACATAGAGACCCATAGGAGATACATAGAGACCCATAGAGATACATAGAGACCCATAGAGATACATAGAGACCCATAGAGATACATAGAGACCCATAGGAGATACATAGAGACCTATAGGGGATACATAGAGACCCATAGGAGATACATAGAGACCCATAGGAGATATATAGAGACCCATAGAGATACATAGAGACCCATAGGAGATACATAGAGACCCATAGGAGATACATAGAGACCCATAGGGGATACATAGAGACCCATAGGGGATACATAGAGACCCATAGAGATACATAGAGACCTATAGGAGATACATAGAGACCCATAGGAGATACATAGAGACCCATAGAGATACATAGAGACCCATAGGGGATACATAGAGACCCATAGGGGACACATAGAGACCCATAGGGGATACATAGAGACTCATAGGAGATACATAGAGACCCATAGGAGATACATAGAGACCCATAGAGATACATAGAGGCCCATAGGGGATACATAGAGACCCATAGGAGATACATAGAGACCTATTGGGGATACATAGAGACCGATAGGAGATACATAGAGACGCATAGATATACATAGAGACCCATAGAAGATACATAGAGACCCATAGGGGATACATAGAGACCCATAGAGATACATAGCGACCCATAGGAGATTCATAGAGACCCATAGGAGATACATAGAGACCCATAGAGATACATAGAGACCCATAGGGGATACACAGAGACCCATAGGGGATACATAGAGACCCATAGAGATACATAGAGACCCATAGGGGATACATAAAGACCCATAGGAGATACAGAGACCCATAGGAGATACATAGAGACCCATAGGGGATACATAGAGACCCATAGGGGATACATAGAGACCCATAGGAGATACATAGAGACCCATAGGAGATACATAGAGACCCAAAGGAGATACATAGAGACCCATAGGGGATACATAGAGACCCATAGAGATACATAGAGACCCATAGAGATACATAGAGACCCATAGGAGATACATAGAGACCCATAGAGATAGAGACCCATAGAGATACATAGAGACCCATAGGGGATACATAGAGACCCATAGGGGATACATAGAGACCCATAGAGATTCATAGAGACCCATAGGATATACATAGAGACCCATAGAGATATACAGAGACCCATAGGAGATACATAGAGACCCATAGAGATACATAGAGACCCATAGGAGATACATAGAGACGCATAGGGGATACATAGAGACCCATAGAGATACATAGAGAACCATAGGAGATACATAGAGACCCATAGAGATACATAGAGACCCATAGGAGATACATAGAGACCCATAGGAGATACATAGAGACCCATAGAGATACATAGAGACCCATAGAGATACATAGATACCCATAGGAGATACATAGATACCCATAGAGATACATAGAGACCCATAGGAGATACATAGAGACCCATAGGGGATACATAGAGACCCATAGAGATACATAGAGACCCATAGGAGATACATAAAGACCCATAGGAGATACATAGAGACCCATAGAGATACATAGAGACCCATAGGGGATACATAGAGACCCATAGGGGATACATAGATACCCATAGGAGATACATAGAGACCCATAGAGATACATAGAGACCCATAGGAGATACATAGAGACCCATAGGGGATACATAGAGACCCATAGAGATACATAGAGACCCATAGGAGATACATAGAGACCCATAGGGGATACATAGAGACCCATAGAGATACATAGAGACCCATAGGAGATACATAGAGACCCATAGGAGATACATAGAGACCCATAGAGATACATAGAGACCCATAGAGATACATAGAGACCCGTAGGAGATACAGAGAGACCCATAGGGGATGCATAGAAACCCATAGAGATACATAGAGACCCATAGGAGATACATAGAGACCAATAGAGATACATAGAGACCCATAGGAGATACATAGAGACCCATAGGAGATAAATAGAGACCCATAGGAGATACATAGAGACCCATAGGGGATACATAGAGACCCATAGAGATACATAGAGACCCATAGGAGATACATAGAGACCCATAGAGATACATAGAGACCCATAGGAGATACATAGAGACCCATAGAGATACATAGAGACCCATAGAGATACATAGAGACCCATAGGAGATACATAGAGACCCATAGGGGATACATAAACACCCACTGGAGATACATAGAGACCCATAGAGATACATAGAGACCCATAGAAATACATAGAGACCCATAGAGATACATAAAGACCCATAGGAGATACATAGATACCCATAGGAGATACATAGAGACCCATAGGAGATACATAGAGACCCATAGGGGATACATAGAGACCCATAGAGATACATAGAGACCCATAGGAGTTATATAGAGACCCATAGAGATACATAGAGACCCATAGAGATACATAGAGACCCATAGGAGATACATAGATACCCATAGGAGATACATAGAGACCCATAGGAGATACATTAAGACCCATAGGGGATACATAGAGACCCATAGAGATACATAGAGATCCATAGAGATACATAGAGACCCATAGGAGATACATAGAGACCCATAGGAGATACATAGAGACCCATAGAGATACATAGAGACCCATAGAGATACATAGAGACCCATAGGGGATGCATAAACACCCATTGGAGGTACATAGAGAACAATAGGAGATGCATAGATACTCATTGGAGACACAGAGACCCATAGAGATATATAATAAACCAATAGAGAGCCATAGGTGATACATAGAGACCCATAGAGACAAATAGAGACCCATAGGATATTGACACCCTTAGGATATACAAATAGACCCCTATGAGATACATATACACCCATAGCAGATATTTCGATACCCATAGGAGATACGTAGAGACCAATAGATCAATAGAGACCCCTAAGAAGTACATAGAGACCCATAGACAAAGATCCCTCGTGTAGCCTCGACAGACTGTTGGGGCAAGTGCTGTCAGCGAGCAGCAGCGCCTACGAAGGCGACATTGCAAAGACAAAGATCCCCCGTGTAGCCTCGACAGACTGTTGGGGAAAGTGCTGTCAGCGAGGAGCAGCACCACCACGAGGTCACGTGTCGCGTCCGCCTGGTCGCCAGCAGACAAGCGGCCAGGCCAGCTTCGCCAGGTGGGCGGGCCACAGAGCAGGTGGCTGACGGCACGGATGCCGTAGTTCCCGTGCCAGGGTGACACAAGCGACACAATGGGTACGTCATTGTGTCACCATCCTGGCCAGCTGTTGTCCCAGCGGATAATTGCGGGGACGATGGTGGCGGCGGTGGTGGCGGTGGTGGCGGTGGTGGTGGCGGTGGTGGTTGTGGTGGCGGTGGATTGAGTCGAGATGAGGATTAAAGGGACCGTGGACAAAGGGCAGCGCCCAGACTCTACTGGGTGTCCACCACAGCTGGCAACCCCTTATCGGTGCCCTACCTTGTTACCGACTAATTCTAGACCTCAAAGGTCACCCCGTGCCCCTTGTAAATCCCAATCGTTAATCCCACAAAGTGCCATCACAAGGGAGAAACGCAAACAGATAGACACAAGACAAAATGTTGCCCGTGCTGAAGCGGCTGCACGCCGAATGGACCCTGCAAACTCAAACACCCTGTATAAGGATACGGGGTGAACCGTGCGGGGTGACACGGTATGGGGTGACACGGTTTGCGGTGACACGGTATAGGGTGACACGGTTAGGGTGACACGGCATGGGTTGACACGATTTGGGGTGACACGGATTAGGGTGACACGGTTAGGGTGACACGGTATGGTATGACACGGTTAGGGTGACACGGTTCGGGTGACACGGTATGGGGTGACACGGTATGGGGTGACACGGTATAGGGTGACACGGTTAGGGTGACACGGTTAGGGTGACACGGTTTGGGGTGACACGGTATGGGGTGACACGGTATGGGGTGACACGGTATAGGGTGACACGGTTAGGGTGACACGGTTAGGGTGACACGGTTTGGGGTGAGACGGTATGGGGTGACACGGTATGGGGTGACACGGTTTGGGGTGACACGGTTTGGGGTGACACAGTACGGGGTGACACGGTATGGGGTGACACGGTTAGGGTGACACGGTTTGGGGTGAGACGGTATGGGGTGACACGGTATGGGGTGACACGGTTTAGGGTGACACGGTATAGGGTGACACGGTTTGGGGTGATACGGTATGGGGTGACACGGTATGGGGTGACACGGTATGGGGTGACACGGTATGGGGTGACACGGTATGGGGTGACACGGAATGGGGTGACACGGTATGGGGTGACACGGTATGAGGTGACACGGTTTGGGGTGACACGGTTTGGGGTGACACGGTATGGGGTGACACGGTACGGGGTGACACGGTACGGGGTGACACGGTCTGGGGTGACACAGTACGGGGTGACACGGTATAGGGTGACACGGTATGGGGTGACACGGTATGGGGTGACACGGTACGGGGTGACACGGTACGGGGTGACACAGTACGGGGTGACACAGTACGGGGTGACACGGTATGGGGTGACACGGTATGGGGTGACACGGTATGGCTTGACACGGTTTGGGGTGACACAGAATGGCATCTGCAAGACAAAGACAAAGGTCCCCCGTGTAGCCATAACCGACGATTGGGGCAAGTGCTGTTAGCGAGTAGCACCTGTGAAGGTCGGCACGGCGCACGCCACGTGTTGGGGTGGCCAGCGCCACGCCCGGTCGCCTTTGTCTCTCCAGTGGCCGTGTGTACACATCGCCACCACTTGCCCCCCACCCCTGCCCGCCCCCCCCCCCCTCTTCGAGTGGAACCTTCGCTTACAATGCCAGTGAATATTTAATGACCGAGGGATCACCACCCCCAATCCTCACCACCCCCCCTCCCCGGAATAAATAAATCATTCCTAGCAGCAGCAGCAGCTGTAGCTGTCTCTATGTGCTCATCCCTGGCCCGCGAGTGGACATCTCTCCTAGCCAGCCATTGATCCAGCCCAAACATACACACACACACACGTGGTGTGTGTGTGTATACATGCATATGTACACATACACACACGATGTGTACCTGTGTGTGTGTGTTTACATGCATATGTATACACACACACACGGTGTGTACCTGTGTGTGTGTGTATACATGCATATGTATACACACACACACGATGTGTACCTGTGTGTGTGTGTATACATGCATATGTATACACACACACACACGATGTGTACCTGTGTGTGTGTATACATGCATATGTATACACACACACACGTGGTGTGTACCTGTGTGTGTATACATGCATATGTACACATACACACACACACACACGTGGTGTGTACCTGTGTGTGTTTACATGTATATGTATACACACACACGTGGTGTGTACCTGTGTGTGTATACATGCATATGTACATACACACGCACACACATGATGTGTACCTGTGTGTGTGTTTACATGTATATGTATACATACACACGCACACGTGGTGTGTACCTGTGTGTGTATACATGCATATGTACACATACACACACACATGATGTGTACCTGTGTGTGTGTGTGTGTTTACATGTATATGTATACACACACACACGTGGTGTGTACCTGTGTGTGTGTGTATACATGCATATGTATACACACACACACGTGGTGTGTACCTGTGTGTGTGTGTTTACATGTATATGTATACACACACACACACGTGGTGTGTACCTGTGTGTGTGTGTATACATGCATATGTATACACACACACACACGTGGTGTGTACCTGTGTGTGTGTGTTTACATGTATATGTATACACACACACACGTGGTGTGTACCTGTGTGTGTGTGTACATGCATATGTATACACACACACATGGTGTGTACCTGTGTGTGTATACATGCATATGTATACATACACACACGCACGTGGTGTGTACCTGTGTGTGTGTGTGTATACATGCATATGCACACACACACGTGATGTGTACCTGTGTGTGTGTTTACATGTATATGTATACATACACACGCACACGTGGTGTGTACCTGTGTGTGTATACATGCATATGTACACATACACACACACATGATGTGTACCTGTGTGTGTGTGTGTTTACATGTATATGTATACACACACACGTATGTACGCATGGGGAGTGGTCGTGTAACGGCAGTGTAGCGGCTAGCGCTACGCTGCGCTACGAACCCGGCGACCCTAGTTCGATTCCCCGCTCACGGCCAACACCACCGGTGACGATTATCTGAACCGGCCTTAGGTCGACTCAGCCTCAAATGAGTACCTGGTGCGGTGTGTCGTATACATCGCCACTGGGGGGGGGGGGGTGAGACAAAGGCGGCCGGGCGTGTTGCTGTCCACCCACACCCCCTCGTGCGCCGTGCCGGACCTTCACAGGCGCTGTTCGCTAACTGGCACGTGCCCCAGCAGTCTGTTACATACACGAGGAGGAGGAGGAGGAGTCCCCCCTTAGTCTCGCTCCTTGGAAAGAGGTGGGTTAGTAGATGCGATGACGTCACTGACGCGGTCTTCTTGCGCGCAAATGGCTCCGGGCGCCCGTTTTTTGCCGTGTGGGGGCTGTTTGAGCGTCGAGGCGTCGAGGCGTCGAAAGACACCAAAGCAGACAACAACCCCGACCGACCGACCGACGCCCCTACAGCCCCGACCAACATCGCTGACGGGGAAAAGGAGAAGCGAAGTGATGAGACTCCCCGGAGGGATTTGACGACACCGGGGCCGCTCGGCTGGAGGCGTTCGACCGGCAGCGCCGCGGGGGGGGGGGGGGGTGGGGGGGGAGGTCACGTGACAAGCGCACTCTTTTTGCCGTGACGTCGTGGGGTTTGTCCGCCGCGCCGCGCCCCCCCCATACCCCCCACACCCCCTACACCCCCCAAATCGGGGACGCACTTTTCCGCATTTATTATGCCAAAAAAAACCCCCTTTGGTATAACGGCAAAACGCGCCCAGGTGCTACGCTACGCACGCGCGTTGTAGTGCTACACGCGACCGTTATAACGCCAAACACGCCCGGCATAATACCAAACACGCCCGTTCTACATGGAGAGACAGAGAGAGAGAGACGGAGAGACAGACACACAGAGAGAGAGATAGGAGACAGAGTAAGACAGAGAGAGACAGAGACAGAGAGAGAGACAGACAGAGAGAGAGAGATGGAAAGACAGACAGAGAGAGAGGAGACAGAGTAAGACAGAGAGAGAGACAGAGACAGACAGAGTAAGACAGAGAGAGACAGACGGAGAGACAGACAGAGAGAGAGGAGACAGAGTAAGACAGAGAGAGAGACAGAGACAGACAGAGAGACAGACAGACAGAGAGGAGAGAGACGGAGAGACAGGCAGAGAGAGAGAGAGAGGAGACAGAGTAAGACAGAGAGAGAGACAGAGACAGACAGAGAGACAGACAGAGAGAAGAGAGAGATGGAGAGACAGACAGAGAGAGAGGAGACAGAGTAAGACAGAGAGAGACAGACAGACAGAGAGACAGACAGACAGACAGAGAGAAGAGAGAGAGACGGAGAGATAGACACAGAGAGAGAGGAGACAGAGTAAGACAGAGAGAGACAGACGGAGAGACAGACACACAGAGAGAGAGAGACAGAGTAAGACAGTGAGAGAGAGAGAGAGACTTTTGACTTTTAAACAACTTTTATTGCCGCCAGCAGCAACAGCACTGGAGGCGATTTCGATATGAAACACACAAAGTCACCAGCAACACAAATACACAAAGTCACCAGCAACACAAATACACAAAGTCACCAGCAACACAAAAACAACAAACGCTGTACATCCACGCTGCTGTGGCGCTAAATGCACCGCGCACAACACGAAATAAAAGTCACGTGGTGGTGGTGGTCATCGCGCACGTCACGGTGACGAGCGAGCGCTTCAGAAGGTGAACACGTGGGGGGTGACGTCCACGCTGGTACAGAGAGGGGCTTGTCCGGCTCCCCAGCGTTAGAACAAGACGCGCTGCACATCACCGACACGTGGCTGTGTCACGTGGCGTGCTCCAGGCAGAGCCGCGCCTTGAGCAGGAACCTGAACACTGGAAGCAGCTCAGAGCAGCCGTCAGTGTCACCTTGCAGCGTCTTCTTCCTCGTTCTGTACACCACCAACTTCGCCTGAGCACAGGCGAAGTTGGCCGAGGTCATGGCGCTTGTTAGCCAGGTAAGGCACCATCCCCCATATACGAAGCTGCTGCTGTAGAAGGGCACCCCCAGTTTACTGAAGATGTCCCCCAAGAGACGGAACATTGAGTTTGAGGCGCTGGCAGTGTAAGTACTGGTGGGGGCAGATCCTCCCTGGCACCGCAGAAGATGCACCAAGTCCGTTACCCCTGGCGAGATTCGTCTGAGCCACACGGCCGATGGCAACGTGCAGTGTGCCAATCTCCACCGGAGGTCACCGCAGCGTTTGGCTACGGGAGACTTTGTACATTTGTTTCCACTGGGGGGGCGGCCGCAATGAGGGGGAGAGAAATGGTCTCTCCGTTTTGTGCCTTGACACAGCCACGTGTGGAGCGCCTTGACACAGCCAAGTGTGGAGCGCTGTGTTTGGGGCACTCTTCAGGGGCAAGTTCCTGCAGCCTCAGAGCTTCAGTCGCTTGCCGGAGTCGCTGTGGCCGGGGGGCTGCGTGCAGGAGAAGCACAACTCCGGGAAGGAGGAGGAGGAGGAGGGGAGGGCCGCCACCATCCCCCGGTGCCTCCAGCTTCAGGCGCAGCTCCTTCAGGGAGCGGAGCGACATCCCGCAGCAGCATCTCCCCAACGAGCGTGGAGCGGAGTCCCCTAGCGGTGCTGGCGATCTCAGCTGCGGTCTTCCACTCGGGCTGGTGGTGGGCCTGCACGAGGTGGAAGACTGTCCGCAGCCCTGCCGATGTGAGGCGTTGAGCCTCAGGGTCCTCTCTCCTCTGATCCCCTGGAAGAGGCCGCTGCAGAACAAGGGGCTCGTTCAGGAACCGCGCGAGGTCGTAGGACGTGAGCGTTCGGCTCCACTCGAAGCTCCGCCACGCGACCAAGAGGCTCCGGTGATAACCCGGCAGCCTCGTGTAGTCGACCAGGCTCAGGTCCATCAGGAAGAGCTCCTGTCCTTACCCCAGGCACTCCCCTGCATTCATCAGCAGGGCGAGGGCCGGCGACTTCCAGGGTAGCTCCTCCCGGTCGTACAGCGGCCGCCTGACCGCCACGAGCCTGAAACTCGTGACCTTGGCGGCGACGTCCACCAGACCCTGGCCGCCCTCGCCCACCGGCAGGCAGAGAACCTCCGGCCTGAGCCGGTGCTTCCCGTGCCAGACGAAGTGAGCGAGTGAGCGGTCGACTCTGGTGAGTAGCCAAGCAGGAGGCTGGAGGGCCTTGGGTCTTGTGCACCAGCACGGATGCAGCCAGGGCGTTAGCGACGAGCACTCGGCCCCTGAATGACATCTGCGGAGTGAGGCGTGGTGCCCATGTCAGTAATTTGGCCTCGATTGTGTCGGCCAGCTCGGTCCAGTTGTTCAGAGCGACGTCACGTGGTTTCCCCAGGTGAACCCCCAGCTACTTGACTCCGTCGGCCTGCCAAACGACTCCTCCTGGGAGGGGCACAGAGCGAACGCCGCCTCGTGACCCCAAACACGCAGAGGGGGCCTCGCACTTGGCCCAGTTGACCCTGGTTGCTGCCAGCAACAAAAGAACCGGAGCCGTTTTCGATACAAAGTCACGTGGAGTACAGCATCACGTGCACACGTCACAAACACTACCTGCGGCGCGTGGCGCTGCACGTTGCCACGCGCATTGAGAGACAGAGAGAGAGAGAGAGGAGACAGAGTAAGACAGAGAGAGAGACAGAGAGAGAGACAGACAGAGACACAGACAGAGAGAGATACAGAGAGAAAGGAGAGAGAGAAAGACAGAGACACAAACAGAAAGAGAAAGACAGAGAGAGACGGAGACACAGACAGAGAGAAATATGCAGAAAGAGATAGGAGATATATAAAGGCAGAAAGAAACAGAGAGAGAGGAGACAGAGTAAGACACAGAGAGAGAGAGAGACAGAGACAGACAGAGAGACAGACAGAGAGAGAGGAGAGAGAGAGAGACGGAGAGACAGACACAGAGAGAGGAGACAGAGAGAGACGGAGAGACAGACACAGAGAGAGAAGACAGAGTAAGACAGAGAGAGACAGATACAGACAGAGAGACAGACAGACAGAGAGAAGAGAGAGAGATGGAGAGACAGACACAGAGAGAGAGAGAGGAGACAGAGCAAGACAGACAGAGAGACAGAGACAGACAGAGAGACAGACAGAGAGAGAGGAGAGAGAGACGGAGAGACAGACATAGAGACAGACAGACAGAGAGGAGAGAGAGACATAGAGACAGACACACAGAGAGAGGAGACGGAGTAAGACAGAGAGAGAGAGACAGACAGAGAGACAGACAGACAGAGAGACAGACATAGAGACAGACAGACAGAGAGAGGAGAGAGAGACGGAGAGACAGACACAAAGAGAGAGAGGAGGCAGAGTAAGACAAAGAGAGAGAGACAAAGACAGAGATAGACAGAGACAGACATAGAGACAGGCAGACAGAGAGGAGAGAGAGACGGAGAGGCAGGCACAGAGAGAGAGGAGACAGAGTAAGACAGAGAGAGAGACAGACAGAGAGACAGAGAGACAGACAGACAGAGAGAGAGAGGAGAGAGAGAGAGAGACGGAGAGACAGACACAGAGAGAGAGGAGGCAGAGTAAGACAGAGAGAGAGACAGACAGAGAGACAGACAGACAGAGAGACGGACATAGAGACAGACAGACAGAGAGAGGAGAGAGAGAGAGACGGAGAGACAGATACAGAGAGAGAGGAGGCAGAGTAAGACAGAGAAAGAGACAAAGACAGAGAGAGAGAGACAAAGACAGACAGAGAGACAGAGAGACAGAGACAGACAGAGAGATAGACAAAGAGAGAGGAGAGAGAGAGACGGAGAGACAGACATAGAGACAGACAGACAGACAGAGGAGAGAGAGAGAGACGGAGAGACAGACACAGAGAGAGAGGAGGCAGAGTAAGACAGAGAGAGAGACAGAGAGACAGACAGACAGAGAGAGGAGAGAGAGAGAGACGGAGACAGACACAGAGAGAGAGAGGAGGCAGAGTAAGACAGAGAGAGAGAGAGACAAAGACAGAGAGACAAAGACAGACAGAGAGACAGACAAAGAGACAGAGACAGACAGAGAGATAGACAGAGAGAGAGGAGAGAGAGAGAGAGACGGAGAGACCGACACAGAGAGAGAGGAGACAGAGTAAGACAGAGAGAGACAGACAGAGAGACAGAGAGACAGACAAACAGAGAGACAGACATAGAGACAGACAGACAGAGAGAGGAGAGAGAGACGGAGAGACAGACACAGAGAGAGAGGAGGCAGAGTAAGACAGAGAGAGACAAAGACAGAGAGAGGCGAAGACAGACAGAGAGACAGACAGAGAGACAGAGACAGACAGAGAGAGGAGAGAGAGACGGAGAGACAGACACAGAGAGAGGAGGCAGAGTAAGACAGAGAGAGACAGACAGAGAGGAGAGAGAGAGAGACGGAGAGACAGACACAGAGAGAAAGGAGACAGAATAAGACAGAGAGAGAGACAGACAGAGAGACAGAGAGACAGACAGACAGAGAGACAGACATAGAGACAGACAGACAGAGAGAGGAGAGAGAGAGAGACGGAGAGACAGACACAGAGGGAGAGGAGGCAGAGTAAGACAGAGAGAGAGAGACAAAGACAGAGAGAGAGACAAAGACAGACAGAGAGACAGACATAGAGACAGAGACAGACAGAGAGACAGACAGAGAGTTGAGAGATAACTCACGGCCCACGTGCGCCCAAGAATTACCTGCGCGAAATCAAAAGGGAGATTTTTGTTAGTAAAAAGCCAACGAGATTTTATTATTATTTGTTTCCACCCCCCCACCACCCCCACCCCCCCACTATAGCCGAGGAGAGTTGTGTAGGCTGCCAGACTTGGAATTATATTGCGGGAGGCACAGCCAGAGGTTGAACCGCTTTCCTGCAGAGGCCAGAGATGGTTCGCCTACAGAATGTCTCTCTCTGTCAACACCAATAAAGGGTGGGGGTGGGGGAGTGTGGGGGGCACCCCCCCCCTCCTCCTCTGTGTGTGCGGTGCGGGGAGCGGTGGTGCAGTGGTTAGCGCTACGGACCAGGCGACCCGGGTTCGATTTCCCTCGCTCACCGCTAACGAGCGGTGAGCGAGTATCTGAACCGGCTACTGGGCCTCCCCTGGGTCGGCTCAGCCTCAAATTGAGGTGTGTAAAACATCGCCACTGGGGGAGACAAAGGCGGCCGGGCGTGGTGCTGGCCACCCAGCCGCTCGTGCGCCGTTCCGGCCTTTGTAGGTGCTGCTCGCTATAACAGCACTTGCCCCGACAGTCTGTTACAGGCTACACGGGGGATCTTTGTCTCTTTTTTGTTGTTGTATACGCACAGATATAGGGGAGCGGTGGTACAAGCGGTTAGCGCTACGCTGCGCTATGAACCCGGCGAACCCGAGTTCGACTCCCGCTCACGGCCAACACCGGTGGCGATTATCTGAATCGGTCGGTCCGGGGCCTCCCCTAGGTCGACTCAGCCTCCTCTAACGAGTTCTTGGGGGGGGGGGCGGCGTTGTTAATATCGCCACTGGGGAGACAAAGGCGGCCGGGCGCGGTTTTGGCCAGCACATAGGTGCTTCTCGCTAACGGCACTTGCCCCCAACAGGCCGTGGCAGGCTACACGGGGGACCTTTGTCTTTGTGCCTCGCTCCAAAGTTGGAGCCGGTTCACGGCGTCATTCCAACTTGAGCTTGCGGCCCTCCCGGCTATCTCAAAAGCCAACAAAAATGAAGTAAATCAAAACGACGAGTAAACTAATAAAATAATAATACAACTAATAAAAAGAATACGAAATATAATAAAAAATAAAGTTTTAAAGAGGGGTCGGTGGGGGGGGTGAAAAAATCCACTTCAAATTTGGACAAGGATCCCCCAGAAATGAACGAAGCAGAATTTCTTCTGGGGGGGGGGGGGGTAGTGGGTGGGTGGTGGGGGGCTGGTGGGTGGGTAGGTGGGTGGGGGGGGTGGGGGGGGTAATATCACCTTGCCGTGGGATCAGCGGCGAGGGACATTCGGGTAAACAAAAGCTGACTCGGGCTTAAGCATCTTTAGTGGGGGGTTGGGGGTTCTGGGTTAAGCACGGAGGCCCCGGGGTGGTGGGTGGTGGGGGGGTAGTGGGGGGGTGGTGTTGGTGGTGGTGGGGGGGGCGTGGGGGGGGTCACAGGGGGCAGCTGAACCCCCCACCTCACTCCTGCCGGATCAAGCGGCGGCCAGCCGACTGAGGAGGGGGGGGGGAAATTGAAGGAGGGATTGAGGGAGACATTGAAGGAGGGATTGAGGGAGAAATTGAAGGAGGGATTGAGGGAGAAATTGAAGGAGGGATTGAGGGAGACATTGAAGGAGGGATTGAGGGAGACATTGAAGGAGGGATTGAGGGAGACATTGAAGGAGGGATTGAGGGAGACATTGAAGGAGGGATTGAGGGAGAAATTGAAGGAGGGATTGAGGGAGAAATTGAAGGAGGGATTGAAAGAGACATTGAAGGAGGGATTGAAAGAGACATTGAAGGAGGGATTGAGGGAGACATTGAAGGAGGGATTGAGGGAGAAATTGAAGGAGGGATTGAGGGAGAAATTGAAGGAGGGATTGAGGGAGAAATTGAAGGAGGGATTGAGGGAGAAATTGAAGGAGGGATTGACGGAGACATTGAAGGAGGGATTGAAAGAGACATTGAAGGAGGGATTGAAAGAGACATTGAAGGAGGGATTGAGGGAGACATTGAAGGAGGGATTGAGGGAGACATTGAAGGAGGGAGAAATTGAAGGAGGGATTGAGGGAGACATTGAAGGAGGGATTGAAAGAGACATTGAAGGAGGGATTGAGGGAGACATTGAAGGAGGGATTGAGGGAGACATTGAAGGAGGGATTGAAAGAGACATTGAAGGAGGGATTGAGGGAGACATTGAAGGAGGGATTGAGGGAGACATTGAAGGAGGGATTGAGGGCGACATTGAAGGAGAGATTGAGGGAGACATTGAAGGAGGGATTGAGGGAGACATTGAAGGAGGGATTGAGGGAGACATTGAAGGAGGGATTGAGGGAGACATTGAAGGAGGGATTGAGGGAGACATTGAAGGAGGGATTGAGGGAGACATTGAAGGAGGGATTGAGGGAGACATTGAAGGAGGGATTGAGGGAGACATTGAAGGAGGGATTGAGGGAGACATTGAAGGAGGGATTGAGGGAGAAAATGAAGGAGGGATTGAGGGAGAAATTGAAGGAGGGATTGAGGGAGACATTGAAGGAGGGATTGAGGGAGAAATTGAAGGAGGGATTGAGGGAGACATTGAAGGAGGGATTGAGGGAGAAATTGAAGGAGGGATTGAGGGAGAAATTGAAGGAAAGTAATTGGAAGGAGAAATTCAAGGAGACATCGAAGGAGACATCGAAGGAGAAATCGAAGGAGAAACTCGAGGATAAATTGAAGGGAAATTTGAAGGAGACATTGAAGGAGAAATCGAGGGAGAAGAAATTGAAGGAGGAATTTTTGAAGTTCAAGGACAATTTGAAGGAGAAATTAAGGACAAATTGAAGGATAAATTGAAGGGGAATTTGAAGGATAAGTTGAAGGAAAATTTGAAGGAGAATTCGAAGGAGACATTAAAAGGAGACATTGAAGGATACATTAAAGGCGAGTGAGTGAGTTGGTGAGTGGGCGGGTGAGTGGGCGAGTGAGTGGGCGAGTGCGTGGGTGAGTGGTTGGGCGAGTAGCTGAGCGAGTGAGTTGGTGAGTGGCCGGGTGAGTGGGCGAGTGAGTGGGTGAGTGGTTGGGCGAGTAGGTGAGCGAGTGAGTGAGTTGGTGAGTGGGCGGGTGAGTGGGTGAGTGGTTAGGCGAGTAGCTGGGCGAGTGAGTGAGCTGGTGAGTGGGCGGGTGAGTGGGCGAGTGAGTGTGCGAGTGAGTGGGTGAGTGGTTGGGCGAGTAGGTGAGCGAGTGAGTGAGTTGGTGAGTGGGCGGGTGAGTGGGCGGGTGAGTGGACGAGTGAGTGGGTGAGTGGTTAGGCGAGTAGCTGGGCGAGTGAGTGAGCTGGTGAGTGGGCGCGTGAGTGGGCGAGTGAGTGTGCGAGTGAGTGGGTGAGTGGTTGGGCGAGTAGGTGAGCGAGTGAGTGAGTTGGTGAGTGGGTGGGTGAGTGGGCGGGTGAGTGAACGAGTGAGCGGGTGAGTGGTTGGGCGAGTAGCTGAGCGAGTGAGTGAGCTGGTGAGTGGGCGGGTGATTGGGCGAGTGAGTGGACGAGTGAGTGGGTGAGTGGTTGGGCGAGTAGGTGAGCGAGTGAGTGAGTTGGTGAGTGGGCGGGTGAGTGGGCGGGTGATTGGGCGAGTGAGTGGACGAGTGAGTGGGTGAGTGGTTGGGCGAGTAGGTGAGCGAGTGAGTGAGTTGGTGAGTGGGCGGGTGAGTGGGCGGGTGATTGGGCGAGTGAGTGGGCGAGTGAGTGGGTGAGTGGTTGGGCGAGTAGGTGAGCGAGGGAGTGAGTTGGTGAATGGGCAGGTGAGTGGTCTAGCCAGGGGTACGACTCCTCCTTGACACCCACACAAGGGGAGCGATTTTATTTTTTTATCAGGACACTGGGTTACAGGCAGATACGTAGAGACCCATAGAGATACACAGATATCTATAGAGATGCGTAGTGACCCGTAGAGATACACAGAGTCCCATAGAGATACGTAGCTACTCATAGAGATACGTAGATACTCATAGAAGATACATAGAGACCAAGGAGATAGAGAGAAACACGCAAACTCCAACAGGCGAACCCACGACCTCCTGTATACCTAGCGAGGTAGTTAACATCTCCTAGCCACCGTGATAGAGAGAGACACGCAAACTCCAACAGGCATCGTCAGGGTCGGGATCGAACCCACGACCTCCTGTATACCAGGCGAGGTAGTTAACATCTCCTAGCCACCGTAATGATGATGATGATGAGAGAGAGAGACACAGCAAACTCCAAATATACAGCAGCAGCAGGCGTCAGGGTCGGGATCGAACCCACGACCTCCTGCATAGCAGGCGAGGAAGGAAGGTCACTGGACATCTGTGAAAAAGAAAAGAGCTTCATAGCTCATCGGATTCCTCCGGCGTAGATAAACATTCCGATGTTTTGATCCCGAGGTAGGAGGAGGCTGCTGCCCCGGTTTGGATCTCCGTGGGCTAAGAGAGCTCCGTGATTTGCGAGGCGTC
>NC_133731.1:3292564-3297564 GCF_048934315.1 Petromyzon marinus | reverse complement strand
GTGGGAACCACGTGACGTCACTCTGAACAACTGGACCCAGCTGGCCGACACAATGGAGGCTAAATTACTGACATGGGCGCAACGCCTCGCTCCGTAGATGTCATTCAGGGGCCGAGTGCTCGTCGCTAACGCCCTGGCTGCATCCGTGCTGTGGCACAAGACCAAGGCCCTCCAGCCTCCTGCTTGGCTACTCACCAGAGTCAACCGCTCACTCGCGCACTTCGTCTGGCACGGGAAACACCGGCTCAGGCCGGGCGTTCTCTGCCTGCCGGTGGCCGAGGGCGGCCAGGGTCTGGTGGACGTCGCCGCCAGGGTCGTGAGCTTCAGGCTCGTGGCAGTCAGGCGGCTGCTGTACGACCGGGAGGAGCTACCCTGGAAGTCGCCGGCCCTCACCCTGCTGAGAATTGTAGAGGGGTACCTGGGGTACGGAAAGGAGCTCTTCCTGATGGACCTGAGCCTGGTCGACTACACGAGGCTGCCAGATTATTACCAGAGCCTTTTGGATGCGTGGCAGCAATAAAAGTTGTTTAAAAGTCAAAGGTCTTTGTTGCTCTCTCTCTCTGTCGCTCTCTGTTTCGTTATCTCTCTATGTCGCTCTCTCTCTCTCTGTCGCTCTCTCCCTGTCGCTCTCTCTCTGTTGCTCTCTCTCTCTGTCGCTCTCTCTCTATCACTCTCTCTCTCTCTGTCGCTCTCTGTCACTCTCTCTGTCGCTCTCTGTCGCTCTCTCTCTGTCGCTCTCTCTCTGTCGCTCTCTTTTTCGCTTTCTCTCTTTGTCACTCTCTATTTCGTTCTCTCCCTGTCGCTCTCCCTTCTTCGTTCTCTCTGTCGCTCTCTCTCTCTCTGTGTGGCACAGCAAACACTGGCTGAGGCCAGGGGTCCTCTGCCTGCCGGTGGGTGAGGTCGGCCTGGGCCTGGTGGATGTCTCCGCCATGGTGATGAGCTTCAGGCTTCAGGCCGTGAGGCGTCTGCTGTATGAACGGGAGGAGCTGCCCTGGACGTCGCCTGCCCTCAGCCTGCTGAGAGGCGCGGGGGGGGGGGGGGGGGGGGCGTGCCTGGGGTTACGGTGAGGGAGCTCTTCCTGTTGGACCTGGCCCTGGTCGACTACACGAGGCTGCCAGGGTATTATCAAAGCCTCTTGGACGCGTGGCGGAGCCTCGAATGGAGCAGGGCGAGCCGGCACCGCGCCCTCAAACATTTCATGCACGAACCCCTGTTCTGTAATGGCCTCTTCAAAGAACTCGGGGAGGAGAGAAGGCTGGCCCTCCGTTTCACCTCGGCAGGGGTGCGGACGGTCGGCGACCTCGTGAAGAGCCACGGCCGCCACCCCGAGTGGAAGACGGCGGCCGAGATCAGCGGCACCGCGGGGCTCCGCTCGATGCTCGCCGGAGAGAAGCTGTCGCGGGAGGCGCTCGCGGCAATGCGGGAGCCGCGGCTGAAGCTGGAGGCACCTGAAGACAGCGGCGCCGCACGACCTTCACTCCTCCTCCTCCCCGGAGCTGCGCGTCTCCTGCACCCAGCCTCCCGGGCGCTGTGACTCAGGGAAGCTGCTCAAACTCGCGGACTGCAGAGACGTGGCCCTCGAGAGTGCCCCCCAAAGAGAGCGTTGTACGCGCGCCGCGTCAAGGCGCTCCGTTGTCAAGCCCATGGCGAACCTCCCGGACACGAACTGGAGGGACTTTTTCTCTCCCCTAATCGAGGCCACCCCCCAGTGGAAGCACCTGTACAAGCCCCCCCCCCACGGAGCGAAACGCTGCGGGGACCTCCAGTGGAGGTTGGCACGCTGGACGCTACCCTCAGCCGTGTGGCTCAGCAAAATCACCCCAGGGCCATCAGTTCTGTGTTGCGTTCTGCGGTGCGAAGGAGGATCTGGGCCCACCGGTACTCGGGCTGTCCTCGGCTGAACCCAACGTTCCGGCTCTTGGGATCCATTTTCAGTAAACCGGGGGTGCCCTTTCGCAAGAGCTGGTTCATCTACGGGGTGCCTTACCCGGCGAATAAGCGCCACGATCTCGTGAACTTTGCGCCCAAGCAAAGATGGCAGTCTACAAAACCCGGAAGAAGAAGAAGAAGCTGAAGAAGCCGCAAGGCGACGCGGACGATGGCTGCTCAGCGGCGGCGATGTTGAGGGGCCTGCTCAAGGCGCGGCTCCGGCTGGAGCTCGTCTCGTCCCGCTCCTATGCCGGGGACGCCCGCGCCGCGCTCCTTGAACGGTGCCGGGCCGGCCGGGCCCTCTGCACCGACACAAACGGTGCACCGGCGTTCACGTTTTGACCGGTCGACTGTAAGTTTGCGATGTGCGTGACGACGCGGTGCTCGCGGTGCCCGTGGGGGTGTGGCTCACGTGGCGGTGAGGCGCATGTGGTGGTGTGGCGCACGTGCTGCGGTTGTGCGATGGCGACGTCGCTGTACTCGAGGGTGGTGACCCCGCGTCGAAAGTGGCTCCAGGGCTGTGGCTGCTGGCAGCAATAAAATTGGTTTAAAAGTCAAAAAAGTCTGTCGCTCTCTCTCTCTCTGTCGCTCTCTCTCTCTCTGTCGTTCTCTCTCTCTGTCGCTCTCTCTCTCTCTGTCGCTCTCTCTCTCTGTCGCTCTCTCTGTCGCTCTCTCTCTCTCTCTGTCGCTCTCTCTCTGTCGCTCTCTCTCTGTCTCTCTCTCTCTCTCTGTCGCCCTCTCTCTCTGTCGCTCTCTCTCTGTCACTCTCTCTCTCTCTGTCGCTCTCTCTCTCTCTGTCACTCTCTCTGTCGCTCTCTCTCTGTCGCTCTCTCTCTCTGTCGCTCTCTCTTTGTCGCTCTCTCTCTCGCTCTCTCTCTCTCTGTCGCTCTCTCTCTGTCGCTCTCTCTCTCTGTCGCTCTCTCTCTGTCGCACTCTCTCTCTGTCACTCTCTCTATCACTCTCTCTCTCTCTGTCGCTCTCTCTCTGTCGCTCTCTCTCTCTCTGTCGCTCTCTCTCTCTATCTCTCTGTCGCTCTCTCTCTCTCTGTCGCTCTCTCTCTCTGTCGCTCTCTCTCTGTCGCTCTCTCTCTCTGTCACTCTCTCTCTGTCACTCTCTCTGTCACTCTCTCTCTGTCACTCTCTCTGTCACTCTCTCTCTCTCTGTCGCTCTCTCTGTCTCTGTCGCTCTCTCTTGATTCTGTGATGTGCAGCGCGTCTTCTTCGAACACTGGGGAGCCGGACAAGCTCCTCTCTGTACCAGCGTGGACGGCACCCCCCACGTGTTCACCTTCTGAAGCGCTCGCTCGTCACCGTGACGTGCGCGATGACCACCACCACCACGTGACTTTTATTTCGTGTTGTGCGCGGTGCATTTAGCGCCACAGCGCGTGGATTCATATCGTTTATTTTATTTGTGTTGCTGGTGACTTTGTGTATTTGTGTTGCTGGTGACTTTGTGTATTTGTGTTGCTGGTGACTTTGTGTTATTTGTTTGCTGGTGACTTTGTGTTATTTGTGTTGCTGGTGACTTTGTGCATTTCATATCGGAATCGCCTCCAGTGCTGTTGCTGCTGGCGGCAATAAAAGTTGTTTAAAAGTCTAAAAGTATCTCGATTTTCTCCCTCTCTCTCGTTGCGTTTGGTTCGACGCTGCCACTGAGCAGCCTCGCTCGCTCGCTCGCTCGCCAGGTTCGGCAACAGGACCCCGTGGCCTCCCGAGATTCCCCGTGGCAGCCTCGCTCGGCCAGTAGCAGAGGAATCAGAAAAGGAATATCTACGTATACTGGAGGAGGAATCCGAAGAGAGAGAGAGAGAGGATGACTCAGAGAGAGAGGATGACTCAGAGAGAGAGAGAGAGAGAGGACGACTCAGAGAGAGAGAGGACGGCTCAGAGAGAGAGGGACGACTCAGAGAGAGGACGACTCAGAGAGAGAGAGAGAGGGGACGGCTCAGAGAGAGGGAGTGAGGACTCCGAGAGAGAGAGGACGGCTCAGAGAGAGAGGACGACTCAGAGAGAGAGAGAGAGAGGGGACGGCTCAGAGAGAGGTAGTGAGGACTCAGAGAGAGAAAGGACGACTCAGAGAGAGGATGACTCAGAGAGAGAGGACGACTCAGAGAGAGTGAGGACGACTCAGAGAGAGAGGATGACTCAGAGAGAGAGGACGACTCAGAGAGAGAGAGAGGACGGCTCAGAGAGAGGACGACTCAGAGAGAGAGAGGACGACTCAGAGAGAGGGAGTGAGGACTCAGAGAGAGGGAGGACGACTCAGAGAGAGAGGACGGCTCAGAGAGAGGACGACTCAGAGAGAGAGGACGACTCAGAGAGAGAGAGGACGACTCAGAGAGAAGACGACTCAGAGAGAGGACGACTCAAAGAGAGGACGACTCAGAGAGAGAGAGAGGACGACTCAGAGAGAGAGAGGACGAATCAGAGAGAGGACGACTCAGAGAGAGAGGACGACTCAGAGAGAGGACGACTCAGAGAGAGAGAGAGAGGACGACTCAGAGAGAGAGGACGACTCAGAGAGAGAGGACGACTCAGAGAGAGAGTGAGGACTCAGAGGGAGAGGACGACTCAGAGAGAGGACGACTCAGAGAGAGAGGACGACTCAGAGAGAGGACGACTCAGAGAGAGGACGACTCAGAGAGAGAGGACGATTTAGAGAGAGAACGACTCAGAGAGGACGACTCAGAGAGAGAGGACGACTTAGAGAGAGGACGACTCAGAGAGAGGACGACTTAGAGAGAGGACGACTCAGAGAGAGGGAGTAAGGACGACTCAGAGAGCGAGAGGACGAATCAGAGAGAGAGTGGACGACTCAGAGAGAGGACGATTCAGAGAGAGAGAGGACGACTCAGAGAGAGAGGACGACTCAAGAGAGAGAGGACGACTCAGAGAGAGAGGACGACTCACAGAGAGATGGGACGACTCAGAGAGAGAGGACGACTCAGAGGACGACTCAGAGAGAGAGAGGACGACTCAGAGAGAGACGACTCAGAGAGAGGGAGTGAGGACTCAGAGAGAGAGAGGACCACTCAGAGAGAGGACGACTCAGAGAGAGAGAGGACGACT
>NC_133731.1:2983096-3292464 GCF_048934315.1 Petromyzon marinus | reverse complement strand
GAGTCGTCCTCTCTCTCTCTGAGTCGTCCTCTCTCCTCTGAGTCGTCCTCTCTCTGAGTCGTCCTCTCTCCTCCTCTGAGTCCTCACTCCCTCTCTCTGAGTCGTCCTTTCTCTCTGAGTCGTCTTGGTCGCCTCTCTCCTGAGTCCGTCCTCTGAGTCGTCCTCTCGGTCCTTGAGTCTCTCTGAGTCGTCCCCTCTCTCTCTGAGTCGTCCTCTCTCTCTCTGAGTCGTCCTCTCTCTCTCTGAGTCGTCCTCTCTCTGAGTGGTCCTCTCTCTCTCTGAGTCCTCACTCCCTCTCTCTGAGTCGTCTCTCTCTGAGTCTCCTCCTCTCTCTGAGTCGTCCTCTGAGTCGCTCTCTCTTCTCTGAGTCGTCCCATCTCTCTGTGAGTCGTCTCCTCTCTCTGGAGTCGTCCTCTCCTCTCTTGAGTCGTCCTCTTCTCTCTGAGTCGTCCTCTCTCTCTCTGAATCGTCCTCTCTCTCTGAGTCGTCCACTCTCTCTCTGATTCGTCCTCTCGCTCTCTGAGTGTCCTTACTCCTCTCTCTGAGTCGTCCTCTCTCTAAGTCGTCCTCTCTCTCTCCTAGTCTCATCTAGTCGTCCTCTCTCTAAGTCGTCCTCTCTCTCTGAGTCGTCCTCTTCTGAGTCGTTCCTCTCTCTAAATCGTCCCTCTCTCTCTGAGTCGTCCTCTCTTCTCTGGGTCCTCTCTCTGGAGTCGTCTCTCTCTCTGAGTCGTCCTCCTCTCTGAGTCGTCCTCTCTCCTCTGAGTCCTCACTCTCTCTTCTGAGTCGTCCTCTCTCTCTGAGTCGTCTCTCTCTCTGAGTCGTCTCTCTCCTCTCTCTGAGTCGTCCTCTCTCTGAGTCGTCCTCTCTCTCTGAGTCGTCTCTCTCTCTGATTCGTCCTCTCTCTCTCTGAGTCCGTCCTCTCTCTCTCTCTGAGTCGTCCTCTCTCTGAGTCGTCCTCTCTCTGAGTCGTCTTCTCTCTGAGTCGTCCTCTCTCTTCTGGAGTCGTCCTCTCTCTCTGAGTCGTCCTCTCTCTGAGCCGTCCTCTCTCTCTGAGTCGTCCTCCTCCCTCTCTCTGAGTCCTCACTCCCTCTCTCTGAGTCGTCCTCTCTCTCTCGAGTCGTCCTCTCTCTGAGTCGTCCTCTCTCTCTCTGAGTCCTCACTCCCTCTCTCTGAGTCGTCCTCTCTCTGAGTCGTCCTCTCTCTGAGTCGTCCTCTGAGTCGTCCTCTCTCTCTCTGAGTCGTCCCTCTCTCTCTGAGTCGTCCTCTCTCTCTGAGTCGTCCTCTCTCTCTCTGAGTCGTCCTCTCTCTGAGTGGTCCTCTCTCTCTCTGAGTCCTCACTCCCTCTCTCTGAGTCGTCCTCTCTCTGAGTCGTCCTCTCTCTCTCTGAGTCGTCCTCTGAGTCGTCCCTCTCTCTCTGAGTCTTCCCATCTCTCTGTGAGTCGTCTCTCTCTCTGAGTCGTCCTCTCTCTCTTGAGTCGTCCTCTCTCTCTGAGTTCCTCTCTCTCTCTCTGAATCGTCCTCTCTCTGAGTCCGTCCACTCTCTCTCTGATTCGTCCTCTCGCTCTCTGAGTCGTCCTTACTCCCTCTCTCTGAGTCGTCCTCTCTCTAAGTCGTCCTCTCTCTGAGTCGTCCTCTCTCTAAGTCGTCTCTCTCTCTGAGTCGTCCTCTCTGAGTCGTTCTCTCTCTAAATCGTCCTCTCTCTCTGAGTCGTCCTCTCTTCTGAGTCGTCCTCTCTCTGAGTCGTCCTCTCTCTCTGAGTCGTCCTCTCTCTGAGTCGTCCTCTCCCTCTGAGTCCTCACTCTCTCTCTGAGTCGTCCTCTCTCTCTGAGTCGTCCTCTCTCTCTGAGTCGTCCTCTCTCTCTCTCTCTGAGTCGTCCTCTCTCTGAGTCGTCCTCTCTCTCTGAGTCGTCCTCTCTCTGATTCGTCCTCTCTCTCTCTGAGTCGTCCTCTCTCTCTCTCTGAGTCTCCTCTCTCTGAGTCGTCCTCTCTGTGAGTCGTCTTCTCTCTGAGTCGTCCTCTCTCTCTCTGAGTCGTCCTCTCTCTCTGAGTCGTCCTCTCTCTGAGCCGTCCTCTCTCTCTGAGTCGTCCTCCCTCTCTCTGAGTCCTCACTCCCTCTCTCTGAGTCGTCCTCTCTCTCTCTGAGTCGTCCTCTCTCTGAGCCGTCCTCTCTCTCTCTCTGAGTCGTCCTCTCTCTCTGAGTCATCCTCTCTCTCTGAGTCGTCCTCACTCTCTCTGAGTCGTCCTCTCTCTCTGAGTCATCCTCTCTCTGAGTCGTCCTTTCTCTCTCTGAGTCCTCACTACCTCTCTCTGAGCCGTCCCCTCTCTCTCTCTCTCTCTGAGTCGTCCTCTCTCTCTGAGCCGTCCTCTCTCTCTCGGAGTCCTCACTCCCTCTCTCTGAGCCGTCCCCCTCTCTCTCTCTCTCTGAGTCGTCCTCTCTCTGAGTCGTCCTCTCTCTCTGAGCCGTCCCTCTCTCTCTCTGAGTCGTCCTCTCTCTCTCTCTCTCTCTGAGTCATCCTCTCTCTCTGAGTCATCCTCTCTCTCTCTCTCTTCGGATTCCTCCTCCAGTATACGTAGATATTCCTTTTCCTGATTCCTCTGCTACTGGCCGAGCGAGGCTGCCACGGGGAATCTCGGGAGGCCACGGGGTCCTGTTGCCGAACTGGCGAGCGAGCGAGCGAGCGAGGCTGCTCAGTGGCAGCGTCGAACAAACGCAACGAGAGAGAGGGAGAAAATCGAGATACTTTTAGACTTTTAAACAACTTTTATTGCCGCCAGCAGCAACAGCACTGGAGGCGATTCCGATATGAAAATGCACAAAGTCACCAGCAACACAAATAAACACAAAGTCACCAGCAAACAAATAACACAAAGTCACCAGCAACACAAATACACAAAGTCACCAGCAACACAAATACACAAATGTCACCAGCAACACAAATAAAATAAACGATATGAATCCACGCGCTGTGGCGCTAAATGCACCGCGCACAACACGAAATAAAAGTCACGTGGTGGTGGTGGTCATCGCGCACGTCACGGTGACGAGCGAGCGCTTCAGAAGGTGAACACGTGGGGGGTGCCGTCCACGCTGGTACAGAGAGGAGCTTGTCCGGCTCCCCAGTGTTCGAAGAAGACGCGCTGCACATCACAGAATCAAGAGAGAGCGACAGAGACAGAGAGGGCGACAGAGAGAGAGAGAGTGACAGAGAGAGTGACAGAGAGAGAGTGACAGAGAGAGTGACAGAGAGAGAGTGACAGAGAGAGAGAGCGACAGAGAGAGAGCGACAGAGAGAGAGAGCGACAGAGAGAGAGAGAGCGACAGAGAGAGAGAGAGAGAGAGCGACAGAGAGAGAGAGAGCGACAGAGAGAGAGCGACAGAGAGAGAGAGAGTGATAGAGAGAGTGACAGAGAGAGAGTGCGACAGAGAGAGAGCGACAGAGAGAGAGAGCGACAGAGAGAGAGCGACAGAGAGAGAGAGAGAGAGAGAGAGAAGAGCGACAAAGAGAGAGCGACAGAGAGAGAGAGCGACAGAGAGAGAGCGACAGAGAGAGTGACAGAGAGAGAGAGAGCGACAGAGAGAGAGAGAGTGACAGAGAGAGAGCGACAGAGAGAGAGGGCGACAGAGAGAGAGAGAGAGACAGAGAGAGAGCGACAGAGAGAGAGCGACAGAGAGAGAGAGAGCGACAGAGAGAGCGACAGAGAGAGAGAGCGACAGAGTAGAGAGAGAGAGACGACAGAGAGAGAGAACGACAGAGAGAGAGAGAGCGACAGAGAGAGAGAGCGACAGACTTTTTTGACTTTTAAACCAATTTTATTGCTGCCAGCAGCCACCAGCCTGGACGCCACTTTCGACGCGGGGTCACCACCCTCGAGTACAGCGACGTCGCCATCGCACAACCGCAGCACGTGCGCCACACCCACCACATGCGCCTCACCGCCACGTGAGCCACACCCCCACGGGCACCGCGAGCACCGCGTCGTCACGCACATCGCAAACTTACAGTCGACCGGTCAAAACGTGAACGCCGGTGCACCGTTTGTGTCGGTGCAGAGGGCCGGCCGGCCCGGCACCGTTCAAGGAGCGCGGCGCGGCGGTCCCGGCATAGGAGCGGGACGAGACGAGCTCCAGCCGGAGCCGCGCCTTGAGCAGGCCCCTCAACATCGCCGCCGCTGAGCAGCCATCGTCCGCGTCGCCTTGCGGCTTCTTCAGCTTCTTCTTCTTCTTCCGGGTTTTGTAGACTGCCATCTTTGCTTGGGCGCAAAGTTCACGAGATCGTGGCGCTTATTCGCCGGGTAAGGCACCCCGTAGATGAACCAGCTCTTGCGAAAGGGCACCCCCGGTTTACTGAAAATGGATCCCAAGAGCCGGAACGTTGGGTTCAGCCGAGGACAGCCCGAGTACCGGTGGGCCCAGATCCTCCTTCGCACCGCAGAACGCAACACAGAACTGATGGCCCTGGGGTGATTTTGCTGAGCCACACGGCTGAGGGTAGCGTCCAGCGTGCCAACCTCCACTGGAGGTCCCCGCAGCGTTTCGCTCCGTGGGGGGGGGGCTTGTACAGGTGCTTCCACTGGGGGTGGCCTCCATTAGGGGAGAGAAAAAGTCCCTCCAGTTCGTGTCCGGGAGGTTCGCCATGGGCTTGACAACGGAGCGCCTTGACGCGGCGCGCGTACAACGCTCTCTTTGGGGGGCACTCTCGAGGGCCACGTCCTCTGCAGTCCGCGAGTTTGAGCAGCTTCCCTGAGTCACAGCGCCCGGGAGGCTGGGTCCCGGAGACGCGCAGCTCCGGGGAGGAGGAGGAGTGAAGGTCGTGCGGCGCCGCTGTCTTCAGGTGCCTCCAGCTTCAGCCGCGGCTCCCGCATTGCCGCAAGCGCCTCCCACGACAGCTTCTCTCCGGCGAGCATCGAGCGGAGCCCCGCGGTGCCGCTGATCTCGGCCGCCGTCTTCCACTCGGGGTGGCGGCCGTGGCTCTTCACGAGGTCGCCGACCGTCCGCACCCCTGCCGAGGTGAAACGGAGGGCCAGCCTTCTCTCCTCCCCGAGTTCTTTGAAGAGGCCATTACAGAACAGGGATTCGTGCATGAAATGTTTGAGGGCGCGGTGCGGGCTCGCCCTGCTCCATTCGAGGCTCCGCCACGCGTCCAAGAGGCTTTGATAATACCCTGGCAGCCTCGTGTAGTCGGCCAGGGCCAGGTCCAACAGGAAGAGCTCCCTCACCGTAACCACCAGGCCGCCCCCCCCCCCCCCCCCCCCGCGCCTCTCAGCAGGCTGAGGGCAGGCGACGTCCAGGGCAGCTCCTCCCGTTCATACAGCAGACGCCTCACGGCCTGAAGCCTGAAGCTCATCACCATGGCGGAGACATCCACCAGGCCAGGCCGACCTCACCCACTGGCAGGCAGAGGACCCCTGGCCTCAGCCAGTGTTTGCTGTGCCACACAGAGAGAGAGAGAGCGACAGAGAGAACGAGAAGGGGAGAGCGACAGGGAGAGAACGAAATAGAGAGTGACCAAGAGAGAAAGCCGAAAAAGAGAGCGACAGAGAGAGAGCGACAGAGAGAGAGCGACAGAGAGCGACAGAGAGAGTGACAGAGAGCGACAGAGAGAGAGAGAGTGATAGAGAGAGAGCGACAGAGAGAGAGAGCAACAGAGAGAGAGCGACAGGGAGAGAGCGACAGAGAGAGAGCGAGCATAGAGAGATAACGAAACAGAGAGCGACAGAGAGAGAGCAACAAAGACCTTTGACTTTTAAACAACTTTTATTGCTGCCACGCATCCAAAAGGCTCTGGTAATAATCTGGCAGCCTCGTGTAGTCGACCAGGCTCAGGTCCATCAGGAAGAGCTCCTTTCCGTACCCCAGGTACCCCTCTACAATTCTCAGCAGGGTGAGGGCCGGCGACTTCCAGGGTAGCTCCTCCCGGTCGTACAGCAGCCGCCTGACTGCCACGAGCCTGAAGCTCACGACCCTGGCGGCGACGTCCACCAGACCCTGGCCGCCCTCGGGCCACCGGCAGGCAGAGAAGCCCGGCCTGAGCCGGTGTTTCCCGTGCCAGACGAAGTGCGCGAGTGAGCGGTTGACTCTGGTGAGTAGCCAAGCAGGAGGCTGGAGGGCCTTGGTCTTGTGCCACAGCACGGATGCAGCCCAGGGCGTTAGCGACGAGCACTCGGCCCCTGAATGACATCTACGGAGCGAGGCGTTGCGCCCATGTCAGTAATTTAGCCCTCCATTGTGTCGGCCAGCTGGGTCCAGTTGTTCAGAGTGACGTCACGTGGTTCCCACAGGTAGACCCCCAGGTACTTGACTCTGTCGTCCTGCCAATTGACTCCTCCTGCGAGGAGCACAGAGCGAACGCGCCTCGCGACCCCAAACACACGGAGGGGGCCTCGCACTTGGCCCAGTTGACCCTGGCGGAGGAGGCCCCCCTCTCGTGCACCACAACCGCCTGGCAGAGCGCGGAGACGTCAGGCGCGTCGTTGAGCACGACGCATCACGTGGTTGTGTAAGCCTAGAGCCTGACGACCGCGTTCTCAGGTCCCGGGAATGTGTGGCCAGACAGATTTCGTCTCAGGTGGTGTAGCAGTGGCTCATTGGACAGGGGGTAACCAGCAGCCCGAGAGGGGGCATCCCAGGTCTGACCCCCCTCGTCACAGGGAAAGGGGCGCCGAGCCGCTGGTTTATCTTCAAGAGTCTGGATGTGCCCCCGTGTACAGGAGCCTCACGTGTGAGATGAAGGCCGGGCTGAAGCCGAGCGACGTTAAGGAGTTGTCCACGGTACTCGTGGCTCGCCCTGTCAAAGGGACTTCTCCTGATCCAAGAAGAGGAGGCCCAAGTCCACGTTGTGCGCTTCTGCAAGGGAGATTACGTCTCTGACCGTACCGATGTTATCGTATATGCACCGTCCGGGGATGCAATACCGGCAGGATCAGCTGACCCAGCACTGTCTTGAGACGGTTTGCAGCACCTTGGAGAATATTTCGTAGTCAGCGCACAAAGAGGGACACGGATCGCCAGTTCACGACGAGGCGCCAGGTCCTCCTTATTGGGGAGCAGGGAGACCACCGCTCTCCTACAACTCTGTGGGGAGTTCCCCCTTCTGCAGGCTCTCCGTCAACATTAGTAGTAGTGGAGGGCCAAGCTCATCCCAAAAGGCCGCATAAAACTCAACCTGCAGGCCGTCAATCCCGGGGCTTTACCAGCTGCGAGCCCTTTCACAGCGGTGTGGAGCTCCTGCGGGGTGACGGGGCTGTCCAGACGATCCCGCTCGGGGACTTCTAAGGTAGGGCCCCCGTCCAGTAGCTCCCGGACAGCCCCGTCGTGTATGGTTTCGGCGCCGAAAAGTTGCGAGTAGAAATCCCTGGCGGTCTTGGCGATCTCGCTCTCAGATGTTGCTGTTTGTCCCTCTGGGGTTCGCAAACTGGACATTTTTGTGGTGTTGGCCGGTTTTTTTGTTTAAGCGAAATAAAAACTTAGCGGGAGAGTCCATCTGCGACAGGTTCTGCATCTTTTTGCACACAAAAGCGCGATGTGCCGCCTGCTCGTCCGTGATGGACCTGAAAAGCCGCTGCTTCTCCAGTAGCGTCTCAACCTGCTGTGTGTCGTGGGATGACCTCAGCTCCGCCTCAAGCGCCAGCAGCTCGTTCTGCAGTTGGTGCGCCACCTCGTTCTTGGCGGTGGCGTGCTGGCTCATGAACTGCTGACAGAGAGCCTGACCTGCGCCTTTGTGTTGTCCCACCATTACTGGTCGGAACTGAAGCTTCCTTTGGCAGGAAGCCACTGAGCCCAAAAGGCTTTGAAGGCTTCTCTGAAGTCGGTGTCATCAAGCAGCTGCACGTTGAGTCTCCAGTAGGTGCTGCGCTACTCCGCTCTGGGAAGTCGCAGCAGCACGGAGACTGGGCGGTGATCGGAGAAACCGGAGGGAACGATTTTACTGTCCCCGAGCAGGTTAACGCCGCTGGCGTTGACGTACAGTCGGTCGAGCCTGGCAAGGCCTATCCTGCCTTGAGGGCCGCAGCGGCACCAGGAGTACTGCCGCTTGACAGGATGCTGTAGTCGCCGCACGTCACGCAGATCCAGTCTCGGTCGACGCCTACAGAGTGTAGGTGTAGCCGTCCGTCGCGTACTTACAATTCGCGTTCAGTTCCGTGTTGTTGGCGTTGAAAATCATAAAAGTGTGTCGCTGAAACGACATGACATGCGCCAGTGTTGGGTCCCGCTTGTGCGCGAGATCAGCGTGACGATGCGGGACACAACTTTTGCCAAACCGCTCAAGGTCTCGTTGTAGCACAATAATATTCTCACGACGTTTCGGCCACAACACAAGCGGCCTTCATCAGGTGAAGGGACGAGAATGTCTGGTAGGACAGCGCTGGAGTGAAAGAGCCACGTTCAGATCACGGCCTTTAAGCTGTGATCTGAACGTGGCTCTTTCACTCCAGCGCTGTCCTACCAGTCTCGTCCCTTCACCTGATGAAGGCCGCTTGTGTTGTGGCCGAAACGTCGTGAGAATATTATTGTGTTATTTTATTTTATCAATTTATTATTTTATTCTCATTCTACGTGACTTTGCCGAAAGAACCAAAGAAGATGAATCATTGCAGTCAATGAGCCCCGTGGCGATGACGCGCGCCACCATCTCCGCGTTGGTTAGGAGAGCACGTAGCCACGGTTCACGCGAGCCGCGACGATTACCTTCATTTTCCCCAAACACTGCCGCGGCGCGGTTTATCACATCGTCCACCTTGATCTCTGGTGGCGGGAAGCAGAACAGTCCGTGTTGCGGAGAGAGAGGAACCTCGAACGTAGCGTGGCGTGGCATCGTACATAAATAAGTCATTCATATAAATATATAAAATGCCTAAATATATATTCTTGGTTCTTTCGGTAAAGTCGCGTAGAAGGGAAACGATAAAATAATAAAAATATAAAAACAATAAAACAAAAGAAATATTATTATTTTATTGTTTTCCCTTCTACGTGGTGGTGACTTTACCGAAAGAACCCAGAATTTGAATCCCTGCAGTCACGAAAGCTTTCAATCAAAATGTATACCTAAATATATTAATATATGCGTTAGCTGCACGGATGAAAGAATAAATGACCAGAAGAGGTGGATGGAAAGGCAAGTGGAGTAGAGGGAGGCACAGGGTGGTGTCAAGAGAGAGGGGGGGGGTAGTGAGAGCTGTGTTCATGAGCGACCTGCGGCGTGGTGAATGCTACAGGGATAGTGAAACAGCAGAAATGAAATGTAAGGCAAGGATGAGAAGGAGCAGGAGAAGGAAGGAGAATTGTTGGAGAGAAGAACGATTTTTATTTTGTAATAAAGCAGAAACTAGGAAGGCTGTGGTGAGAGCTAGTGCTGTGAACAAGCCAGCAGGCCTGCCGAGTAGCGAGTGTGTTTAGAGTCGAAAGGGATACACAGGTGGGAGACAACACGACTCTGCGTGGTTTGAGACACTCACAGAGCTGGAGGAGAGATCAGGAGCACTCGATGGAGTTCGGAGAGCGAAAGAGGGCACCGGGAAGCACAAAAACCTCTCAGGCGAGGCTAGGATGCTGATGAAAAAACTAGGCCCTCACTAGCAGGTAATGGTGCACTCGGAGTGCGGGAGAGACACCCTGCTATGACGATGGTCAGAGAGACAGAGAGACAGACAGAGACAGACAGAGAGACAGACAGAGAGAGAGACAGAGAGACAGACAGAGAGACAGACAGACAGAGAGACAGACAGAGAGACAGACAGAGACGGACAGATACAGACATAGAGAGAGACAGAGAGGCAGACCGAGAGAGACAGAGAGAGAGACAGAGAGACAGACAGAGAGACACAGAGAGAGACAGAGAGAGAGAGAGACAGACAGAGAGAGAGAGACAGATAAACTTTTGACTTTATAACAACTTTTTTTGCCGCCAGCAGCAACAGCACTGGAGGCGATTCCGATATGAAATACACAAAGTCACCAGCAACACAAATACACAAAGTCACCAGCAACACAAACACACAAAGTCACCAGCAACACAAACACACAAAGTCACCAGCAACACAAACACACAAAGTCACCAGCAACACAAATACACAAAGTTACCAGCAACACAAATAACACAAAGTCACCAGCAACACAAATACACAAAGTCACCAGCAACACAAATACACAAAGTCACCAGCAACACAAATACACAAAGTCACCAGCAACACAAATACACAAAGTCACCAGCAACACAAATACACAAAGTCACCAGCAACACAAATAACACAAAGTCACCAGCAACACAAATACACAAAGTCACCAGCAACACAAATAACACAAAGTCACCAGCAACACAAATACACAAAGTCACCAGCAACACAAAAACAACAAACGCTACAAATCCACGCGCTGTGGCGCTAAATGCACCTCGCACACCACGAAATAAAAGTCACGTGGTGGTGGTGGTGGTCATCGCGCACGTCACGGTGACGAGCGAACGCTTCAGAAGGTGAACACGTGGGTCAGAGAGAGAGAGAGACAGAGAGAGAGACAGAGATACAGAGAGAGAGAGACAAACACAGAGAGAGAGAGAGAGCGAAGGAAACAACCTCTCGGCCCCCACAAATCTGCGTGGGTGAGAGTTTGCGGAGGGCTAAAAAAAAACGAACGGAGCAAGCCGTAAATTAAGTTTAAAAAAAAATACCAATACAAATGTTTTAACCAAATCTTTCGCTTGGGCCTTAAAGGGCACAACGCTTATACCCGCTGGCCGACTGCTCTACGGCCAAGCGGAGAGAAATTCAATTTAATTTTCGACGGCGCGTGTAGTTATTTATTTATTTTCGTCGTCTTAAGATTTTATTTTGTAACCCCCCGCCGCCCGCCCACCGCTCACTCCCAACACCTTGCCGTCATTTATTCAAATATTCTTGCCGGCCAGCTCCGTCCATCCACTCGTCTGCGGTCAGCCACGTTGATGGTTGCGCCAATCTCATTTAGGTGGCCTGAGCACCCGGGTCAGGAGGTCAACCCCCCCCCCCCCCCCCCAATAACACCTCCCACCCCACCCAGCATCACCCCCCACCACCACCCCCCACCCACCCTCCTGCCCCCCACCACCACCACAATAATCTCAGCACACATTTTGACGCCTCGCAAATCACGGAGCTCTCTTAGCCCACGGAGATCCAAACCGGGGCAGCAGCCTCCTCCTACCTCGGGATCAAAACATCGGAATGTTTATCTACGCCGGATGAATCCGATGAGCTATGAAGCTCTTTTCTTTTTCACAGATGTCCAGTGACCTTCCTTCCTCGCCTGCTATGCAGGAGGTCGTGGGTTCGATCCCGACCCTGACGCCTGCTGCTGCTGTATATTTGGAGTTTGCTGTGTCTCTCTCTCTCATCATCATCATCATTACGGTGGCTAGGAGATGTTAACTACCTCGCCTGGTATACAGGAGGTCGTGGGTTCGATCCCGACCCTGACGATGCCTGTTGGAGTTTGCGTGTCTCTCTCTATCACGGTGGCTAGGAGATGTTAACTACCTCGCTAGGTATACAGGAGGTCGTGGGTTCGCCTGTTGGAGTTTGCGTGTTTCTCTCTATCTCCGTGGTCTCTATGTATCTTCTATGAGTATCTACGTATCTCTATGAGTAGCTACGTATCTCTATGGGACTCTGTGTATCTCTACGGGTCACTACGCATCTCTATAGATATCTGTGTATCTCTATGGGTCTCTACGTATCTGCCTGTAACCCAGTGTCCTGATAAAAAAATAAAATCGCTCCCCTTGGGTGGGTGTCAAGGAGGAGTCGTACCCCTGGCTAGACCACTCACCTGCCCATTCACCAACTCACTCCCTCGCTCACCTACTCGCCCAACCACTCACCCACTCACTCGCCCACTCACTCGCCCACTCACCCGCCCACTCACCAGCTCACTCGCTCACCTACTCGCACAACCACTCACCCACTCACTCGCCCACTCACTCGCCCAATCACCCGCCCACTCACCCGCCCACTCACCAACTCACTCACTCGCTCACCTACTCGCCCAACCACTCACCCACTCACTCGTCCACTCACTCGCCCAATCACCCGCCCACTCACCCGCCCACTCACCAACTCACTCACTCGCTCACCTACTCGCCCAACCACTCACCCACTCACTCGTCCACTCACTCGCCCAATCACCCGCCCACTCACCAGCTCACTCACTCGCTCAGCTACTCGCCCAACCACTCACCCGCTCACTCGTTCACTCACCCGCCCACTCACCCACCCACTCACCAACTCACTCACTCGCTCACCTACTCGCCCAACCACTCACCCACTCACTCGCACACTCACTCGCCCACTCACGCGCCCACTCACCAGCTCACTCACTCGCCCAGCTACTCGCCTAACCACTCACCCACTCACCCGCCCACTCACCAACTCACTCACTCGCTCAGCTACTCGCCCAACCACTCACCCACGCACTCGCCCACTCACTCGCCCACTCACCCGCCCACTCACCAACTCACTCACTCGCCTTCAATTTATCCTTCAATGTCTCCTTTTAATGTCTCCTTCGAATTCTCCTTCAAATTTTCCTTCAATTTATCCTTCAAATTCCCCTTCAATTTATCCTTCAATTTGTCCTTAATTTCTCCTTCAAATTGTCCTTGAACTTCAAAAATTCCTTCTTCAATTTCTTCTCCCTCGATTTCTCCTTCAATGTCTCCTTCAAATTTCCCTTCAATTTATCCTCGAGTTTCTCCTTCGATTTCTCCTTCGATGTCTCCTTGAATTTCTCCTTCCAATTACTTTCCTTCAATTTCTCCCTCAATCCCTCCTTCAATTTCTCCCTCAATCCCTCCTTCAATGTCTCCCTCAATCCCTCCTTCAATGTCTCCCTCAATCCCTCCTTCAATTTCTCCCTCAATCCCTCCTTCAATGTCTCCCTCAATCCCTCCTTCAATGTCTCCCTCAATCCCTCCTTCAATGTCTCTTTCAATCCCTCCTTCAATGTCTCTTTCAATCCCTCCTTCAATGTCTCCCTCAATCCCTCCTTCAATTTCTCCCTCAATCCCTCCTTCAATTTCTCTCTCAATCCCTCCTTCAATGTCTCCCTCAATCCCTCCTTCAATTTCTCCCTCAATCCCTCCTTCAATGTCTCCCTCAATCCCTCCTTCAATTTCTCCCTCAATCCCTCCTTCAATGTCTCCCTCAATCCCTCCTTCAATTTCTCCCTCAATCCCTCCTTCAATTTCTCCCTCAATCCCTCCTTCAATGTCTCCCTCAATCCCTCCTTCAATGTCTCCCTCAATCCCTCCTTCAATTTCTCCCTCAATCCCTCCTTCAATGTCTCCCTCAATCCCTCCTTCAATGTCTCCCTCAATCCCTCCTTCAATGTCTCTTTCAATCCCTCCTTCAATGTCTCTTTCAATCCCTCCTTCAATGTCTCCCTCAATCCCTCCTTCAATTTCTCCCTCAATCCCTCCTTCAATTTCTCCCTCAATCCCTCCTTCAATGTCTCCCTCAATCCCTCCTTCAATTTCTCCCTCAATCCCTCCTTCAATGTCTCCCTCAATCCCTCCTTCAATTTCACCCTCAATCCCTCCTTCAATGTCTCCCTCAATCCCTCCTTCAATGTCTCCCTCAATCCCTCCTTCAATTTCTCCCTCAATCCCTCCTTCAATGTCTCCCTCAATCCCTCCTTCAATTTCTCCCTCAATCCCTCCTTCAATTTCTCCCTCAATCCCTCCTTCAATGTCTCCCTCAATCCCTTCTTCAATGTCTCCCTCAATCCCTCCTTCAATTTCTCCCTCAATCCCTCCTTCAATGTCTCCCTCAATCCCTCCTTCAATGTCTCCCTCAATCCCTCCTTCAATGTCTCTTTCAATCCCTCCTTCAATGTCTCTTTCAATCCCTCCTTCAATGTCTCCCTCAATCCCTCCTTCAATTTCTCCCTCAATCCCTCCTTCAATTTCTCCCTCAATCCCTCCTTCAATGTCTCCCTCAATCCCTTCTTCAATGTCTCCCTCAATCCCTCCTTCAATTTCTCCCTCAATCCCTCCTTCAATGTCTCCCTCAATCCCTCCTTCAATGTCTCCCTCAATCCCTCCTTCAATGTCTCTTTCAATCCCTCCTTCAATGTCTCTTTCAATCCCTCCTTCAATGTCTCCCTCAATCCCTCCTTCAATTTCTCCCTCAATCCCTCCTTCAATTTCTCCCTCAATCCCTCCTTCAATGTCTCCCTCAATCCCTCCTTCAATGTCTCCCTCAATCCCTCCTTCAATGTATCCCTCAATCCCTCCTTCAATGTCTCCCTCAATCCCTCCTTCAATGTCTCCCTCAATCCCTCCTTCAATGTCTCCCTCAATCCCTCCTTCAATTTCTCCCTCAATCCCTCCTTCAATTTCTCCCTCAATCCCTCCTTCAATGTCTCCCTCAATCCCTCCTTCAATGTCTCCCTCAATCCCTCCTTCAATGTCTCCCTCAATCCCTCCTTCAATTTCTCCCTCAATCCCTCCTTCAATGTCTCCCTCAATCCCTCCTTCAATGTCTCCCTCAATCCCTCCTTCAATGTCTCTTTCAATCCCTCCTTCAATGTCTCCCTCAATCCCTCCTTCAATTTCCCCCCCCCCTCCTCAGTCGGCTGGCCGCCGCTTGATCCGGCAGGAGTGAGATGGGGGGGGTTCAACTGCCCCCTGTGACCCCCCCCACGCCCCCCCCCCACTACCCCCCCACCACCCACCACCCCGGGGCCTCCGTGCTTAACCCAGAACCCCCAACCCCCCACTAAAGATGCTTAAGCCCGAGTCAGCTTTTGTTTACCCGAATGTCCCTCGCCGCTGATCCCACGGCAAGGTGATATTACCCCCCCCCCCCACCCACCTACCCACCCACCAGCCCCCCACCACCCACCCACTACCCCCCCCCCCCCAGAAGAAATTCTGCTTCGTTCATTTCTGGGGGATCCTTGTCCAAATTTGAAGTGGATTTTTCCACACCCCGCCACCACCGACCCCTCTTTAAAACTTTATTTTTTATTATATTTCGTATTCTTTTTATTAGTTGTATTATTATTTTATTAGTTTACTCGTCGTTTTGATTTACTTTATTTTTGTTGGCTTTTGAGATAGCCGGGAGGGCCGCAAGCTCAAGTCGGAATGACGCCGTGAACCGGCTCCAACTTTGGAGCGTGGCACAAAGACAAAGGTCCCCCGTGTAGCCTGCCACGGCCTGTTGGGGCAAGTGCCGTTAGCGAGAAGCACCTATGTGCTGGCCAAAACCGCGCCCGGCCGCCTTTGTCTCCCCAGTGGCGATATTAACAACGCCGCCCCCCCCCCCCCAAGAACTCGTTAGAGGAGGCTGAGTCGACCTAGGGGAGGCCCCGGACCGACCGATTCAGATAATCGCCACCGGTGTTGGCCGTGAGCGGGAGTCGAACTCGGGTTCGCCGGGTTCATAGCGCAGCGTAGCGCTAACCGCTTGTACCACCGCTCCCCTATATCTGTGCGTATACAACAACAAAAAAGAGACAAAGATCCCCCGTGTAGCCTGTAACAGACTGTCGGGGCAAGTGCTGTTATAGCGAGCAGCACCTACAAAGGCCGGAACGGCGCAGGAGCGGGTGGGTGGCCAGCACCACGCCCGGCCGCCTTTGTCTCCCCCAGTGGCGATGTTTTACACACATCAATTTGAGGCTGAGCCGACCCAGGGGAGGCCCAGTAGCCGGTTCAGATACTCGCTCACCGCTCGTTAGCGGTGAGCGAGGGAAATCGAACCCGGGTCGCCTGGTCCGTAGCGCTAACCACTGCACCACCGCTCCCCGCACCGCACACACAGAGGAGGAGGAGGGGGGGGGTGCCCCCCACACTCCTCCCACCCCCACCCCCCCCCACCCTTTATTGGTGTTGACAGAGAGAGACATTCTGTAGGCGAACCATCTCTGGCCTCTGCAGGAAAGCGGTTCAACCTCTGGCTGTGCCTCCCGCAATATAATTCCAAGTCTGGCAGCCTACACAACTCTCCTCGGCTATAGTGGGGGGGTGGGGGTGGTGGGGGGGTGGAAACAAATAATAATAAAATCTCGTTGGCTTTTTACTAACAAAAATCTCCCTTTTGATTTCGCGCAGGTAATTCTTGGGCGCACGTGGGCCGTGAGTTATCTCTCAACTCTCTGTCTGTCTCTCTGTCTGTCTCTGTCTCTATGTCTGTCTCTCTGTCTGTCTTTGTCTCTCTCTCTGTCTTTGTCTCTCTCTCTCTGTCTTACTCTGCCTCCTCTCCCTCTGTGTCTGTCTCTCCGTCTCTCTCTCTCTCCTCTCTCTGTCTGTCTGTCTCTATGTCTGTCTCTCTGTCTGTCTGTCTCTCTGTCTCTCTGTCTGTCTCTCTCTCTGTCTTATTCTGTCTCCTTTCTCTCTGTGTCTGTCTCTCCGTCTCTCTCTCTCTCCTCTCTGTCTGTCTCTCTCTGTCTTACTCTGCCTCCTCTCTCTGTGTCTGTCTCTCCGTCTCTCTCTCCTCTCTCTGTCTGTCTCTGTCTCTCTGTCTGTCTCTCTGTCTGTCTTCGCCTCTCTCTGTCTTTGTCTCTCTCTGTCTTACTCTGCCTCCTCTCTCTCTGTGTCTGTCTCTCCGTCTCTCTCTCCTCTCTCTGTCTGTCTGTCTCTATGTCTGTCTCTCTGTTTGTCTGTCTCTCTGTCTCTCTGTCTGTCTCTCTCTGTCTTACTCTGTCTCCTCTCTCTCTGTGTCGGTCTCTCCGTCTCTCTCTCTCTCTCTCCTCTCTCTCTGTCTATCTCTCTGTCTGTCTCTGTCTCTTTGTCTGTCTCTCTGTCTGTCTTTGTCTCTCTGTCTTTGTCTCTCTCTCTCTCTGTCTTACTCTGCCTCCTCTCTCTCTCTGTGTCTGTCTCCGTCTCTCTCTCTCTCCTCTCTCTGTCTGTATGTCTCTCTGTCTCTCTCTCTGTCTTACTCTGCCTCCTCTCTCTCTGTGTCTGTCTCTCCGTCTCTCTCTCTCTCCTCTGTCTGTCTGTCTGTCTCTATGTCTGTCTCTCCGTCTCTCTCTCTCCTCTCTCTTTGTCTATCTCTCTGTCTGTCTCTGTCTCTCTGTCTCTCTGTCTGTCTTTGTCTCTCTCTCTCTGTCTTTGTCTCTTTCTCTGTCTTACTCTGCCTCCTCTCTCTCTGTATCTGTCTCTCCGTCTCTCTCTCTCTCCTCTCTCTGTCTGTCTGTCTCTATGTCCGTCTCTCTGTCTGTCTGTCTCTCTGTCTGTCTCTCTCTCTGTCTTACTCTGCCTCCTCTCTCTCTGTGTCTGTCTCTCCGTCTCTCTCTCTCTCTCCTCTCTCTCTCTGTCTGTCTGTCTCTCTGTCTCTCTGTCTGTCTCTCTCTCTGTCTTACTCTGTCTCCTCTCTCTCTGTGCCTGCCTCTCCGTCTCTCTCTCCTCTCTGTCTGCCTGTCTCTATGTCTGTCTCTGTCTATCTCTGTCTTTGTCTCTCTCTCTTTGTCTTACTCTGCCTCCTCTCTCTCTTTGTGTCTGTCTCTCCGTCTCTCTCTCCTCTCTCTGTCTGTCTGTCTCTATGTCTGTCTCTCTGTCTGTCTGTCTCTCTGTCTGTCTCTCTCTCTCTGTCTTACTCCGTCTCCTCTCTCTGTGTGTCTGTCTCTATGTCTCTCTCTCCTCTCTGTCTGTCTGTCTCTATGTCTGTCTCTCCGTCTCTCTCTCCTCTCTCTCTGTCTGTCTCTCTGTCTGTCTCTGTCTCTCTGTCTGTCTTGCTCTGTCTCCTCTCTCTCTCTCTGTGTCTGTCTCTCCATCTCTCTCTCTTCTCTCTGTCTGTCTGTCTCTCTGTCTGTATCTGTCTCTCTCTGTCTTACTCTGTCTTCTCTCTCTGTGTCTGTCTCTCCGTCTCTCTCTGTCTCCTCTCTCTGTGTCTGTCTCTCCGTCTCTCTCTCTCTCCTCTCTCTCTGTCTGTCTCTCTGTCTGTCTCTGTCTCTCTCTCTCTCTGTGTCTTACTCTGTCTCCTCTCTCTCTGTTTCTTTCTGCCTTTATATATCTCCTATCTCTTTCTGCATATTTCTCTCTGTCTGTGTCTCCGTCTCTCTCTGTCTTTCTCTTTCTGTTTGTGTCTCTGTCTTTCTCTCTCTCCTTTCTCTCTGTATCTCTCTCTGTCTGTGTCTCTGTCTGTCTCTCTCTCTGTCTCTCTCTCTGTCTTACTCTGTCTCCTCTCTCTCTCTCTCTGTCTCTCGATGCTCGTGGCACGTGCAGCACCACGCGCCGCAGGTAGTGTTTGTGACGTGTGCACGTGATGCTGTACTCCACGTGACTTTGTATCGAAAACGGCTCCGGTTCTTTTGTTGCTGGCAGCAACCAGGGTCAACTGGGCCAAGTGCGAGGCCCCCTCTGCGTGTTTGGGGTCACGAGGCGGCGTTCGCTCTGTGCCCCTCCCAGGAGGAGTCGTTTGGCAGGCCGACGGAGTCAAGTAGCTGGGGGTTCACCGGGGGAAACCACGTGACGTCGCTCTGAACAACTGGACCGAGCTGGCCGACACAATCGAGGCCAAATTACTGACATGGGCACCACGCCTCACTCCGCAGATGTCATTCAGGGGCCGAGTGCTCGTCGCTAACGCCCTGGCTGCATCCGTGCTGGTGCACAAGACCCAAGGCCCTCCAGCCTCCTGCTTGGCTACTCACCAGAGTCGACCGCTCACTCGCTCACTTCGTCTGGCACGGGAAGCACCGGCTCAGGCCGGAGGTTCTCTGCCTGCCGGTGGGCGAGGGCGGCCAGGGTCTGGTGGACGTCGCCGCCAAGGTCACGAGTTTCAGGCTCGTGGCGGTCAGGCGGCCGCTGTACGACCGGGTGGAGCTACCCTGGAAGTCGCCGGCCCTCGCCCTGCTGATGAATGCAGGGGAGTGCCTGGGGTAAGGACAGGAGCTCTTCCTGATGGACCTGAGCCTGGTCGACTACACGAGGCTGCCGGGTTATCACCGGAGCCTCTTGGTCGCGTGGCGGAGCTTCGAGTGGAGCCGAACGCTCACGTCCTACGACCTCGCGCGGTTCCTGAACGAGCCCCTTGTTCTGCAGCGGCCTCTTCCAGGGGATCAGAGGAGAGAGGACCCTGAGGCTCAACGCCTCACATCGGCAGGGCTGCGGACAGTCTTCCACCTCGTGCAGGCCCACCACCAGCCCGAGTGGAAGACCGCAGCTGAGATCGCCAGCACCGCTAGGGGACTCCGCTCCACGCTCGTTGGGGAGATGCTGCTGCGGGACCTCGCTCCGCTCCCTGAAGGAGCTGCGCCTGAAGCTGGAGGCACCGGGGGATGGTGGCGGCCCTCCCCTCCTCCTCCTCCTCCTTCCCGGAGTTCTGCTTCTCCTGCACGCAGCCCCCCGGCCACAGCGACTCCGGCAAGCGACTGAAGCTCCGAGGCTGCAGGAACGTGCCCCTGAAGAGTGCCCCGAACACAGCGCTCCACACGTGGCTGTGTCAAGGCACAAAACGGAGAGACCATTTCTCTCCCCTCATTGCGGCCGCCCCCCCAGTGGAAACAAATGTACAAAGTCTCCCGTAGCCAAACGCTGCGGTGACCTCCGGTGGAGATTGGCACACTGCACGTTGCCATCGGCCGTGTGGCTCAGCCGAATCTCGCCAGGGGTAACAGACTTGGTGCATCACCTGCGGTGCCAGGGAGGATCTGCCCCACCGGTACTTACACTGCCAGCGGCTCAAACTCAATGTTCCGTCTCTTGGGGGACATCTTCAGTAAACTGGGGGTGCCCTTCTACAGCAGCAGCTTCGTATATGGGAGATGGTGCCTTACCTGGCTAACAAGCGCCATGACCTCGCCAACTTCGCCTGTGCTCAGGCGAAGTTGGCGGTGTACAGAACGAGGAAGAAGACGCTGCAAGGTGACACTGACGGCTGCTCTGTGCTGCTTCCAGTGTTCAGGTTCCTGCTCAAGGCGCGGCTCTGCCTGGAGCACGCCACGTGACACACTCACGTGTCGGTGATGTGCAGCGCGTCTTGTTCTAACGCTGGTGAGCCGGACAAGCCCCTCTCTGTAGCAGCGTGGACGTCACCCCCCACGTGTTCACCTTCTGAAGCGCTCGCTCGTCACCGTGACGTGCGCGATGACCACCACCACCACGTGACTTTGATTTCGTGTTGTGCGCGGTGCATTAAGCGCCACAACACGTGGATGTACAGCGTTTGTTGTTTTTGTGTTGCTGGTGACTTTGTGTATTTGTGTTGCTGGTGACTTTGTGTATTTGTGTTGCTGGTGACTTTGTGTATTTGTGTTGCTGGTGACTTTGTGTGTTTCATATCGAAATCGCCTCCAGTGCTGTTGCTGCTGGCGGCAATAAAAGTTGTTTAAAAGTCAAAAGTCTCTCTCTCTCTCTCACTGTCTTACTCTGTCTCTCTCTCTGTGTGTGTCTGTCTCTCCGTCTGTCTCTCTCTGTCTTACTCTGTCTCCTCTCTCTCTGTGTCTATCTCTCCGTCTCTCTCTCTTCTCTCTGTCTGTCTGTCTCTCTGTCTGTCTGTCTCTCTCTCTGTCTTACTCTGTCTCCTCTCTCTGTCTGTCTCTCCATCTCTCTCTTCTCTCTGTCTGTCTCTCTGTCTGTCTCTGTCTCTCTCTCTGTCTTACTCTGTCTCCTCTCTCTCTCTCTGCCTGTCTCTCCGTCTCTCTCCTCTCTGTCTGTCTGTCTCTCTGTCTGTCTCTGTCTCTCTCTCTGTCTTACTCTGTCTCCTCTCTCTCTGTCTGTCTCTCCGTCTGTCTCTCTCTCTGTCTTACTCTGTCTGTCTCTGTCTCTCTCTCTGTCTTACTCTGTCTCCTCTCTCTCTGTCTGTCTTTCCATCTCTCTCTCTGTCTGTCTCTCTCTCTGTCTCTGTCTCTCTCTGTCTTACTCTGTCTCCTATCTCTCTCTCTGTGTGTCTGTCTCTCCGTCTCTCTCTCTCTCTGTCTCTCCATGTAGAACGGGCGTGTTTGGTATTATGCCGGGCGTGTTTGGCGTTATAACGGGCGCGTGTAGCACTACAACGCGCGTGCGTAGCGTAGCACCTGGGCGCGTTTTGCCGTTATACCAAAGGGGGTTTTTTTTGGCATAATAAATGCGGAAAAGTGCGTCCCCGATTTGGGGGGTGTGTGGTGTGGGGGGTGGGGGGCGCGGCGCGGCGGACAAACCCCACGACGTCACGGCAAAAAGAGTGCGATTGTCACGTGACCCCCCACCCACCCCCCGCGGCGCTGCCGGTCGAACGCCTCCAGCCGAGCGGCCCCGGTGTCGTCAAATCCCTCCGGGGAGTCTCATCACTTCGCTTCTCCTTTTCCCCGTCAGCGATGTTGGTCGGGGCTGTCGGGGCGTCGGTCGGTCGGTCGTTCGGGGTTGTTGTCTGCTTTGGTGTCTTTCGACGCCTCGACGCCTCGACGCTCAAACAGCCCCCACACGGCAAAAAACGGGCGCCCGGAGCCATTTGCGCGCAAGAAGACCGCGTCAGTGACGTCATCGCATCTACTAACCCACCTCTTTCCAAGGAGCGAGACTAAGGGGGGACTCCTCCTCCTCCTCCTCGTGTATGTAACAGACTGCTGGGGCACGTGCCAGTTAGCGAACAGCGCCTGTGAAGGTCCGGTACGGCGCACGAGGGGGTGTGGGTGGACAGCAACACGCCCGGCCGCCTTTGTCTCACCCCCCCCCCCCCCCCCCCCAGTGGCGATGTTTACGACACACCGCACCAGGTGCTCATTTGAGGCTGAGTCGACCTAGGGGAGGCCCAGGACCGGTTCAGATAATCGTCACCGGTGGTGTTGGCCGTGAGCGGGAAATCGAACTCCGGTCGCCGTGTTCGTAGCGCAGCGTAGCGCTAGCCGCTACACTGCCGTTACACGACCACTCCCCATGCGTACATACGTGTGTGTGTGTGTTTACATATACATGTAAACACACACACACACAGGTACACATCATGTGTGTGTGTATACATATACATGTAAACACACACACACACAGGTACACATCATGTGTGTGTGTATACATATACATGTAAACACACACACACAGGTACACATCATGTGTGTGTGTATACATATACATGTAAACACACACACACACAGGTACACATCATGTGTGTGTGTATATACATATACATGTAAACACACACACACAGGTACACATCGTGTGTGTGTGTATACATATACATGTAAACACACACACATGTACACATCATGTGTGTGTATGTATACATATACATGTATATACACACAGGTACACACCACGTGTGTGTGTATACATATACATGTAAACACGCACACACACAGGTACACATCATGTGTGTGCGTTTATTTACATATACATGTAAACACACACACACAGGTACACATCACGTGTGTGTGTGTAGACATATGCATTTAAACACACACACACACAGGTACACACCACGTGTGTGTGTACATATGCATGTATACACACACACAGGTACACACCACGTGTGTGTGTGTATGTGTACATATGCATGTATACACACACAGGTACACATCGTGTGTGTATGTGTACATATGCATGTATACACACACAGGTACACACCACGTGTGTGTGTATACATATGCATGTACACACACACACACACAGGTACACACCATGTGTGTGTGTGTATACATATGCATGTATACACACACACACAGGTACACACCATGTGTGTGTGTATACATATGCATGTATACACACACACACAGGTACACATCACGTGTGTGCGTGTGTACATATGCATGTATACACACACACACAGGTACACACCACGTGTGTGTGTATACATATGCATGTATACACACACACAGGTACACACCATGTGTGTGTGTGTGTATACATATGCATGTATACACACACACAGGTACACACCACGTGTGTGTGTGTGTACATATGCATGTATATACACACACACAGGTACACACCATGTGTGTGTGTGTGTACATATGCATGTATATACACACACAGGTACACACCACGTGTGTGTGTGTATACATATGCATGTATACATACACGCACAGGTACACATCACGTGTGTGTGTATGTATACATATGCAAGTATACACACACACAGGTACACATCACGTGTGTGCGTGTGTATGTACATATGCATATACACACACACACAGGTACACACCACGTGTGTGTGTGTGTGTATGTTTGGGCTGGATCAATGGCTGGCTATGAGAGATGTCCACTCGCGGGCCAGGGATGAGCACATAGAGGCAGCTACAGCTGCTGCTGCTGCTGCTAGGAATGATTTATTTATTCCGGGGAGGGGGGGTGGTGAGGATTGGGGGTGGTGATCCCTCGGTCATTAAATATTCACTGGCATTGTAAGCGAAGGTTCCACTCGAAGAGGGGGGGGGGGGCGGGCAGGGGTGGGGGGCAAGTGGTGGCGATGTGTACACACGGCCACTGGAGAGACAAAGGCGACCGGGCGTGGCGCTGGCCACCCCAACACGTGGCGTGCGCCGTGTCGACCCTCACAGGTGCTACTCGCTAACAGCACTTGCCCCAATAGTCGGTTATGGCTACACGGGGGACCTTTGTCTTTGTCTTGCAGATACCATTCTGTGTCACCCCATACCGTGTCACCCCAAACCGTGTCACCCCATACCGTGTCACCCCATACCGTGTCACCCCATACCGTGTCACCCCATACCGTGTCAAGCAATACCGTGTCAAGCAATACCGTGTCACCCTATACCGTGTCACCCTAAACCGTGTCACCCCATACCGTGTCACCCCATACCGTGTCACCCCAAACCGTGTCACCCTAACCGTGTCACCCTAACCGTGTCACCCGAACCGTGTCACCCTAACCGTGTCATACCATACCGTGTCACCCCAAACCGTGTCACCCTAAACCGTGTCACCCCAAATCGTGTCAACCCATGCCGTGTCACCCTAACCGTGTCACCCTATACCGTGTCACCCCAAACCGTGTCACCCCATACCGTGTCACCCCATACCGTGTCACCCCATACCGTGTCACCCCATACCGTGTCAAGCAATACCGTGTCAAGCAATACCGTGTCACCCTATACCGTGTCACCCTAAACCGTGTCACCCCATACCGTGTCACCCCATACCGTGTCACCCCATACCGTATCACCCCAAACCGTGTCACCCTAACCGTGTCACCCTATACCGTGTCACCCCATACCGTGTCACCCCATACCGTGTCACCCCTAACCGTGTCACCCTAAACCGTGTCACCCCAAATCGTGTCACCCCGCACGGTTCGCCCCGTATCCTTATACAGGGTGTTTGAGTTTGCAGAGTCCATTCAGCGTGCAGCCGCTTCAGCACGGGCAACATTTTGTCTTGTGTCTATCTGTTTGCGTTTCTCCCTTGTGATGGCACTTTGTGGGATTAACGATTGGGATTTACAAGGGGCACGGGGTGACCATTGAGGTCTAGAATGAGTCGGTAACAAGGTAGGGCACCGATAAGGGGTTGCCAGCTGTGGTGGACACCCAGTAGAGTCTGGGCGCTGCCCTTTTTCCACGGTCCCTTTAATCCTCATCTCGACTCAATCCACTGCCACCACCACTGCCACCACCACCGCCACCACCGCCACCACCGCCGCCACCATCGCCCCCGTCCCCGCAATTATCCGCTGGGACAACAGCTGGCCAGGATGGTGACACAATGACGTACCCATTGTGTCGCTTGTGTCACCCTGGCACGCGAACTACGGCATCCGTGCCGTCAGCCACCTGCTCTGTGGCCCGCCCACCTGGCGAAGCTGGCCTGGCCGCTTGTCTGCTGGCGACCAGGCGGACGCGACACGTGACCTCGTGGTGGTGCTGCTCCTCGCTGACAGCACTTGCCCCAACAGTCTGTCGAGGCTACACGGGGGATCTTTGTCTTTGCAATGTCGCCTTCGTAGGCGCTGCTGCTCGCTGACAGCACTTGCCCCAACAGTCTGTCGAGGCTACAAGGGGGATCTTTGTCTATGGGTCTCTATGTACTTCCTAGGGGTCTCTATTGATCTCCTATTGGTCTCTACGTATCTCCTATGGGTATCTAAATATCTGCTATGGGTGTATATGTAGCTCATAGGGGTCTCTTTGTATATCCTAAGGGTGTCTATATCCTATGGGTCTCTATTTGTCTCTATGGGTCTCTATGTATCACCTATGGCTCTCTATTGGTTTATTATATATCTCTATGGGTCTCTGTATCTCCAATGAGTATCTATGCATCTCCTATGGTTCTCTATGTACCTCCAATGGGTGTTTATGTATCCCCTATGGGTCTCTATGTATCTCTATGGGTCTCTATGTATCTCCTATGGGTCTCTATGTATCTCTATGGGTCTCTATGTATCTCCTATGGGTCTCTATGTATCTCTATGGGTCTCTATGTGTCTCCTATGGGTCTATGTATCTCCTATGGGTCTCTATGTATCTCCTATGGGTCTCTATGTATTCCCTATGGGTCTCTATGTATCCCCTATGGGTCTCTATGTATCTCTATGGGTTCATAGGTACGTCTGCGGGTGTTTTTTGGGTACACCGTGCGGTTCAACGTTTCGTGCTGCGTGTCATAGCCACGGTTATTGCCGGCGCAAAACTTCCTTGCCGCCAGCGAAATCGCTGTCCATAGCACCCACTGCGGCCGTCCTCCCAACCACCTCCACCCACCCCCCCACTCTCTCGTTAACCCCACGACAACCCCCTGCACATCGTCCCCAGGGCCCCCCCCCCCCCCCCAGCGGACAACACCGCCAATAACAGCAACAAAGACACCGTCACCAACATCACCACCACCAACACCACCACCAACATCACCACCAACACGAATAATACCGCCAACAACAACAACAACACCACCACGACCACCAGCACCACCAGCACCACCAGCCCACACTACCACCAACGACAATACCACCAACACCACCACCACCACCAACATCACCACCAACACGAAAACCACGACCATCAACACCACCACCAACACCATCAAAACCACCACCAAAAACCACCACCACCAACACCACCGACACCACCCCCAGCAAAACCACCACTACCACCACCATCAGCAACACCACCATCACCACCAACCCACACAAGCACCAACAACAACATCAACAGCGGCACGCCCAGGGTGGCGAAGGGCAGCACAAACAAACAACAACAACAACAACTCCCGTGGACCGCACGGACCGACCCCTACCCACCCGCCCCCTTCAATCCCGATTTCGATCCCTCCATGCGGGCCAAGAGAGAGGGGAGAAAGAGAGAGGTGAGGGAGATTGGAGAGCGAATAGAGAGAGGCTAGAAAGGAGAGGGAGATTAGAGAGAGAGAGGAGAGAGATAGGAGAAGGAGAGAAGAGATGGAGAGAGGAGAAAGAGGAGAGATAGAGAAGAGGGAGATTAGAGAGAGGAGAGGGAGATTAGAGAGAGAGAGAGATGAGAGAGAGAAAGGAGAGAGAGAGGGGAGAGATGAGAGAGAGAGTAGAGAGAGGAGAGAGAGAGATAGAGAAGAGGGAGATTAGAGAGAGAGAGAGAGGAGATAGATGAGAGAGAGAGGAGAGAGATAAGAGAGAGAGAGAAGAGGGAGATTAGAGAGAGAGAGAGGAGAGAGATGAGAGAGAGAGAGGAGAGAGATGAGAGAGAGAGAGTTGAGCCTCTGATACCACCAAACGTACAAGGGTCCGGTGCCCCTGGAGAGATTCGGGCGAAGCTACGCGGCCGATGGCACCATTCAGGACGCCAACCGCCGCTGGGGGTTACAGGAGGCGTGGTACGTCTGGCGACGCTGGGGGGAGCGGCCTCAATGAGTGGGGAGAAGTGATCTCCACACTCTCCCTACCCACACCCCCCTCTCTATCTCTCCTCCCTGGCTCCTCCTCCTTCTCTATCTCTCCTCCCTGGCTCCTCCCCCTCTCTATCTCTCCTCCCTGGCTCCTCCCCCCCTCTTTATCTCTCCTCCCTGGCTCCTCCCCCTTCTGTCTCTCCTCCCTGGCTCCTCCCCCTCTCTTTATCTCTCCTCCATGGCTCCTCCCCCTTCTGTCTCTCCTCCCTGGCTCCTCCCCCTCTATTTATCTCTCCTCCATGGCTCCTCCCCCTTCTCTATCTCTCCTCCCTGGCTCCTCCCCCCCTCTTTATCTCTCCTCCCTGGCTCCTCCCCCTTCTCTATCTCTCCTCCCTGGCTCCTCCCCCTTCTCTATCTCTCCTCCCAGGCTCCTCCCCCTTCTCTATCTCTCCTCCCTGGCTCCTCCCCCTTCTCTATCTCTCCTCCCTGGCTCCTCCCCCTTCTCTATCTCTCCTCCCTGGCTCCTCCCTCTTCTCTATCTCTCCTCCCTGGCTCCTCCCCCTTCTGTCTCTCCTCCCTGGCTCCTCCCCCCCTCTTTATCTCTCCTCCCTGGCTCCTCCCCCTTCTCTATCTCTCCTCCCTGGCTCCTCCCCCTTCTCTATCTCTCATCCCTGGCTCCTCCCCCTTCTGTCTCTCCTCCCTGGCCCCTCCCCCCCTCTTTATCTCTCCTCCCTGGCTCCTCCCCCTTCTCTATCTCTCCTCCCTGGCTCCTCCCCCTTCTATCTCTCCTCCCTAGCTCCTCCCCCCCCCCCTCTCTCTTACCTATATAGGCCTCTTGCCACAGCAGCCCTTTTGCCCACTTCAGCAAAAAACTTGTTTCTCGCTGTGGCTGTCCCACTTGACGGCGTTCGCTTTGCGCTGCGCCCGAAAACGTCGCTGATTGAACCCGTCTCACTTCATGCCCTACGTGACTTTACCGAACGAACCAAAGAGCGTGATCTCGGCTGCGTTCATGTCCGGCGGGTCGGGCAAGGTCCTGAAATGGTGCAGCGCCCTGGCAAGAGCAAGCGGAGAGCACTTGAGGGACGCTGGCGCTTCCAGCTTCGGACGCTGCCCCTGTATGGCTCGGAGCAGCGTCCCACGGCAGCTGGTCCCTGGCGAGCGTGGGGCGGAGCCGGCGCGGCCGCCGGCGACCTCAGCTGGTGGCCCGTCACGAGGTCGAAGACTCTCCGCACGGCCCTATGGAATCCTCTCTCTCTCCTCTGATCCCCTGGAAGGGGCCGCTGCAGAACGAGGGGCTCGTTCAGGAACCGCGCGAGGTCGTAGTGCGGACGCGTTCTGCTCCACCACTCGACGCTCCGCCACGCGTCCAAGAGGCTCCGGTGATAACCTGGCAGCCTCGTGTAGTCGACCAGGCTCAGGTCCGTCAGGAAGAGCTCCTGTCCGTACCCCAGGCGACATGCGCCCCGCATCTCTCAGCAGACTAAAGGGCCGGCGGCTTCCAGGGTGGCTCCTCCCGTTCACACAGCGGCCGCCTGACTGCCACGAGCCTGAAGCTCGCGACCCTGGCGGCGAGGTCCACAGGACCCTGGCCAGCCCTCGCCCAGAGAACGCCCAGCCTGAGCCGGTGCTTCCCGTGCCACACAAAGTGAGCGGTTCCCTCTGGTGAGCAGCCGAGCAGGAGGCTGGAAGGGGCCTTGGGTCTTGTGCCACAGCGCGGATGCAGCCAGGGCGTTAGCGACGAGCACTCGGCCCCTGAATGAGATCTGCGGAGCGAGGCGTTGCGCCCATGTCAGTAACTTAGCCTCGATCGTGTCGGCCAGCTCGGTGCAGTTGTTCTGAGCGATGTCGTGTGGGGTTCCCCAGGTAAACCCCCAGGTAGAGAGGTGGGAGAGGAGAGCGAGAGAAGAGAGAGGTAGGGGGAGAGTTGAGAGTGAGAGGGGGGGGGATGATAGGAGAGCGGTAGAGAGAGGAGGACGGAGGAGTGAGGGGGAGACGTTGGGGATGACGAGGCCGCTCTCGATCCCCCTCCACCGGAGCTCTCAGTCGTGCCACTGCATCGCCAATGCCGACAAACGAAGGCGGATCACAACCTGTGCCGGCTGGAAGACCTACCGGAGGTGGCCTTGGCAAATGTAAAGAGGAAGGTGCTCTACTCCTACACGGTCCGGTTCCACCAACAGGACACCCTGATGGAGCCACAAGGACCATGCCTGGAGAAGAGCCCTGCCCTGCGTCTCTCCGGAGAGGCCTCGCTGGAGGCAACTCTACTCCAGCCCGACGTACAACCGCATCGGCGACCTCAGTTGGAGCATCGCCCACGGCACCGTCACCGCCTCCCTGGCGCGATTCACCGACACGTCCCCGGAGTGCCGGTTCTGCGGTAAAGTGGAGACGGTGGCGCACCAATACGTGGAGTGCAAGAGCCTGGACTCGCTGTTCAAGGTCCTGAGAAATATCCTCCTAAGGTTCAGCCTCCACTTCTCCCCGTCGGTCCTCATCTTTGGATACCCGAAGGGCGACGGACCCCAACATCTTCAGGGGCCGGTCAACGTGCTCTTCGGCTACGCCAAGCTCGCCATATACAGGGCGAGGAAGGTGGCCCTGGAGGGGCAACGTCCGGCCAGCAGCCTGGGCATCTTCCGCGCTCTGGTCGGAGCCAGGGTGAGTGGGCCGGAGTTCCGCCGTGCGTGGCTGACCCACGCCGTGCCGGCCTTCAAGGAGCAGTGGGCGCTGGAGGAGGCCGTGTGCTCGGTGGCAGATGACGGTAGAGAGCTCTGTGCATGCAGATCTGAGCTGCCCGTCGGAGGCCGTAGGACTGTGGGAAGGGCTGCGTGCAGATGCAGCACTTGTCGTAGTTATAAAGAAAAGAGAGAGAGCGAAATGGAGTAGGAAGAGAGGGGGCAGAGAGGGAGGGGGCGGAGAGGGGGGTAGAGAGAGAGGAGAGGCAGAGAGGGGGGTAGAGAGAGAGGGAAGAGGTAAGGAGAGCAAAATAAATGATAATTTTGTTGTGTCTTTCATTTAAAAGGGGGGGGGGGGGGTTACATAAAGCAAAGCATTAAAAAAACAAAAAAAAACGAAATGATGAACGGAGCAAAGTGCCGACTACACCGAGCATCTTCTCGTTTCCTCTGGTCGTAAAAAAAGAGAGAGAGAGAGACAGAGGGGAGATAGGAGAGCGGTAGAGAGAGGAGGACGGAGGAGAGAGGAGGAGAGGAGAGAGAGAGAGAAAGGAGCGAGAAGAGCTGGGTGGAGATGCAGCACGTGCCGTAAAAAAATATATTAAAATGTATGGTAATATTACAAATATTACATACACAAAATATAGGGGGAACATAGACATGGAGTACGGAGAGAGGGGGTAGAGAGAGAGATAGAGGGTTTAGAGAGAGGGGGTAGAGAGAGAGAGGGTTTAGAGAGAGGGGGTAGAGAGAGAGAGGGTTTAGAGAGAGGGGGTAGAGAGAGAGAGATAGGGTTTAGAGAGTGGGGGTAGAGAGAGAGAGGGTTTAGAGAGAGGGGGTAGAGAGAGAGAGAGGGTTTAGAGAGTGGGGGTAGAGAGAGAGAGGGTTTAGAGAGAGGGGGTAGAGAGAGAGAGAGGGTTTAGAGAGAGGGGGTAGAGAGAGAGAGGGTTTAGAGAGAGGGGGTAGAGAGAGAGAGGGTTTAGAGAGAGGGGGTAGAGAGAGAGAGATAGGGTTTAGAGAGAGGGGGTAGAGAGAGATAGGGTTTAGAGAGAGGGGGTAGAGAGAGAGAGAGGGTTTAGAGAGAGGGGGTAGAGAGAGAGGGTTTAGAGAGAGGGAGTAGAGAGAGAGGGTTTAGAGAGAGGGGGTAGAGAGAGAGAGATAGGGTTTAGAGAGAAAGAGGGTTTAGAGAGAGGGGGTAGAGAGAGAGGGAAGGGGTAAGGAGAGCAGAGAGAGAAATATTTTGTTAAATCTTTCATTTAAAAGGGGGGAGGTTTACATAAAGCAAAGCATTAAAAAACCGAAATGATGAACGGAGCAAAGTGCCGAGTACACCGAGCATCTTCTCGTTTCCTCTCTGATCGTTAAAAAGAGAGAGAGAATGAGCCAGAGAGAGAGGCAAACTCAGAGAGACAACACGACTCAGACAGAGACAGAGAGAGAGGACGACTCAGACAGAGAGAGGACGACTCAGAGAGAGAGAATGAGCCAGACAGAGAGAGAGAGGACGACTCAGAGAGACAACACGACTCAGACAGAGAGAGAGAGAGGACGACTCAGAGAGAGAAAACGACTCAGAGAGAGAGAGGACGACTCAGAGAGACAACACGACTCAGAGAGAGAGGACGACTCAGAGAGAGAGAATGAGCCAGAGAGAGAGAGGACAACTCAGAGAGAGGAAACGACTCAGACAGAGAGAGAGGACGACTCAGAGAGAGAAAACGACTCAGACAGAGAGAGAGAGGACGACTCAGAGAGAGAAAACGACTCAGACAGAGAGAGAGGACGACTCAGAGAGAGAGGGGGACGACTCAGACAGAGAGAGGACGACTCAGAGAGAGAACGACTCAGACAGAGAGAGAGGACGACTCAGAGAGAGAAAACGACTCAGACAGAGAGAGAGAGGACGACTCAGAGAGAGATAATGAGGGGGGGGGGGGTTACATAAAGCAAAGCATAAAAAAACTAAAAACAACGAAATGATGAACGGAGCAAAGTGCCGACTACACCGAGCGTCTTCTTGTTTCTCTCTGATCGTTAAAAGAGAGAGCGAGAGGAGAGCGAGGAAAGGGGAGATCAGAGAGAGACAGGAGAGATATGGAGGAGAGAGAGGGGAGAGAGAGGGGAGAGAGAGGGAGTGATGGCGAGTCGCGGTGTGGGCGAGCGTGAGGGAGATACGCCATAATGTTCATTGCACGTGCGTGGAACTAATGATGCGTCGGTGATTGATAGACGACACGTATGTACACATACAGAATTGTAGTGAGTAGTGTAGTGTGAGGCGTAGTGTGTGTGTAGTGTATTATGCATGCATGTTGAACATACTCATTGTTTTTTTCGGTAAAGTCACGTATGTGTAGGAAAACCGTAAAATCATATCAAAACAAATCAATCACGACGTTTCGACCAATAAGATGAGTTTTGTTGAATTCTCGTTTCTCATCATCTTGTTGTATTTACCTCCGTGATTAGTTTTTTTTGTACACCTGATGAAGATCGCTTTGTCGAAACGTCGTGATTGATTTGATTTAATATAATTTTACGGTATTCCTACGTACGTGACTTTACCTAAAAAAAAAACCAATGAGTATTTTATGCGGTCGCGAAAGCTTTAATTCTTAATGTTGAATATATTTCACACCACACGTAGCCGAACCGAGCTCAGCGGAGGTGCGGGAAATATAACATAACATGCACAATGTTTCCGTACGTAATACAAAGGTGTTGTTGTTGTTGTTTATTAATTATTCTCCTTTAACGTATTGTCAATAATCAAATGTATATTTCTTTATGCTAATGAGATACTTTTTATACGATATATTGGCAATTATTTATTTAACATATATGATGTTAAATGTTTATGTAATAATATGTTACCCTCAAAGAAAAGCAAAGATCCCCCGTGTAGCCTGTAACAGACTGTAGGGGCAAGTGTTGTCAGCGAGCAGCGCCTATGAAGGCCGGCACGGCACACGAGGGGGTGGGTGGCCAGCGACCACGCCCGGCCGCCTTTGTCTCCCCAGTGCCGATGCTCACACACCACACCAGGTACTCACTCGAGGCCCAGTCGACCTAGGGGAGCCCCAGGACCGGTTTGCATAATCGCCACGGGGGTTGACCGTGAGCGGGAATGGAACTCGGGATTCGTAGCGCAGCGTAGCGCTAATCGCGGCACCACCGCTCCCCCACCACCACCATCACCCACGCCATTCGCCTACAAAATGACGGTGACGTCACCAGGCCACCTGCGCCAGGCCACGTGCACTTTGAGGCCAACACGTGACGTGTCGAAGGCTCTCGCTGCTGGCAGGAGGAGACCCAGCAGGTGCCATGGGTTGTTTCGCTTGTAACAACTGACAGATGCATCTGCCAAACGCGCTGCGTTTTATCCTCCCGGCGCTCCGCTCGTTGTTGTGAGCGGCGCCCCCCTTGCCCTCTTGTTGGGAGGTGCCACTGCCTCCCAATTGATCCAGAAGCGTCCTACATGAGCCTCCACCACCACCATCACCACCACCATCACCACCACCACCATCACCACCACCATCACCATCACCACCATCACCACCATCACCACCATCACCACCATCACCATCACCACCACCATCACCACCATCACCACCATCACCATCACCACCACCACCACCATCACCACCACCACCATCACCACCACCACCATCACCACCACCACCACCATCACCACCATCAGCATCACCACCACCATCACCACCACCATCACCACCATCACCACCATCACCACCATCACCACCATCACCATCATCACCACCATCATCACCACCACCATCACCACCACCATCACCACCGCCACCATCACCACCATCACCACCATCACCATCACCACCATCACCACCACCATCACCACCACCATCACCACCACCGTCACCACCACCACCACCATCACCACCACCATCACCACCACCATCACCACCACCACCATCACCACCACCACCATCACCACCACCACCATCACCACCATCACCACCATCAGCATCACCACCACCACCATCACCACCACCATCACCATCACCACCATCACCACCATCACCACCATCACCACCACCACCATCACCATCATCACCACCATCATCACCACCACCATCACCACCACCATCACCACCACCATCACCACCATCACCACCATCACCACCACCATCACCACCACCACCATCACCACCACCATCACCACCACCGTCACCACCACCACCACCACCACCATCACCACCACCATCACCACCACCACCACCATCACCACCACCATCACCACCATCACCACCACCATCACCACCATCACCACCACCATCACCACCACCGTCACCGCTAACCCAGCCACGTAGACGCAGCCGTGTCGGCTCCAAACGCCCAAAACAAACCCAAAATTTATAGCTGCGGGTCATCCCAGCCGTGAGCTCGCTGAGTGTCTTCAGGAGTGGGGGGAGACAGACCCCCACCCCTCCCCCCCCACGGCGAACACGGCGTGCCCATTACTCTCACTCTGCGTCCGTGATGTAAGGGGAAGGTGGTGGTGGTGCAGGGTGTCAGATCAGCACCTCGTGAGTCTGCCCACACCCCCCCCCCCCACGACCCCACGATGTAAAGAAAACTCAAACTGAAGTGGAATCATCTTACCCCGTGCCGTGGTGTGGAGTCAAGGCCAGATGAAGGTTAAGGTAGGCCCTAGGGCACCTCTCACTCCGCAGGGCCTACAGTGACAACTTTACAACATCAGAATTCGTACCCCGTTGGTTGTTTCCGTAAAGCCACGTGGGCATAAAATAAAATAAATCACGACGTTTTGGTGCGCAACTCAATGACGGACGCTTTTTGCTGCGCCCGAAACGTCGCGATTTATTTTACTTCGTACCCACGTGGGTTCTTGCAGTCACGAAAGCTTCAGATCAAGATAAGAGCGGAAGTTTTCCATACTTTTTGGTAAAAATAAAAAAAAAACAATTTTTGTTCATAATAAAGGTTTTGGGTTAGATCGCGTTATTTATAAATGTGTCGTAACCCTCCACCGCCTTTATTATGAATAATATTGGTCGCGAAAGCCTACGTGTTAAATTTTTGTGTTTTTATTTTTTACCCACGTGACTTTACCGAATAGAACCAAAGAGTATGGATCCTTGCAGTCACGAAAGCTTCAAATCTAGAAGAGGTTTTCCACTTTTTTGGGGGGTTTGGTGGCAACACAACAGTTTGTGCTAATCGATGTTAAAACACCGAACTGAAACTTTTTTGTTTGTTGCAAGGAATCGTGCCGCTGCGTTAACCACAGACGCTTGCGGTGAAAACACAAACAACAAAAAAAACAAGGCACGCTCTGTCCGCGCGTGATGCATCGTCGTCTTTGAAAGAGATTGGTCCACGCCACCAGAGGCAGCTTTATTCAGAGCCTCGTCTCACAACGGCGTCGGAGACCAGAGGACGCATACTCTTTGGTTCTATTGGGTAAAGTGACGTAGGTAAAAAATAAAATAACAAAAATCGCGACGTTTCGGCCACAACACAAGCGGCCTTCGTCAGGTGAAGGGGACGAGACTGTTTGGTAGGACAGCGCTGGAGTGAAAAAAGCCACGTTCAGATCGCGACCTTTAAGCCGTGTGAGAAGAAACAAAGCGCCTTGACAAAGGAATTAGCATTGAATTTAGCATTGAAATGGCTCATTGAAATAGCTAAGTTAAAGTATACACATCCGCAGAGGCACCCCTTGACAAACGAGTTAGCATAGAATTTAGCATTGAAATAGCTGAGTGATTAGCTTGTAACTGGTCACAGAAATAGCTATGTAAAAGTCAGAGCATACACATTCACCGAGGCACCTAGTACAAATCAAACAGGAGAATTTAGCGAAACACAACCACGCTCACCTGATGAAGGCCGCTTGTGTTGTGGCCGAAACGTCGTGATTTTTTTGTTATTTTATTTTTTACCTACGTGACTTTACCCAATAGAACCAAAGAGTATGGATCCTAGCAGTCACGAAAGCTTTCAATCTAGAACCAGAGGACGCCTTTAAAGGCGAACAGCGCAAAGACACACAAACGCCACTATCAGGGACATTGCGAGCTCGAGGCGAGCAACTCCATCATGGGACCCTCCTTTGCCAGTGCCGAACTATTTTCTGGAAAGAAGAGGAAAAAAAGACCACTTGTGTTAAGATGCTAAAACACCGAAACACCAACTTCGTAATAGTAATAGTAGCAGCAGCAGTAGCAGCAGTAGCAGCAGCAGTAGCAGCAGTAGCAGCAGCAGTAGCAGCAGTAGCAGCAGCAGTAGCAGCAGCAGCAGTAGCAGCAGCAGTAGCAGCAGCAGTAGCAGCAGCAGTAGCAGCAGCAGTAGCAGCAGCAGTAGCAGCAGCAGTAGCAGCAGCAGTAGCAGCAGCAGTAGCAGCAGCAGCACGGCCGTGCTAATTTCGTTGGTTCTGTCGACAATTGGGGTAGGGCCGGAGTAAGTTTCTCGTAGAGCCTGGGGCACTTCTGTTTAGTAGGGCCTTCGGTGATAACTTTCTTGCTACCGCTGTGCCTACGAATTTTTTTTTGTTACTGTTTTTTGTTTGTATGTTTGATAATGATGATAAAAAAATGTAACCAAGCTATCTTCTTGAATAGGTATATCCTAGACACAGCGCCTACTTGGGACTATTGGATAATGCGGCTCTGGTGGGTGGGTGGGTGAGTGAGCGAGTTGGTGAGTGAGTAGGTAGGTGATTGAGTAAGTGGCTGACTGAGCAGGTGGGTGAGTGAGGAGGTGGGTGACTGAGGAGGTGGGTGAGTGAGGTGCGTGAGTGAGAAGGTGAATGAGTGGATGAATGAGTAAGTGGGTGAGTGAGTGGGTGAGTGGATGGCAGGGTGAGTGAGTGAGTGGGTGAGTGGGTGAGTGAGTGAATGAGTGAGTGGGTGGGTGGGTGAGAGGGTGAGTGAGTGGGTTATTGAGTGAGTGGGTGAGTGAATGAGTGAGTGGGTGAGTGAGTGAGTGAGTGGGTGAGTGAGTGGGTGAGTGAATGAGTGAGTGGGTGAGTGAGTGAGTGGGTGAGTGAGTGAGTGGGTTATTAGGTGAGTGGGTGAGTGAATGAGTGAGTGGGTGGGTGGGTGAGTGAGAGAGTGAGTGGGTGAGTGAGTGGGTGGGTGAGTGAGTGAGTGGGTTATTGAGTGAGTGGGTGAGTGAATGAGTGAGTGGGTGAGTGAGTGAGTGAGTGGATGAGTGAGTAAGTGGGTGGGTGAGTGAGTGAGTGGGTTATTGAGTGAGTGGGTGAGTGAATGAGTGAGTGGGTGGGTGGGTGGGTGAGTGAGTGAGTGGGTGAGTGAGTGGGTTATTGAGTAAGTGGGTGAGTGAATGAGTGAGTGGGTGGGTGAGTGAGTGGGTTATTGAGTGAGTGGGTGAATAAGTGAATGAGTGAGTGGGTGGGTGAGTGAGTGAGTGGGTTATTGAGTGAGTGGGTGAGTAAATAAGTGAGTGGGTGGGTGGGTGAGTGAGTGAGTGGGTGAGTGAGTGAGTTATTGAGTAAGTGGGTGAGTGAATGAGTGAGTGGGTGGGTGAGTGAGTGAGTGGGTTATTGAGTGAGTGGGTGAATAAGTGAATGAGTGAGTGGGTGGGTGGGTGAGTGAGTGAGTGGGTGAGTGAGTGGGTTATTGAGTAAGTGGGTGAGTGAATTAGTGAGTGGGTGGGTGAGTGAGTGAGTGAGTGGGTGAGTGAGTGAGTGGGTGGGTGGGTGGGTGAGTGAGTGGGTGGGTTATTGAGTGAGTGGGTGAATAAGTGAATGAGTGAGTGGGTGGGTGGGTGAGTGAGTGGCTTATTGAGTGAGTGAATGAGTGAGTGAGTGGGTGAGTGGGTGAGTGAGTGAGTGAGTGGGTGGGTGAGTGAGTGAGTGGGTGGGTGAGTGAATGTGTGAGTGGGTGAGTGGGTGAGTGGGTGAGTGAGTGAGTGAGTGGGTGGGTGAGTGAGTGAGTGGGTGAGTGAGTGAGTGGCTTATTGAGTGAGTGGGTGAGTGAATGAGTGAGTGGGTGGGTGAGTGAGTGGGTGAGTGAGTGAGTGAAATTCTAGTTTCGCTGCTGCTAAACAAAGGCAGCGGAAGGCTGCCCCCCCCCAACCCCCCCCCCCAAACCCCCCCCCCCATCACCCACCCCTACACCACACCCCCATCACTCCCCATCACCCCCTCCCCCCACCCCCGATGTATTTCAGAATGGGAGGTCAGAGATGCCGGCCCGAGGTCCGTGCTTGTTAGCCACAGGACATACAGATGAGTGACAGACAGACCTACCTACTCACCCACATACTCACTCACCTACTCACTCATCCACCTACTCACTCACGCAACTACTCACTCACCCACATACTCACTCACCTACTCACTCACCCACATACTCACTCACCTACCTACTCACTCACGCAACTACTCACTCACGCAAATACTCACCCACATAGTCACTCATCTACTCACCCACATACTCACCTACTCACGCACATACTCACCCACCTACTCACTCACGCACCTACTCACTCACGCACCTCACTCACACACCTACTCACTCCCCCACATAGTCACTCACCTACTCACTCACCCACATACTCACTCACCTACTCATTCATCCACCTACTCACTCATCCACCTACTCACTCACCCACCTACTCACTCGCCCACCTACTCACTCGCCCCACATACTCACTCACCTACCTACTCACCCACCTACTCACCCACATACTCACTCACCTACTCACTCATCCACCTACTCACTCACATACTCACTCACCTACTCACTCATCCACCTACTCACCCACATACTCACTCACCTACTCACTCATCCACCTACTCACGCACCTCTTCACTCACCCACATATTCAACCATCCACCAACTCATCCACCCACCTACTCACTCACCCACCTACTCACTCACGCAACTACTCACTCACCCACATATTCACTCACCTATTTACTCACCCACATGCTCACTCAACTACCTACTCACTCACGCAACTACTCACTCACCCACATATTCACTCACCTACTCACTCACCCACATACTCACTCACCTACCTACTCACTCACGCAACTACTCACTCACGCAAATACTCACCCACATAGTCACTCATCTACTCACCCACATACTCACCTACTCACGCACATACTCACCCACCTACTCACTCACGCACCTACTCACTCACGCACCTCACTCACACACCTACTCACTCCCCCACATAGTCACTCACCTACTCACTCACCCACATACTCACTCACCTACTCATTCATCCACCTACTCACTCATCCACCTACTCACTCACCCACCTACTCACTCGCCCACCTACTCACTCGCCCCACATACTCACTCACCTACCTACTCACCCACCTACTCACCCACATACTCACTCACCTACTCACTCATCCACCTACTCACTCACATACTCACTCACCTACTCACTCATCCACCTACTCACCCACATACTCACTCACCTACTCACTCATCCACCTACTCACGCACCTCTTCACTCACCCACATATTCAACCATCCACCAACTCATCCACCCACCTACTCACTCACCCACCTACTCACTCACGCAACTACTCACTCACCCACATATTCACTCACCTATTTACTCACCCACATGCTCACTCAACTACCTACTCACACACGCAACTACTCACTCACGCAAATACTCACCCACATATTCACTCACCTACTCACCCACATACTCACCTACTCACCCACACACTTACTCACTCACTCACCTACTCACCCACACACTTACTCACCCACTTACACACTCACCCACCGACAAAGTAAAACTCACAAACCCACCCACTCACGTTTCCACCTTCAGTGCCTCATCAGATGCAGCCGGAGTCAGCCTCTCTCGAAGCAATGCCGTCCATAAATGACGTCACGTAACCTGGGGGGGGTCAGACATTTGTGACGATGTGTGACGACGGGGGGGGAGGGGTGTTTGAGAAATGTGACGTCATATCAAAATGCGCAACTTTAAATAAATATAGACACAACGCGTTCTACTTAATTAAATAGACATTTTATAATAAATGTTTTCTACCTACAACATCAGAGTGCAGCGCCACATTAAATACGCACCTACAATGACAATAGTTTAAAGCGATTTGAAGCGTGTTTTATTTTCAAAATGGAAATATGTTTTTTTTTTTGGGGGGGGGGGGAGGGGCAGAGCTTTGTGACGTCATATTTGAGGGGGGTCTGACTTTTTGTGACGCGGTGTGACGAGTGGGGTCAAAAATCGTCCAAAAATCGCGTGACGTCATTTATGGACGGCCCCTAATCCGGCTTCCGAAGACCCACACGCAGGGAGGGGAACAACAGCGCCCTCCATCCATGGCTGCGGAGGACACGGCACCACGTGGCCATCGAGGGATGATGGCGCAGCCTCGTGTCGCCCTCTCGTGGCCACAGTGTCCACTGCACTCGTCTCGTAACGCTGTGGGGTGGAGGGATGGGGCGGGTGTGGTCACGTGGTCCTACGTCACAATGGAATCGCATTTGCTCACACCGCGTGAGACGACGTCCGCGCGAGATTAAGGTGACGTCGCTTTGTCCACCATCACCACACGTGTATCACTACACCTCCACCACCACCTCCACCACCACCACCAAACCTTCACCACCACACCTCCTCCATCACACCTCTTCCACCACCACACCTCCTCCACCACCACACCACCACCACCAAACCTCCACCACCACACCTCCACCACCACCACCAAACCTCCACCACCACACCTCCTCCATCACACCTCTTCCACCACCACACCACCTCCACCACCACACCTCCTCCACCACCACACCTCGTCCACCACCACACCTCCTCCATCACACCTCTTCCACCACCACACCTCCTCCACTACCACACCTCATCCATCACATCTCTTCCACCTCACCTCCACCATACCTCTTTCACCCCCACACCTCTACAACCAGACCTACACCGCATTTACACGACGATCACACCGCCTCCACCACCACACCTCGTCCACCACCACACCTCGTCCACCACCACACCTCCTCCATCACACATCTTCCACCTCACCTCCTTCACCCACACACCACCACCACCACCGCAGCTCCTCCTCCATCACACCTCTTCCACGAGACCTCCACTAAACCGCTTCCACCACCACCACCACCTCCATCACCACCGCCACCTCCTCGCTACCAACTCCACCCCATCCCACAGCAGCAGCACCGTCCATAGGGTGGGGGGGGGGGGGGCGATGGTGGGGGTGGGAACGTTGCAGGACCCGGGACAGCTCACACCGTGTGGGTCACCACCTCCCCCCCTCCCCCCCCAAAGCCTTCAAACTCAACCACGACGTTTGAAGCGCGGGCCCCCCCCCAAAGTGCGGGTCCCGGGGTGGTCACCCAGATTCGCCGCGTACCCTAAGGACGGCTCTGCGTAGCGGCAGCGGCGACACGGGACCTCGGTGGAACTTTCCGGACAAGCCGAGTGGTCATCCCGGCGTCAGCCCCAGGGGCGTCTCTGTCCCACGCAGAGAACACAAATGGGCCACAATGCCTCGGCTGATCCCCGTCGAGTATGGGACAGAACCATCGCCACGCGGAATCCGGCATCCTCGCAGCGGCGGCTTTTGGCTCAGAACGTCGGACAACTACGGTCGCCACGCCGCATCGCACGCCTGCGTCTACGGCACGGTTGAGGGCACCACCACCAAACGTCGCCCGTCTATCCGCTCTGATCTCTATCTGGTTGTCTCTCTGCTCTGATTTATATTATTCTGTCCATACTCTGATCTCCATCTGGCTGTCTCTGATCTGATCTCCATCTGTCTGTCTCTGATCTGATCTCCATCTGACTGTCTCTGCCCTGATCTCTATCTGTCTGTCTCTGCCCTGATCTCTATCTGTCTGTCTCTGCTCTGATCTCCATCTGACTGTCTCTGCTCTGATCTCCATCTGACTGTCTCTGCTCTGATCTCCATCTGACTGTCTCTGCACTGATCTCTGTCTGCCTCTGTCCTGATCTCTATCTCCTATCTCTACTCTGATCTCTATCTGTCTGTCTCTACTCTGATCTCTATCTGACTGTCTCTGCTCTGATCTCTATCTGTCTATCTCTACTCTGATCTCTATCTGTCTATCTCTACTCTGATCTCTATCTGTCTGTCTCTACTCTGATCTCTATCTGTCTGTCTCTGCTCTGATCTCTATCTGACTGTCTCTGTGCTGATCTCTATCTGGTTGTCTCTGCTCTGATCTCTATCTGTCTGTCTCTGCTCTGATCTCTATCTGTCTCTACTCTGATCTCTGTCTGTCTCTGTCTCTACTCTGATCTCTGTCTGACTGTCTCTACTCTGATCTCCATCTGTCTGTCTCTGCTCTGATCTCTATCTGTCTGTCTCTACTCTGATCTCTATCTGACTGCCTCTGATCTGATCTCTATCTGTCTGTCTCTCCTCTGATCTCCATCTGACTGTCTCTGCTCTGATCTCTATCTGTCTGTCTCTACTCTGATCTCTATCTGTCTGTCTCTGCTCTGATCTCTATCTGTCTGTCTCTGCTCTGATCTCTATCTGTCTCTACTCTGATCTCTGTCTGTCTCTGTCTCTACTCTGATCTCTATCTGTCTGTCTCTGCTCTGATCTCCATCTGCCTCTCTCTGCTCCGATCTCCATCTGACTGTCTCTGCCCTGATCTCTGTCTATCTGTCTCTACTCTGATCTCTATCTGACTGTCTCTGATCTGATCTCTATCTGTCTGTCTCTCCTCTGATCTCCATCTGACTGTCTCTGCCCTGATCTCTGTCTGTCTGTCTCTACTCTGATCTCTATCTGACTGTCTCTGCTCTGATCTCTATCTGACTGTCTCTGATCTGATCTCCATCTGTCTGTCTCTACTCTGATCTCTATCTGGCTGTCTCTGTTCTGATCTCCATCTGACTGTCTCTACTCTGATCTCTGTCTGTCTCTCTCTACTCTGATCTCTATCTGTCTGTCTCTAATCTGATCTCCATCTGCCTCTCTCTGCTCTGATTTTCATTTGCTCAATTGTTGTGCTTGTTTCTTCTTCTTCCTCTTCTTCTTCTTCCTCTTCTTCCTCTTCCTCTTCTTCTTCCTCCTCCTCTTCTTCTTCTTCTTCCTCTTCTTCCTCTTCCTCTTCTTCTTCCTCCTCTTCCTCTTCTTCTTCTTCCTCTTCCTCTTCTTCTTCTTCTTCTTCCTCTTCTTCTTCCTCCTCTTCCTCTTCCTCTTCTTCTTCCTCCTCTTCCTCTTCTTCTTCCTCCTCTTCCTCTTCTTCCTCTTCCTCTTCTTCTTCTTCTTCCTCCTCTTCCTCTTCTTCTTCCTCTTCTTCCTCTTCCTCTTCTTCTTCATCTTCTTCTTCCTCCTCTTCCTCTTCTTCTTCTTTTACTTCTTCTTCTTCCTCTTCTCCCTCTTCCTGTTCTTCATCTTCCTCCTCTTCCTCTTCTTCTTCTTCCTCCTCCTCTTCTTCTTCTTCTTCTTCCTCTTCTTCTTCTTCCTCCTCTTCCTCTTCTTCTTCCTCTTCTTCTTCTTCCTCCTCTTCCTCTTCTTCTTCCTCCTCTTCCTCTTCTTCTTCTTCTACTTCTTCTTCTTCCTCCTCTTCTTCTTCCTCTTCTTCTTCTTCCTCTTCACGCTATTGACTTTCACACTTGCAACCGACAACTACCAATGCCCTCCTGAGTTCTCGCCCGGTTTTAATCGGTTTCAGCATCCAGCGTCTCATCATTAGAGCGTGGGCTGCGGCACACCACGCTGAGGGGCTCCCTGGCCTGTAAACGACTGGCAACCCTCCAGCCCTGGTTCCTCTCTTCACGATGTACCCGCAACATCCCTCTCCAAATGCAGGGCCCGTACAGCAAACCCGCCTGGGAGGCCAAAGCCGTGGCACCCGTCCACGGCTTTGGGCGTTCAAATCAGTGAAGTTAATTACCGCCGAAACGTCGCGCTTCGTGGAATGCGTTAAAAACAATGCCCGTAGCGGTTTTACTCTCCAACACACGACGCCCGGTGCAGTGCTGAACGAGTCGCGAATGTAGGCCTCGTCTTGTTCACGTGGCGAATTCTCACTGGTTTTGGCTGTGCCGGGTGGTGGCGGGCCTAACGACGCGCATTGCGTATTGTTAACGCGACCTCGCCTCCCGACGACCTCTATCAGGGATCCATTTGGTCGCCAAAGCCTCCTCCTGCTGCTGCTGCTTCTGCTGCCGCCGCTGCCGCTGCTGATTCAGCTGTGACGTCAACGGCGTCGTAACGCCGCGCGGATTCTCTTGCTCCCGACATCCTGCGATTCGTAATGTGGCGCCTTTCGGTCGGGGACAGGGCCGGGCCCACGAAGCGATGCGGATCAACGTTGCGTCGTGAAACCCCTCCGCCACCCGGGGCGGTGTCGCCGGGACGCGCGTCCCGCCCACCCCGCGGGTCGACGGATCACGAGGTGGAGCGGCGCTGTGGCGCCGTGGCGCCTCGCCACGCCGAGTCGCGGCGCACGCCGAAGGGGGGAGATGAATCGGGATCCGAGCGAAAGGATTTCCGGGGGGGGGGGCCGCGTGCCCGGTCGCCGGGGGGGCCGTGAGGCCGTCGTGCGCGGGCGGGCGGGCGGGCGGGCCGCCGCCCTCCATCGGACGCCCCACGTGGGCTCGTTGGGCGTTCGCGCAAACCGCAACACGGACAGCGTCGTGAGAGAGCCGAGGCGGATGATCCCCGGGGGTCGTTGTTATCGTTGTTGTTGTTGTTGTTGTTTTTTTTTGGGGATCTTCCGCGACGCTGCTCGCGGTCCTCCCTAAACCGCATCGGCTGCACAGACAATGGCCAGCGGTGGCTGCGGAGATACCTGATGCGCGAATGGAAAATAAATGCGCAAAAGCAGCTCTCCAGCAGTTGCATGGCGACTGTGGCCATCCAGCACAGGACGCCCTAGCAACGTGAAACGACGCAATGCCCCCAAAAATGCACAAATACGGAGGCGATGATTCACTACTCCGCCGCCGCCGCCGCCGCCGCTGCTGCCCTTAACGCGATCGTTATTCTGGGCTTGTCCACCTGAATGCGAGAGCGGAGCCATCGCCCTGCATCGACATCGTCAGCCAAGAGAAAGCAGGAAGAAGCTTTCCCTGTTCCAGTCTCGCGCACGATGGCAGATGCAGCAACGCTGTTGTGGTTGTTTGTTGTTGTTGTAGTTGTTGTTGTAGTTGAGAGAGACACGCAAACTCCAAATATACAGCAGCAGGCGTCAGGGTCGGGATTGAACCCACGACTTCCTGTATACCAGGTGAGTAGTTGTTGTAGTTGTTGTGGTGGTGGTTGTTGTTGTTGTTGTGGTCGTTGTGGTTGTTGTTCAGGATCTCGATGCCAATGTCGACGTGCTGCTGCTGCTGCTGTTGCCACGACAAGAGAGAGAGAGAGACGGAGAGAGACGGAGAGAGACACACACACAGAGAGCGACAGAAAGGGAGACAGACAGAGAGAGGCAGAGATAGAGAGAAAGACACAGAGAGAGAGAGACAGAGAGAGACTTTTGACTTTTAAACAACTTTTATTGCCGCCAGCAGCAACAGCAATGGAAGCGATTCCGATATGAAATACACAAAGTCACCAGCAACACAAATACACAAAGTCACCAGCAACACAAATAACACAAAGTCACCAGCAACACAAATAACACAAAGTCACCAGCAACACAAATACACAAAGTCACCAGCAACACAAATAACACAAAGTCACCAGCAACACAAATAACACAAAGTCACCAGCAACACAAATACACAAAGTCACCAGCAACACAAATAAAACAAAGTCACCAGCAACACAAATACACAAAGTCAACAGCAACACAAATACACAAAGTCACCAGCAACACAAATACACAAAGTCACCAGCAACACAAATACACAAAGTCACCAGCAACACAAATACACAAAGTCACCAGCAACACAAATACACAAAGTCACCAGCAACACAATTACACAAAGTCACCAGCAACACAAATACACAAAGTCACCAGCAACACAAATACACAAAGTCACCAGCAACACAAATACACAAAGTCACCAGCAACACAAATACACAAAGTCAACAGCAACACAAATACACAAAGTCACCAGCAACACAAAAAACAAAGTCACCAGCAACACAAATACACAAAGTCACCAGCAACACAAAAACAACAAACGCTGTACATCCACGCGCTGTGGCGCTAAATGCACCGCGCACAACACGAAATAAAAGTCACGTGGTGGTGGTGGTCATCGCACACGTCACGGTGACGAGCGAGCGCTACAGAAGGTGAACACGTGGGGGGTGACGTCCACGCTGGTACAGAGAGGGGCTTGTCCGGCTCCCCAGCGTTAGAACAAGACGCGCTGCACGTCACCGACACGTGGCTGTGTCACGTGGCGTGCTCCAGCCGCGCCTTGAGCAGGAACCTGAACACTGGAAGCAGCTCAGAGCAGCCGTCAGTGTCACCTTGCAGCGTCTTCTTCCTCGTTCTGTACACCGCCAACTTCGCCTGAGCACAGGCGAAGATGGCGAGGTCATGGCGCTTGTTAGCCAGGTAAGGCACCACCCGTATACGAAGCTGCTGTTGTAGAAGGGCACCGCCAGTTTACTGAAGATGTCCCCCAAGAGACGGAACATTGAGTTTGAGCCGCTGGCAGTGTAAGTACCGGTGGGGCAGATCCTCCCTGGCACCGCAGGAGATGCACCAAGTCTGTTACCCCTGGCGAGATTCGGCTGAGCCACACGGCCGATGGCAACGTGCAGTGTGACAATCTTCACCGGAGGTCACCGCAGCGTTTGGCTACGGGAGACTTTGTACATTTAGGAATAGGTTTTACCCTTTTAACTGGCACAAAAACTGACACCTTTATTCAAGGCATCATGTTTGCAATAACCACAATACAAGCAGTCAAAATGCAAAACAAAAAAGACAACTCTTTTTTGTACGCCTTTTGGCGTATTCTGGTCCAACACCAATGGAGACTAAAGGGCTCTAAGAAAAGCCGTATCGGGTGTGGACCAATCAAATTCAAGGACAGTGCCAATATTATTATCAGAGTTGTCTTTTTTGTTTTGCATTTTGACTGCTTGTATTGTGGTTATTGCAAACATGATGCCTTGAATAAAGGTGTCAGTTTTTGTGCCAGTTAAAAGGGTAAAACCTATTCCTATATCTTGTTACTGGCAAAGGAGGTCTCATAATGACTTTTACATTTGTTTCCACTGGGGGGCGGTCGCAAGGAGGGGAGAGAGATGGTCTCTACATTTTGTGTCCGGTAGGTCGGCCAGGTCCCGGGAACGCAGCGCCTTGACACAGCCACGTGTGGAGCGCTTTGTTCGGGGGACTCTTCAGGGGCACGAGAGATAGAGGGAGAAACACAGAGAGAGACAGAGAGAGAGACAGAGAGAAAGACAGAGAAAGATATATAGAGAGAGACAGAGAGAAAGACAGAGACAGAGATAAAGACAGAGAGAAAGATATATATAGAGAGAGACAGAAAGAAAGAGACACAGAGACAGAGAGAGATGCATAGAGAGACACACACATAGAGAGACAGAGAGACAGAGAGAGAGGCATAGAGAGACACACACATAGAGAGACAGAGAGACAGAGAGAGAGGCATAGAGAGACACACACATAGAGAGACAGAGAGAGACAGACAGAGACACACACATAGAGAGACAGAGAGACAGAGAAACACACACATAGAGAGACAGAGAGAGACAGACAGAGAGAGACACAGAAAGAAAGAGACACAGAGACAGAGAGAGAGGCATAGAGAGACACACATATAGAGAGACAGAGAGAGAGGCAGACAGAGAGATACAGAGAGAGAGACAGAGAGAGACAGAGACAGAGGTGAAGATAGAGAGGCATAGAGAGACGCACACATAGAGAGAGAGAGAGACAGAGAGAGACAGAGACAGATAAAGATAGAGAGACAGAGGGAGACAGAGAGAGACACACACATAGAGAGACAGAGAGAAAGAGAGAGACAGAGAGAGACACACACATAGAGAAACAGAGAGACAGAGAGAGAGACACACACATAGAGAGACAGAGAGAGAGACAGAGAGAGAGACAGAGACAGAGAGAGACACAGAGTTCTAGAGGGCTTCATCAGAGAGAGAGTTCGTGTCGTGTCGATGTTCCTCCTCCTCCTTTGAAGGAGCGCAGCCCAAAGTGCGTCCACTGTGCATCTCTATAAGTCTACTGGTGTCTCTATGGGTCTCTATGTAACTCTATGGGTCTCTATGTATCTCTATGGGTCTCTACGTCTGTGTATGGGTCTCTATGTATCTCTATGGGTCTCTACGTCTGTGTATGGGTCTCTATGCATCTCTATAAGTCGATTGGTGTCTCTATGGGTCTCTATGTAACTCTATGGGTCTCTATGTATCTCTATGAGTCTCTATGTAACTCTATGGGTCTCTATGTAACTCTATGGGTCTCTAACTCTATAAGTCTATTGGTGTCTCTATGGGTCTCTATGTAACTCTGTGGGTCTCTATTGGTGTCTCTATGGGTCTCTATGTAACTCTATGGGTCTCTACGTCTGTGTATGGGTCTCTATGCATCTCTATAAGTCGATTGGTGTCTCTATGGGTCTCTATGTATCTCTAAGGGTCTCTACGTCTGTGTATGGGTCTCTATGCATCTCTATAAGTCTATTGGTGTCTCTATGGGTCTCTATGTATCTCTAAGGGTCTCTACGTCTGTGTATGGGTCTCTATGCATCTCTATAAGTCTATTGGTGTCTCTATGGGTCTCTATGTATCTCTATGGGTCTCTACGTCTGTGTATGGGTCTCTATGCATCTCTATAAGTCTATTGGTGTCTCTATGGGTCTCTATGTAACTCTATGGGTCTCTATGTATCTCTATGAGTCTCTATGTAACTCTATGGGTCTCTATGTATCTCTATGAGTATCTTTGTAACTTTATGGGTCTTTATGTATCTCTATGGGTCTCTATGTATCTCTATGAGTATCTATGTATCTCTATGAGTATCTATTTATCTCTGTGAGTCTCTATGTATCTCTATGGTCTCTATGTAACTCTATGGGTATCTATGTATCTCTATGGGTTACTATGTATCTCTATGGGCCTCTATGTATCTCTATGGGTCTCTATGTATCTCTGTGAGTCTCTATGTATCTCTATTGGTATCTATGTATCTCTATGGACCTCTATGTATCTCTATGGGTCTCTATGTATGTCTATGGGTCTCTATGTGTCTCTATGGGTCTCTATGTATCTCTATGGGTCTCTATGTATCTCTATGGGTCTCTATGTATCTCTATGGGTATCTATGTATCTCTATGGGTCACTATTGGTGTCTCTATATATGTCTATGGGTCTCTGTGTATCTCTATGAGTCTCTCCGTATCTCTATGGGTCTCTACGTATCTCTATGGGTCTCTACGTATCTTTATGGGTCTCTACGTATGCCTATGGGTCTCTATGTATCTCTATGGGTCTCTACATATCTCTATGGGTCTCTACGTATGCCTATGGGTCTCTACGTATCTCGATGGGTCTCTACGTATCTCTATGGGTCTCTACGTATGCCTATGGGTCTCTACGTATCTCTATGAGTCTCTATGTAGCTCTATGGGTCTCTATGTCTGTTTATGGGTCTCTACGTATCTCTATGGGTCTCTACGTATCTCCATGGGTCTCTACGTATCTCTGTGGGTCTCTACGTATCTCTATGGGTCTCTATGTATCTCTATGGGTCTCTACATATCTCTATGGGTCTCTATGTATCTCTATGGGTCTCTATGTATCTCTATGGGTCTCTATGTATGTATATGGGTCTCTACGTATCTCCATGGGTCTCTATGTATCTCTATGGGTCTCTACATATCTCTATGGGTCTCTATGTATCTCTATGGGTCTCTATGTATATCTATGGGTCTCTATGTATATCCATGGGTTTCTATGTATCTCTATGGGTCTCTACGTATCTCTATGGGTCTCTACGTCTGTCTATGGGTGTCTGTATCTCTATGAGTCTCTACGTATCTCTATGGGTCTCTACGTATCTCTATGTATTTCTATGGGTCTCTATGTGTCTCTATGGGTCTCTATGTATCTCTAAATCAGTCCCTGTGGATGCACCGCGTGGTCCCATAGTTTGTTGTTGCAAGGTTGCAGCATCGCTGGTACTCCACGAACGCCGGTGACAAGTGACCCATCTCTCGGACACGTGACGTGTGGGGAGCGGTGGCGCAGCGCTTAGCGCAACCCGTCGTCCCGAGTTCGATGCCCGCTCAGGGCCACCAACACCGGCGACGATTATCTGGTGCCGGTTCTACGGGTCTCGCCGAGGTTGAATCGGCTTTACATTAGTGCGTGGGTGCGGTGTGTCATAACATCGCCGCCACTGGGGGAGACAAAGGCGGCCGGGCGTGGTGCTGGCTACCCTAACCACCTCGTGTGCCGTGCCGGCCTTCGTAGGTGCGGCTCGCTAACAGCACTTGTCCCCTACAGTCTGTTACAGGCTACACGGGGGATCTTTGTCTTTGCTGTATAGGTGGTGCTCACTAACAGCACTTGTCCCCTACAGTCTGTTACAGGCTACACGGGTGATCTTTGTCTTTGCTGTATAGGTGCTGCTCGCTAACAGCACTTGCCCCCTACAGTCTGTTAAAGGCTACACGGGGGATCTTTGTCTTTGCTGTATAGGTGCTGCTCGCTAACAGCACTTGCCCCCACAGTATGTTACAGGCTACATGGGGGATCTTTGTCTTTGCTGTATAGGTGTTGCTCGCTCACAGCACTTGCCCCAACAGTCTGTTACAGGCTACACGGGGGATCTTTGTCTTTGCTGTATAGGCGCTGCTCACCAACAGCACTTGCCCCAACAGTCTGTTACAGGCTACACGGGGGGCCTTTGTCTCTGTGCCTAACTATTGGGAGCGGGAGTGCTGCGCTCCGAACCCGCTCGACCCGAGTTCGATTCCCGCTCACGACCACCAGCACCAGGTGACGCATTGTCAGCATCGGTTTCTTGGGGCTCACCTAGGTCGGCTCAGCCTCAAATGAGTACCTGGTGCGGTGTGCGCTAAACATCGCCCACTGGGGGGGGGGGGGGGGGGGAGGGTCGGGGGGGGTGGGGAGACAAAGGCGGCCGCTCGTGGTGCTGGTCACCCACCTCCACAGCGGCTCCTGCTCGCGAACAGCACTTGGTCCCAGCAGTCTCAGGGGTGGGGTCACGTCCGGCCCGCGGGCCGTACGAGGGCCCCGCGAAATCGTTTGGGTCTCTGGCCCTGCAAAGGCAACCGCAGGCGGGACTCGAAATTCAATGAATCTAGGAGAGCAAAAGCCCTGGGAAAGCAGTTGCGAGTTAGCGGCATCGTCGGTCAAGTAGTTCCAGCCCCATCGCATTCGGGACGAGTTCATTCAATGTTTGACCAAATGTAACAGGGCTACATTTGAAGTTGATGACTTTGCGTGGCCCGCGAATGACGTTATAAATATCCAAATGGCCCTTGGCAGAAAAAAAAATGTTCCCCACCCCTGCAAGTTTAAAGGCTACACGGGGGACCTTGAGCCTTTGTAAATACAGTACCCGTGTGCACGTGGCAACAACAAATCTCAACACATTCGTAAAATACACCCGTGGGCTTTGGAAGGAGAAAATATATATGCGTGTGTGTGACGTTTCGGGCAACGACCCTACCACCGCGGCACATGGATCATTCGATGCACGGTCTGCTTGTTTGTTTGTTTAAACGGGTTGTGGTAGCTAATCACCAAATCCTGCTCCAGTAATTTTTTTGTTAGATTTAGTATCCTTGGAATTCTAAGAATGTAGCTCAAAGCTGCCAGCGTTCCGCTTTCTTGTACATGCTTCCATAATAGAGGTTTCTTTTCGGGTTAGATCGCGTAGATATAAATGTGTCATTAAACCCGCCACCACCCGACACAGCCAATGAATAAGAGGTTTGTCACGTATACAAAGCCGTGCCGATTGGTGACTAGTTCAGCACTACACGGAATGTTGTTGCGTTGGAGAGTCAAACCCACAACAGCATTTACGCATTCCAGTTGCGTGACGATTCGCCGGTAATTAACTTCACGATTTGAAACGCCAAAGCATCTGAAGGGGCCCTGGGGGTCCCGGGTTAGGCGAGCTGCCAGGCTGGGCACTCCTCCCAGGTGGGTTTTGCTGGACGGACATTGCCCTGGGGAGGCATGCCGCGAGACCATCCTGAAGACAGGAACCAGTGCTGGAGGACCGCCAGCTGTCTGCAGTGTCACGGAGTCATCGGCGTGAAGTACAACAGACCACAACAAGTCACGATTCGACTACAACGAGCTGTCGCCTGAATGATGCTCGTTTGTAATTACTGGCGAAACGTTCCTTGCGAAACGTCATGTCGTGGGTTTTACGCTCCAACACACCACCGGCGTGCGCTGAAACTAGTAACGAATTGGCCACGAATTGGCTGTTCACGTGACACGACCCTTACTAATCGGCTGTGTCGGGTGGTGGCGGGTACAACGAAGCATTTATATATTTACGTGATCTAACCCGAACACCTGTTTAATGGATAACTAGCGGGAAGTACCCGCGTTGCCCGGGTCTTAAAATAATTCAAAAGTACTCTTAAAAATGTAACAGAAGTGCGTACTGACTGTGGTGGTACCTGCGATGATTACAGAAGTGCATACTGTGGTGGTACCTGCTATGATTACAGTAGTGCATACTGTGGTGGTACCTGCTTTCACTGCAGCAATGCATACTGTGGTGGTACCCGCTATGATTACAGCAGTGCATGCTGACTGTGGTGGTACCCGCTATGATTACAGCAGTGCATGCTGACTGTGGTGGTACCTGCTATGATTACAGCAGTGCATGCTGACTGTGGTGGTACCTGCTATGATTACAGCAGTGCATGCTGACTGTGGTGGTACCTGCTATGATTACAGCAGTGCATGCTGACTGTGGTGGTACCTGCTATGATTACAGCAGTGCATGCTGACTGTGGTGGTACCCGCTATGATTACAGCAGTGCATACTGACTGTGGTGGTACCTGCTATAAGTCAGTAAAACACGTTCCTCCTGCGGAGGGAGGAGCTGGTAGGAACGTTGGGTTGCTCGGTCAGTGGCCAGGGTCAACAACAATGGCGGCACCACCACGTGGTGTGTTCAGCACAGTTTGCCCGACTGTGAGGGCGGGCACAAGCCGGCGTGAGTAGGTGAAATGTTGAGTTTTATAAGGGCACCACGGGGTGACCAGCCCCTCCCCACCCAGCCCCACCCCTCCCACCCCCCACCCAGCCCCACCCTCCCCACCCAGCCCCTCCCCACCCTCCCCACCCAGCCCCTCCCCACCCTCTCCTCTCCACCCAGCCCCACCCCTCCCATTTTTGGATGAACGACGGACGGACAGACACAATAATAATAATCCCCTGTGGGCTGCTGGTGTAACCAGGAGGTTCCTACCAGTAAACTACAATAGAGTCAGTAGATGCTACAATAGAGGCAGTAGATACTACCGCCTCTGTTGTATGTACGACGTGTAGGTATATATGCCTACAAAAGGCATTTATTTTTTGAGGTGTGGGAAGTAAGTGACATTTATTTGGGTGGCGGGGATCGACAATTTTTGGAACCCTGTTGGATCAACTTTCGATAACTTGTTGATTTGGCCCTTCCGAAAGGCTCTCTTGTCACTTAGTTGACGGTGACAAACGGAACGCCGGGCTTTTATAACAGCACTAGCTTTACTACCCGGCTTCGCCCGACACTTGGATTCTTCTTCCTTGGTTCTTTCGGTAAAGTCACGTAGAATGAATGGAGGACAGCGCTGGAGTGAGTCTCTCACTCCAGCGCTGTCCTCCAGACAGTCTCGTCCCCTTCACCTGATGAAGGCCGCTTGTGTTGTGGCCGAAACGTCGTGAGAATTTTATTGTGTTATTTTATCAATTTATTATTTTATTCTCATTCTACGTGGTGACTTTACCGAAATAACCAAAGAAGATGAATCCTTGCAGTCACGAAAGCTTTCAATCGAAACTTGGATTCTTGTCTAGGATAACTACACGGCCTACACTGAGGGTGAGGGTGGGGGGGGGATGCGTGACGTCAGCAGGCGCACTGCGTGACGCTGCCGCATGCGGGTGACATCATAGATGTGACGTTACCGCTCACTTGCCTTGCAAAATATATCCATTAGGGGCCGTCCATAAATTACGTCACGCTGTGTGACGAGGAGGTGGGGGGTGGGGCTTGAGAAACGTGACGTCACATCAAAATGCGCAACTTTAAATAAGTATAGACAACACGTTCTACTTAATTACATAGACTTTTTAATTAATCTTTTCTACCTACAACATCAGAGTGCAGCGGCCACATTAAATACGCACTAAAATGACAATAGTATAAAGCGATTTGAAGCATGTTTTATTTTGAAATTGGAACTATGGTTTTCTGGGGGGGGGGGGGGGGGCAGAGCTTTGTGACGTCATATTTGAGGGGGGGGTCTGACTTTTTGTGACGCCGTGTGACGAGGGGGGGGGGGTCAAAATCGTCCAAAATCGCGTGAGGGGAACAACATGGCTGCGGAGGACACGGCACCACGTGACCATCGAGGGATGATGGGGTAGCCTCGTGTCGCCCTCTCGTTGTGGGGGGCCCTTATTGCGCCCCCCCCCCAAAATACAAAAGTTTATTTTTATACTTTTTGCATTGTGTACAGTCTGTAAACTACCCACATGCCAAATTTCAAGTTTGTTGCATGTCGGGAAGTATGCTAAACATTTCGAACAGGCACACATATTCACACATTTATCAAATCTCACTCCTCTTGACAAAGGGCCATTGTCTGAAACGTCGGTAGACGTGTAATTCCTGCAAAGTTCCCGATGGAAGGGCGCCACGCGGTGTCAATGAACGGCGCGCGCGCGAGAGTTGCAGTTGATAATTGTGACGTCACCGCGCAACGCACGCTCGGTGCAAGTGGTGTGCGGTGACGTCACCACGCCCCACGGGCGCGTTTGAAATGGTGCGCGGTGACGTAACCACGTCGCACGGGACCGATCAAAATGGTGCGTGGCGACGTCACCACGCCGCACGGGACTCCGGTCGGGACGAAAACGTCACCCGACCTTTACACGGGACCACTTTGAAGCGTGTGTTGTGACGTCACCGCAACGCACGACGACCAATTACGCTCGCGCGCGATGACGTCACCACGCCCCAAGTGAATCGGGCCACCGTGCGTGATGACGTCAGAACACCGCCCAAGGTGGTCACGTTGTGCGTGGTATCACGAGACGCGCGCTACTGTGCTTGATGACGTCACGACGCACGGGCGGGGGGAGGGGTTCGAGCCGGGCGCGCGAAGGCGTCACGACGCAACGACCCGAAGACGCGAACAGACGGCGCGCGATGACGTCCGAAGGGGGGAAGTGGTGGGTGGGGGCTGTGCGCGATGACGTCTGAGAGAGAAGTGTGGGGGTGCGGGGGGAGGGGCACAGTAGGGGGGCACAGGGTGGTGCATCTGCCCAGTCATCTCAGTCGACCCGTGGCACCTGCTGGGTCTGCCCCGTGACCTCCTGGTGCACCTAGCCTGGCACAGTAGGGGGACACAGGGTGGTGCATCTGCCCAGTCATCTCAGTCGACCCGTGGCACCTGCTGGGTCTGCCCCGTGACCTCCTGGTGCACCTAGCCTGGCACAGTAGGGGGGCACAGGGTGGTGCATCCGCCCAGTCATCTCAGTCGACCCGTGGCACCTGCTGGGTCTGCCCCGTGACCTCCTGGTGCACCTAGCCTGGCACAGTAGGGGGGCACAGGGTGGTGCATCTGCCCAGTCATCTCAGTCAGTCGACCCGTGGCACCTGCTGGGTCTGCCCCGTGACCTCCTGCCAGGCGGGCGTTCGACACTTCACGTGGCCTCAAGGTGCACCTAGCCTGGCACAAGCGTCGTGGTCTCACGTCACCGCCACTTAGTGGCGAATGGGCGGTTGTTGTTGGGGGGGAGGGGCAGGCTATGCGTGATGACGTCACGACGCACAGAGTGTGGGTGTGTGCGCGCGCGCGCGTGCGTGTGTGTGTGGGGGCGTGTTCGAGCCGAGTGACGTCGAACCGCGGTGACGTCACCGAGGCTCAATAAATAGCGAGGCGCGCGCAGCTCGCCGGCGGTAAGTCGAGCGAGACGGACGGACGGACGGACGAGGAAGGAAGAGGAAGGAAGAGAAGAGAAGCGAAGCGAAGAGAAGAAGAAGAAGAAGAGGAGGAGGAGGAGGAGGCGTCGTCGTCGTCGGAGGCGTCACCCACAAGGGCGGAATGGCGACTCGCATCCACGTTCCCGGCTCGCCCACCGTGCCCAAGCTGCCCGTCTTCGTGCACGAGCACGACCTGGAGGCGGGCGCCTTGCAGCTCCTCAAGCACGTGCGGCCCGAGTGGAAAGCGGCGGACGTGAACATGAAGGTACAGAGATATATACAGTTACATTATATACTGTACGTTGTATATACATACACACGCGCGATTTACAACCTAGCGCTACCCCCCTCCTCCCCGAATCCTTTCTCGTCTCTTTCTCTCCCACTCCGCCGCCCCCGCCGCCCGTCACGGGTCGCCTCACGGGGGAGCCCGTGGCGGCAGCGGCGGCAGCGGCTCGTCGTCTTTAACACAAAATAAATAAAATAAAATTAACGCGCCCTGAGGTAGCTGTCACCGCCGCCCCGTGGCCACTCGCGACCCCAGCTACACCCGCGTCGCGGTAGCCGGAGGAAGGGAGCGGGCGCCACCCCCAACCAACCACCACCACCACCCCCCGGAGTCTCGGCCTCCCTCGCCGTAAACCACCCCGCCCTATGCGGGGGATGTATTCCAAACCCCACGGTCTCTTTCCCCAACCCACCCACCAATCACAACTCTCCCTATCCGCGTTACGATATCTACCGGCTTTGTCGGTCACGTGGCGGCGGGGCGGATCACCCTCCCCCCCCACCCCACCGCGTGATCGCGGCTCGGCCAATGGGGGGTGAGCGGGGGGGGACTGTGACGTCGCCCCCTCTCTCTCTCCCCCCCTGAGGTCTCGTCCGTTGCCATGGGGAACGGACTTGAACTTGAGGCCTATGCGAACCATTTTAACGTTTGTTGGAAACTAAAACGCAAACTAAATACGTAAAAACAAAATGTAAGGGCCCGACCCAGCCGATTCCTCCAAACGGAGGAACACATCGCAACAATTGTGCACGGCCCACTCGGTCTCGTACGTGCATAGCAATATCTATATGAACACACACTCGCAGGCAACGTCATACACTCGCACCACACGCACACAGGAAACATTGTCTCTACTGTGTCTCTACTGTGTCTCCACTGTGTCTCCACTGTGTCTCCACTGTGTCTCCACTGTGTCTCCACTGGCACGGCCACTGTGTCTCCACTGTGTCTCCACTGGCACGGCCACTGTGTCTCCACTGTGTCTCCACTGTGTCTCCACTGTGTCTCCACTGTGTCTCCACTGTGTCTCTACTGTGTCTCCACAGTGTCTCCACTGTGTCTCCACTGGCACGGCCACTGTGTCTCCACTGTGTCTCCACTGTGTCTCCACTGGCACGGCCACTGTGTCTCCACTGTGTCTCCACTGTGTCTCCACTGTGTCTCTACTGTGTCTCTACTGTGTCTCCACTGGCACGGCCACTGTGTCTCTACTGTGTCTCCACTGTGTCTCCACTGTGTCTCTACTGTGTCTCTACTGTGTCTCTACTGTGTCTCCACTGTGTCTCTACTGTGTCTCCACTGTGTCTCCACTGGCACGGCCACTGTGTCTCCACTGTGTCTCCACTGTGTCTCCACTGTGTCTCCACTGTGTCTCCACTGTGTCTCCACTGGCACGGCCACTGTGTCTCCACTGGTAGGGCCACTGTGTCTCTACTGTGTCTCCACTGTGTCTCCACTGTGTCTCCACTGTGTCTCCACTGGCACGGCCACTGTGTCTCCACTGTGTCTCCACTGTGTCTCCACTGTGTCTCCACTGTGTCTCCACTGGCACGGCCACTGTGTCTCCACTGTGTCTCCACTGTGTCTCCACTGTGTCTCCACTGTGTCTCCACTGGCACGGCCACTGTGTCTCTACTGTGTCTCCACTGGCACGGCCACTGTGTCTCCACTGTGTCTCCACTGTGTCTCCACTGTGTCTCCACTGTGTCTCCACTGTGTCTCCACTGTGTCTCTACTGTGTCTCCACTGTGTCTCCACTGGCACGGCCACTGTGTCTCCACTGTGTCTCCACTGTGTCTCCACTGGCACGGCCACTGTGTCTCTACTGTGTCTCCACTGTGTCTCCACTGTGTCTCTACTGTGTCTCTACTGTGTCTCTACTGTGTCTCCACTGTGTCTCTACTGTGTCTCCACTGTGTCTCCACTGGCACGGCCACTGTGTCTCCACTGTGTCTCCACTGTGTCTCCACTGTGTCTCCACTGTGTCTCCACTGGCACGGCCACTGTGTCTCCACTGGTAGGGCCACTGTGTCTCCACTGTGTCTCCACTGTGTCTCCACAGTGTCTCCACTGTGTCTCCACTGGCACGGCCACTGTGTCTCTACTGTGTCTCCACTGTGTCTCCACTGGCAGGGCCACTGTGTCTCCACTGTGTCTCCACTGTGTCTCCACTGTGTCTCCACAGTGTCTCCACAGTGTCTCCACTGTGTCTCCACTGGTAGGGCCACTGTGTCTCCACTGTGTCTCCACTGTGTCTCCACTGTGTCTCCACTGTGTCTCCACTGGTAGGGCCACTGTGTCTCTACTGTGTCTCTACTGTGTCTCCACTGTGTCTCCACTGTGTCTCCACTGTGTCTCCACTGTGTCTCCACTGTGTCTCTACTGTGTCTCTACTGTGTCTCCACTGTGTCTCTACTGTGTCTCCACTGTCTCCACTGTGTCTCTACTGTGTCTCTACTGTGTCTCCACTGTCTCCACTGTGTCTCCACTGTGTCTCCACTGTGTCTCCACTGGCAGAGCCACTGTGTCTCCACTGTGTCTCCACTGTGTCTCCACTGGCAGAGCCACTGTGTCTCCACTGGCAGAGCCACTGTGTCTCCACTGTGTCTCCACTGGCAGAGCCACTGTGTCTCCACTGGCAGAGCCACTGTGTCTCCACTGGCAGAGCCACTGTGTCTCCACTGTGTCTCCACTGGCAGAGCCACTGTGTCTCCACTGGCAGAGCCACTGTGTCTCCACTGTGTCTCCACTGTGTCTCCACTGTGTCTCCACTGTGTCTCCACTGTGTCTCCACTGTGTCTCCACTGGCACGGCCACTGTGTCTCTACTGTGTCTCTACTGTGTCTCCACTGTGTCTCTACTGTGTCTCTACTGTGTCTCTACTGTGTCTCCACTGTGTCTCCACTGTGTCTCCACTGTGTCTCCACTGTGTCTCCACTGTGTCTCCACTGTGTCTCCACTGGCACGGCCACTGTGTCTCCACTGTGTCTCCACTGTGTCTCCACTGTGTCTCCACTGTGTCTCTACTGTGTCTCTACTGTGTCTCTACTGTGTCTCCACTGTGTCTCCACTGTGTCTCCACTGTGTCTCCACTGGCACGGCCACTGTGTCTCCACTGTGTCTCCACTGTGTCTCCACTGTGTCTCCACTGTGTCTCCACTGTGTCTCCACTGGCACGGCCACTGTGTCTCCACAGTGTCTCCACTGTGTCTCCACTGGCACGGCCACTGTGTCTCCACTGGCACGGCCACTGTGTCTCCACAGTGTCTCCACTGGCACGGCCACTGTGTCTCCACTGTGTCTCCACTGGCACGGCCACTGTGTCTCCACTGGCACGGCCACTGTGTCTCCACTGGCACGGCCACTGTGTCTCCACTGGCACGGCCACTGTGTCTCCACTGTGTCTCCACTGTGTCTCCACTGTGTCTCTACTGTGTCTCCACTGTGTCTCCACTGTGTCTCCACTGTGTCTCCACTGGCACGGCCACTGTGTCTCCACTGTGTCTCCACTGTGTCTCCACTGTGTCTCCACTGTGTCTCCACTGTGTCTCCACTGGCACGGCCACTGTGTCTCCACTGTGTCTCCACTGGCACGGCCACTGTGTCTCCACTGGCACGGCCACTGTGTCTCCGCTGGCACGGCCACTGTGTCTCTACTGTGTCTCCGCTGGCACGGCCACTGTGTCTCCGCTGGCACGGCCACTGTGTCTCCGCTGGCACGGCCACTGTGTCTCCGCTGGCACGGCCACTGTTGTCTCCACTGTGTCTCCGCTGGCACGGCCACTGTGTCTCCGCTGGCACGGCCACTGTTGTCTCCACTATCTCCCTTAATCCTACAAGTAATTTGACCTAAAGTTGTGGCTCTCGTAGCTGGTGTTATGTTCGTGCAGAAACCTGTTACCATTGCAGCCGTGTGCATGAATACGTAACGATTCACGTGAGACCGCGTTTGGACGTCCCCACGATCGTTGTTCACGATCGTGTAAAGAAATGTTTTATATTCGCACAGCGAACGCATGTGAATTGAGAGGCCCTTTCCATCACGATGGACGTCTCTTCACCTCCCCTCCGCCGTGGGGAGAGTCGCGCCTGGGCCGTGCGTTCCAGGCGATGAGTCTCGCAACGAGCTCGGAGCTACTTTGAAATCTTTCAGGCGATCAACCCCCGGGCATGAGCCACCACTGCCACCCCCCCACACCCCCACCCGGTGATGTCAAATTAAACTGCGGTTTCGCTAACCTTCACCAATTCTGCCGAACGGCCTGGATGGGTACTCTCTGGTTCTTTCGGTAAAGTCACGTGGATAGGAAAAAAATGAACAAACGAAAACACGACGTTTGTGTTGTGACCGAAACGTCGTGTTTTCTTTCGTTATTTTTTTTCTATCTACTTGATGACTTTACCGAAACAACCAGAGAGTATGGATTCCTGCATGCAGTCACGAAAGCTTCAAATCAAGGCCTGGATGGGTTGACGTGCCCCCACCCCCCCCCCCCCCCCCATCGCTGCTTGCCGCAGAGGTTCAGGCCTCAGAATGTGGCTGCCCTCCCTGTTTAATACTGCGGTCTTGCCCATAAACTGGCGCGCGTCGCCCAAGGGTAGAACCTCAGCATCCCGTGGACGCCGTTCGAGGAACGCTTTAGGCCCCACACATCAGGTGAGCCGGCTTTACGATCGCAATTTGAATGACAAACAAAAATATAACTCGAACTCATTCGACCCGGGGGGAAAACGCCCCTGCCAACATCGCCCACCATGCCCCCCCCCCTCCCCCCCCCCCCCCAAACTTAAAAAAAAAAATTCTATAAGAAGGAATAAAAAAATATAATCCCGAGACTCGGGCCGACCCCTGGGTGTGCTGCTTAATCGGTCGTAGCGATGGCGAGGAATTTCGCACGCTCACGGCTTGAACGTGGGGAATCACGGGCCCCGGGGTGCTTAGCTCTTCCCCAGTGGGGGGGGGGGTAGCATCATCGTTTGGGCTGCCTCGTCGTCCTTTTGATTGGCACGCGGCTGACCTTGTGCTTGACCAACAGTGCGGGCCACGCAGGTGAATAAACGCCTCCTTGAATTTGTGGTTGTGGCCCAATTGAGACCCCCATCCCCGCCGCATTCTAGCAACACGCACACACACACACGCACACACGCGCGCGCGGGGAGAGATGAGCTCTGCATTCGATGCGGAGCAAAGAAATCGCTTCGAGTGGACGCCGGAGTTGTGCACAGATGGTGTTGAAAAAAGAAATGCCCCCACCCACTCTCGTGCATCCATCGGCCAAAATGAGCGGTGAGCGGACAACTTCCGCCACCGCCGCCGCCTCTTCCCCCCCCCCCCCCACGCCCGATCCTCCGCGTTGAGGGAACCAACACAAAAAAGCGCGCCGCTACGCAACCAAATTGACATCCGCGGCCTTCGGAGGAGCGCCGGTGCTGCTGCGTCTTGTCAGCAGGATTGGTTCTCGATGCTGGGGACCGGTTTCGGCGTGCAGTTTCTCATCGGCGGAGTCGGGGGTGGGGGGCGGGGGGGGGGGGGGCTCGCTTGTGAACTTGTCCGGCTCTCTTTATAGGCTAGGTCCGGTGTCGACATTTGGCGTCTCATCAGCAGCAGTGGAGTCGCGCTCCCTTGAACCATTGCTTGGCGTGAACCGCCCGGGTGTTTTGGAGCGAAGGACCCGTTTCCAGAAGACTTGCGCGTGCGTGCGTGTGTGTGGCATAATGGATTGTGTAAAGTAAAAAAAAGGTTTTCATGCGGCGAGACTAATATGGGGGAAGGAGATCTTATTGTTGTCATTAATCTTGTTTAACGTCCTCCACGGCGGTGGCGCTTAAATTCTCGTGCTTGGTTACGCGAGGGAGTTGCGTTTTTTTTTTTTTTGGGGGGGGCAGCGTGCTCTGCTCCTGCAGATCCAGGCGACGAACGGAATTTGCAGTAAAATCGCGCGGCGGGTTCGCCTGGAGTCGACTCGGCGCTACTCGTCCGGCCTGGCCATTGGGCGACTTTTTTTGGGGGGGGCAGAGCGGGGGGGCAGGGCGGGGGGGGAGAGCAGGGGGCAGAGCAGGGGGCAGAGCGGGGGGCAGAGCGGGGGGCAGAGCGGGGGGCAGAGCGGGGGGCTAAAAACGACAAGGTGTTTTAAATTCTGGTCAAGTCGCCCAGGCCAGTGCCCGATGTTATTACCGGCGACACGTCGCGCCAATTGTAGCGAGACGAAGACAAAGATCCCCCCCCCCAGTGTAGCCTGTAACAGACTGTTGGGGCAAGTGCTGTTAGCGAGCGGCACCTGTGAAGGCCGGCACGGCACACGAGGGGTGGTGGGGTGGCCAGCACCACGCCCGGCCGCCTTTGTCTCCCCGAGTGGCGATGTTTACGCACCACACGCAGGTGCTCGTTTTGCGGCCGAGTCGACCTAGGGGAGGCCCGTGGCCGGTTCGTGTCTTTCTGCACCGGTGTTGGCCGTGAGCGGGAATCGAACTCGGGTCGCCGGGTTCGTAGCGCTAACCGCTGCACCACCGTTCCCCTTGGCTGAACACAGGCGCAGTGTTAACTGGTACTGGCTAAACATCCCAATGCTGGAGAATTTACCTGCAAAATACTCAATTGGAATGGCAATAGGGTAATAAACCCAAACTCCATCCAGCTCAACACTGGCATTTCTACACTGCTAGAATTTCTACACTGCTCTAGTGACGTCGCCCTCCCCCCCCCCGTACCTATGGTATGACTCATATCCTGCTCTTACTATGCACTCAGGTTATTTGCCATTCTTCGTCTGCGGGTGTTGAGCTTATCAGCCTGTACCTTTGCTGTCAGCCTTTTGAATTGCTTGGCTCCCTTCCCTCTTGTCACTCTCAAGCAACCAAGGCGGGCTTGTGACATGAAGTTATCAACGTACGCGGTGTGCCGTCAGTCACGGCCATCCTTTATCGCGCACGGGGGGGGTGGGGGGTGGCGTTTTGCTCGCAGCTATCTGATTGGGTGACGTGTCCGCGACGGGGGTTGTGTAATAATTGTCGATGACGGCAGTTTGCGTCCGTGCGAGGTGCAATTTCGTCGGAAGATTTCGGTGCGCGCTCCGTTGTGTGGAATGCAGGCAAAATAATTGGGGGAGCCAGCTGTAAATGACCAAAACTAAGGAGGTGAGGTTGAGGAGCAGATTAAAATGTCTCTTAAAGGTCATGGTCAGTCGTATCTCTCGGAGGCCAAACGCGTTCCATAGTCTTGGAGCTGCACGTGCAAAAACCCGATGACCCCCCCCCCAGCAACAGAGCCTTGACCTCGGTAGTAGACGATCTCAATAAGTAATGTGGGGCCAACCCGTTGACGAACTTTTATTGGGTCAATACGTATGTTGAATCGCTTTTTCGCACCATACCTCGCTGACTGTGCTGATGAGCGCCACGGCGGTAAGATGTTAACTACCTCGCCCGGTATACAGGAGGGCCGTGTGGGTTCCATCCCGAGCCTGACGCCTGCTGCCGTAATATTTGGAGTGTGCTTGTTTGTGTTCTTCCTGTGGTCGCGTGGATTGTTCTCCCAGATTCTCCGGTTTTCCCCCTCCGCATTAGGGCGTCGTGCGTTTTTTTTTTTAAAGAGTTATTCGGCTTTAAATTTTGATTTAAGGCTTTCGTGACTGTAGGGATTCATGTTCTTTGGTTCTTTCGGTAAAGTCACCACGTAGAAGGGAAACAATAAAATAATGAAAAATATGAAACACTATTTTATTGTTTCCCTTCTACGTGACTTTGCCGAAAGAACCAAGAATAGTATTTGGCTTGACGACGTGGCCTATCGCAGTATACATTTCTAGCAGAGTATTTGGCTGCTGTGAATTTTCACGTGATTGAGCCAACTTTGTTGAGCGATCATTTGTGGCCAGGTCGCTTCTGAAGAAGAGCCATACAGCTTGGTGCGGCCTTACCAGGTATTAAAAAAAAATAGTTTAGTCCTTAGTTGACACAGTAACATGCCTGTCGACCCATACGGTTTACCCGTATTCTTGTACAGGGAAATTTAATTTTCAGGGCCATACGGCGTACAGCCGTTTCAATACGGGCACGTGTTTTTGTCTTTGCTTCTCCCTTGTGATGGGGCTTTGTAAGGTGCACGTTGAGATGTATAAGTGCACGGGGTGACCAATAATATATGAACAGGTATGACAGGTATGCGATGACCACCTGTGACTAGGACTTCGCTATGACAACCGGTGGGCATGCGGTGGCTGGGCACGTGTGCGGCAATGACCCAGCCAACGCAGCCCCCCGCCTGCTGGAGAGGGCTTCGTTGATGGTGGGGGGGGGGGGGGGGGGGGCGACTGTTCCGGATCTTTCAACAATCTGCGAGCTCCTCGCACAATCCAGTCCGGTTCAACCCCAGGATGGGTCTTCGGCAGTCCAGCCTCAATGTTTCATTGCAGATGTTCCTTTTTTCTTTAAGCGGTCCGTGTAGTTGCAAGCGGGGAGGGTAAGAGAGGGCTGTAGAACTGCGGCCGAGGAAGACCCCCGGAGTTTCGTATTCGGGGAGAGGCCAGGCAGTTTCCACACTTGCGTTACTTATAGACGCAAGACAAAGATCCCCTGTATAGCCTTAATATACTTTATTTGGGGGGGTGAGTGCTGTTGGCAAGCCCCTAATGAGAAGGCCAGCACCACGTCCGGCCACCTTTCTCTTGCATTGTTTACACGTCGCACCAGCTTGCTCATTTTGAGGCCGAGTCAACTTAGGTAGAGGCCCGGAACCAGTTCAGATATTCGTCACTGGTGGTTGTTGGCCGTGGTCGGGAATTGAATTCGGGTTGCTGGGTTCGTAGCGCAGTGCGCTAACCGCTACGCCGCCGCCGCTCGCCACACCACGCACCCACACGGTCGCACACACACACGGTCGCACACACACACACACACACGGTCGCACACACACACACACACACGGTCGCACACACACACACACACACGGTCGCACACACACACACACACACGGTCGCACACACACACACACACACGGTCGCACACACACACACACGCGCGCAGAGAGCTTCCTCGCAGCATTACGCGGCAGATGATAAAGATCGCCCCGTCTGACTGATTAAAAAGTGCCAAATCAGAGCTGGTCCCCATAAGCAGCGCTGCCCAGGGGGGCATCCCCAAAGAACTTGGCGCTGTAACCCCTGGCAACCACTGCCACGTGCCCAATTTTGTGTTTCTTGCTGGGGTCTCGCCAGAGGCTCGCTCGGAATCTCGGGGGGCTATCTCGGACTCTCGCTGGACACGCCAGGGACTCGCTGGGACTCGGCTGGGGACTCCTCGCGTAGCTATACAGATGGGGGAAAAAAAAATCGCGCAGCCTTAACTGGTATCTAGCAAAAACCATCTCAATTCTGGAAAAATTTCCTTCAAATGCATTCAATTGGAATGTATGCGGCCGTAGCTCCTGTGAAGGGCTTCTCGCCCGTCCGCCCCCACTGATGTCCCCCCCCCCCGCCCTCCCCCAATGTGTGCAGATACTACTGACGTTTATTGAGGGTGTGCAGGCATATATGCATATATGCTTAAACGCCCAGACTATTATACGTAGGGTGTGTAAGTAGTATATATGCCTACAATATATGCATTTTTTTAGGGGGGTTGGGTTGGGGGGGGGGGATGAAAAGAAATGTTGGGGGGTGGGTTGACAATTTTTGGAAACCTGTTGGATCAACTTTTGTGTACCCCCTTTATAACTTTTTGATTCAGGCCTCCTGAAAGGCTCTCCTTATGATTTAGGAGTCTTAGGTGATGGACGAACGGACAATCGGAACTCCGGAATGTTCTAAGAGATGGGGGGAATCACGCAGCAACATCATGTCCACCTCTGACTGCAAAACACTTGGCAGGACCCCCCCCCCTCCCAAAGAGACTCCTCCCCCCCAAGGCTTTACTGGGTAAACGCGCACCATTATAATACGAATATAAAATGACAGCAGTAATGATGATGATGATCGTGAAGGTACAGTTATCGCTGGCAGTGTCAGACCGCTGGCACAGGACGTAGGAGTTTTTTTTGTTGTTGTTGCTTTCAGACTTGAGCTGAATTTTTACAAATTGCCCTCGGGCTGTGATGGGAGGCGCGCGATGTGTCTCTGTGTGGTATCAGGCACGCAGAGAAGACCGTTTTGTAACACGAAACGGTGCAGCAGTTCAACTTTTTACCGCTTCTGGAAAGAAAGAAAAAAACACAAACTCGGGCGGCGTTTGGCCGGTGGCGGTGTTCGGATCCGAGTCGTCGGTTCAGCCGCGGGGGACTGGGTTGAACTTCTCAACCCTGCCGCTTTGCACTTTCGGGGAGCCCTTGCGTTAAAGGGCGACCCGTAGATCTTCCGGATTGTGAACGATGGGCGGTGACGCGGCGCGGTTCGCCCCTCGCCCGCAGATCGTCGTCGTTGGGAATCTGCAAGGGGCTTCCCTGGTTTGTTTTTTTTACGCTTCTCGGCGCGTGCGACCGTACAGTGCTCGCCATTTTACTCATCTCTCTCTCTGTCGGAGGGATTGATGATTAACGTCGTCGCCCTCCCCCCCCCTTTTGGAAGCTCAAGTGTACGCCACTTTTGCTGTCGGCCGTGTCCCAAATCTTTGCGGAATAACTGAACAAAAAAACGAAGCTCGCAAATTACTCGGACGAGCTTGGATTACGCGTAGCAGCTCTTCTCCCCCCACCCCCTCCACCACCACCACCCCCCCCAGCTAACCTGTGTGACGCATCCCTCGTGTGTAAGAGCCGTGCACGATAAGTAAGCGGGCGGCGCGTGTGATCGCCCGTTGCACGGTAATTGCGGCGGCGACATGTTCCGGGCCAACCCAACCAACCACCCCCCCCGCACTTTGTTGTGACCTGTGACGTTTCACAATGGGCATTGTTGTTACAACACCGCAGCCCCGCGATGGCACAGACGCGGGCATTGTTAACGGTGCGACGGGGTTTTTTTTTGTGGGCGCGCGCACGCGCACTGACGTCCGTGCAATTTTGGCCAGAAGTGTGCACGCGTGTGTGTGTGTGTGCGCGTGTGTGTGTGCGCTTGGTTTTTTTACACTTTACTTCCCCAGATTTTATTCTGACTTCCTGAACACGCACTCGGCGTAGTTTCCAGCGAGCGAAAATAATAAATAAATAAAAACTTTGGGCTTAATCCGATGGCTATTATTCGGTCGTGAGAAATTACCGGGACTCCTCTGCTTGTGAGCGAGTTAGTTCCCAGAGGTCTCTCCCACAAGTCTATTTTGTTCGCAAGTCGACCTTTTACTGCTGTCGATTCCAAACGTGTTGTACCACGTGTGTACAACTAAAACACTGGGAACGGCTTTAAAAGTTGTATAATCTCCTGCAGATGTAGATGCCACTGGTTCTTCATGTTCTGCAGATGTAATTGCCACTGGTTCTTTGTGTTCTGCAGATGTAGATGCCACTGGTTCTTCACGTTCTGCAGATGTAGATGCCACTGGTTCTTCACGTTCTGCAGATGTAGATGCCACTGGTTCTTCTTGTGTTCTGCAGATGTAGATGCCACTGGCTCTTTGTGTTTGCAGATGTAGATGCCACTGGTTCTCTTTGTGTTCTGTAGATGTAGATGCCACTGGTTCTTCGCGTTCTGCAGATGTAGATGCCACTGGTTCTTCTTGTGTTCTGCAGATGTAGAATGCCACTGGTTCTTCTTGTGTTCTGCAGATGTAGAATGCCACTGGTTCTTCATGTTCTGCAGAAGTAGATGCCTCTAGTTCTTTGTGTTCTGCAGATGTAGATGCCACTGGTTCTTCACGTTCTGCAGATGTAGATGCCACTGGTTCTTTGTGTTCTGCAGATGTAGATGCCACTGGTTCTTTGTGTTCTGCAGATGTAGATGCCACTTGTTCTCTTTGTGTTCTGCAGATGTAGATGCCACTTGTTCTCTTTGTGTTCTGCAGATGTAGATGCCACTGGTTCTCTTCGTGTTCTGCAGTTGTAGATGCCACCACCGCCATCTATTGCACGGCAGTTGAACTTGCGACTCTTGGTCCGAACGGGCAACTGGACCATATGGCCCAGGTTTGTTCGCATCTCTGAAAGTCCGCCAGTCGAATGCCCTTAAGTGGAGAGGAGTCCCTGAATTGTTCTTCTAAACGTAACGATGAGCCATTATCGCGACGATCGCGCGCCGCGTAACGATTTAAATTCATTCGGTTGCTTCGGTTGGCGGACGGGGTTGTCACGACACAGATGTTCGACCCCCCCCCCGGATCGTTACGTGGTCCACCACCACCACCACCCCCCCACGAGAGAGAGAGAGAGAAATCTGTCGAATCCTGTTATTGACGGAGATATCCCTACGTGCGTGGCGAGAGGGGTCTGTGGGGGGGGGGGATGGGCGCGGGTGAGTTCGCCGTCCGCGTGGTGAATCGAGTGTTATTTAAATGCTGCATTTCTCCTGTGAAAAAACGTCCACCTGTCCCAACTGTGTTTCCGGCGTCTGCTTGTTCGCGCGCGCGTGTGTGTATGTGTGTGGTTTTTTTGTTTTTGTCATCTTACAAACGTGTGAAAGGAAACGGCGATTTGTTTTAAATGCCAGAGGAGGTGGTGGCCATGTTTCCTGGTGCGTTATTTTTTTTTGTTTGCACCACCCCCGGAGTCTCCCGCACGCTCTCGCTAATACGTCTACTGTACCGCCTCAACGCCTCGCGGACTCCTTCCCTGCTCCCCCCCACCGTCCTCCTCCTCCGCTGGTCTCGTCATTCTCCTCCTCGGTTTTGATTGGCAAGCTGGCGAGGGCCGTACGCCGCCTCCAAATTTCTCCCTCCCCACGTAGAAAAAAAAAATATAATATATTATTTAAAAAATATATATGCGCATCTCATTGGGGCCCACGTGCCCTGAATATTCTCCGCCGGCAACGGTTCAATGCGAGCCCAACTCTGGGACTGGATTTCGGTGTTCGTAGTCTCGTCGGCAAAGAGGCGGGGGCTCCCTTGATCCAATTTGCTGGTGAACTCTGTCTGCCCCTTTTTTTAAACACGTAGGGCTTTCGCGACCAATACCATCTGTAATACAGGTTGTTTTTGGGGTCAGATGTCCTCACATCTGCGCCTTTTATTCAAGGAACGGAACGGAAGGATTTCTCCACATCTGGCTGCCGCCCGATTTTGAAGCCAGTTGCATTTACCGGCGATAAACGTCGTACTTGGACTGTAAATGTTGTGGCTTTGCTCTCCAACACACAAACCGGTGTGCTGTACAAGTAACGAATTGGCCACGTTCTGTTCACATGACAGACCTTACTAATCGGCTGTGTCGGATGGAGGTGGCTCTGACGACACATTTATATATTTACCCGATCTGACCCAAAAACGCGCGTTCTGGTCTCCTACCGGTGTTGTGGTTCGGGAGTTCAAAGCCACGGACATAGAGGGCTTCGGCAGAAGGAGCGCAGAGCACGCGCGAATGACCCCAATGCACGTGGCGCGTGTGTGTGTGTACACGCGGAGCAACCCCGCACGCGCGGTGTCTGTGAGCCACACGCGTGGCTGCTGTGTCTGCGAGCCACACGTGTGGCTGCGGTGTCTGCGAGCCACACGCGTGGCTGCGGTGTTTGCGAGCCACACACGTGGCTGCGGTGTCTGCGAGCCACACGTGTGGCTGCTGTGTCTGCGAGCCACGCGTGTGGCTGCTGTGTCTGTGAGCCACGCGTGTGGCTGCGGTGTCTGTGAGCCACACGCGTGGCTGCTGTGTCTGAGCCACACGCGTGGCTGCGGTGTCTGCGAGCCACACGTGTGGCTGCTGTGTCTGTGAGCCACGCGCGTGGCTGCTGTGTCTGTGAGCCACGCGTGTGGCTGCTGTGTCTGTGAGCCACACGCGTGGCTGCTGTGTCTGCGAGCCACACGCGTGGCTGCGGTGTCTGCGAGCCACACGCGTGGCTGCGGTGTCTGCGAGCCACACGCGTGGCTGCTGTGTCTGAGCCACACGCGTGGCTGCGGTGTCTGCGAGCCACACGCGTGGCTCCTCCCGCCGGCTGGGTAGGTATCCCCTTGCACTACGAGACCCCCGGACGCGGTGACTGTTATTGCACACGCACGTACGTTTAACTTCTTTCGCGCCGTACATGACAATCGGAGGCGCGCTATAATTACCCTACCGCAGAGACGTACCGTAAACTGAACCGCATGGATCTCTCCCTCTCTCTCTCCACCCCTCTCTCTCTCTCCACCTCTCTCTCTCTCTCCACCCCTCTCTCTCTCTCTCCACCTCTCTCTCTCTCCACCCCTCTCTCTCTCTCTCCACCTCTCTCTCTCTCCACCCCTCTCTCTCTCTCTCCACCTCTCTCTCTCTCCACCCCTCTCTCTCTCTCTCCACCTCTCTCTCTCTCTCCACCCCTCTCTCTCTCTCCACCTCTCTCTCTCTCCACCCCTCTCTCTCTCCACCTCTCTCTTACTCGGCCCGGCGGTTGACGCGCTCGCCAAAATTCGCCGCGGAAACATTTCTGCCTGCACCGCGTGTGTTGCCTGTGTGTGCGCGTGTTGTGTTTGTGTGTGTGCGTGTGTGTGTGTTTGTGTGTGTGTGTGCGTGTAAAAAGGTAAAGGAGGCCGGGCGTGGTGTTGGTCACCCACCCCCCCCCCTCTCGTGTGCCGAACAGACCCCACTCAGGTGCTGCTCCACGCTAATGGCGCTCTGCCGGTTAAGCTCCGGGGGAGGCTGCGAAGGCCGCGGCGTCGCACTTTTACTTGCGGAGCGTGCGTGTGTGTGCCTGTGCGTGTGTGTGTGTGTGCCTGCGTGTGTGTGTGCCTGTGTGCGTGTGTGTGTGTGTGCCTGCGTGTGTGTGTGTGTGTGCCTGCGTGTGCGTGTGCGTGTGCCTGCGTGTGTGCCTGCGTGCGTGTGTGTGTGCCTGCGTGTGTGTGTGTGTGCCTGCGTGCGTGTGTGTGTGCCTGTGTGTGCCTGCGTGTGCGTGCGTGTGCCTGCGCGTGCGTGTGTGTGCCTGCGTGTGTGTGTGTGTGCCTGCGTGCGTGTGTGTGTGCCTGCGTGTGTGTGTGTGTGCCTGCGTGTGTGTGTGTGTGCCTGCGTGTGCGTGCGTGTGCCTGCGTGCGTGTGTGTGTGCCTGCGTGTGCCTGCGTGTGCGTGTGTGTGTGCCTGCGTGTGTGTGTGTGCCTGCGTGTGCCTGCGTGTGTGTGTGTGCCTGCCTGTGTGCCTGTGTGTGCCTGCGTGTGTGTCTGCCTGTGTGCCTGTGTGTGCCTGCGTGTGTGTGTGTGCCTGCGTGTGTGTGTGCCTGCCTGTGTGCCTGTGTGTGCCTGCGTGTGTGTGTGTGCCTGCGTGTGCCTGCGTGCGTGTGTGCGTGTGTGTGCCTGTGTGCGTGCGTGGTGCGAGGAGTGCGTGCCTGCGTGTGTGTGCCTGCGTGTGTGTGTGCCTGCGTGCGTGTGCGTGCGTGGTGCGAGGAGTGTGCAGTGCTTGTGCAGGGCGTGCGTGCGTGCGTTGCGTGCGTCTGTGTGCATGCGCGGTTACTAGCGAGGGGGTGCGCGTGTGGTGTCTGCGTGTCGTATGTGCACGCCGTGTGCGATGCTTGTGAAAGCCGTGTGGTGTGCTTGCATTGTGTACGCCTGTACGTCGTGTGCGTGTGTGTGTGCGCGTGTGTACGTGTGTGAAGTTTCGTGTTTTATGCGCATCGCGAAGCTCGCCACTTCCCCGGGCTCCCCAAGTTTGAAATTGTCGGCACCCCCAAGCGAAGCTCCGCCGCCGTCTTAGCCCGTCCCCACCCCCCCCCCCACCCCCCCATGACCACGGCCAACTTTGCCCGATGGCCGTGCGTGTCGGGGCGGGGGGGAGGGAGTCCACAACATTTTTCAGCGGCTTAGCGAGCATAAAAAAATGAACACGCACAGGAGACGAGGGGGGGGGGGTGGTGGTGGTGGACACTGGCACCCCCCCCCCCCATCTCTTATTATAAATTCGATTACATGATTCCACCGGGTCGCTCGGAAGGTCCCTGCCGCTGTCCGCCGCCGTTTTAACGGAGTAGAATAATTTTCAGGTAATATCGCAGCGTCGGGATGTTTGGCCCAGTAAAAAATTGGTGTGCGCGGTGTGTGTGTGTGTGAGTGTTTCTAATCTGTGGGATAAAACCTGGCGGAGACCAATCGCAGAACAGGGGGAGAAAAATACAAATTCCACTCGCTCAAGCACACAACTGAACTCTACTCACTCTGTAGAACAGGAGTAGATTGTGCAAACTGCGCTCATTGTGTAGAACCGGGGGAGATCTCACAAACTGCACTCCCCCTGTACAACAGGAGGAGATCACACAAACTCCACACACTCTGTAGAACAGGGAGAGATCACACAAACTCCACTCACTCTGTAGTACAGGGGGAGATCACACAAACTCCACTCTGTAGTATTGGGGGAGATCACACAAACTCCACTCACTCTGTAGAACAAGGGGAGATCACACAAACTCCACTCACTCTGTAGAACAAGGGGAGATCACACAAACTCCACTCACTCTGTAGAACAAGGGGAGATCACACAAACTCCACTCACTCTGTAGAACAGGGGAAATCATACAAACTCCACTCACTCTGTAGAACAGGGGGGACCACACAAACTCCACTCACTCTGTAGAACAAGGGGGAGATCACACAAACTCCACTCACTCTGTAGAACAGGGGGGAGATCACACAAACTCCACTCACTCTGTAGAACAGGAGGAGAACACACAAACTCCACTCACTCTGTAGAACAAGGGGGAGAGCACACAAACTCCACTCACTCTGTAGAACAGGGGGGAGATCACACAAACTCCACTCACTCTGTAGAACAGGAGATCACACAAACTCCACTCACTCTGTAGAACAGGGGGGGGATCACACAAACTCCACTCCCCCTGTAGAACAGGGGTAGAACACACAAACTCCACTCTGTAGTATTGGGGGAGAACACACAAACTCCACTCACTCTGTAGAACAGGGGAAATCATACAAACTCCACTCACTCTGTAGAACAGGGGGGACCACACAAACTCCACTCACTCTGTAGAACAAGGGGGAGATCACACAAACTCCACTCACTCTGTAGAACAGGGGGGAGATCACACAAACTCCACTCACTCTGTAGAACAGGAGGAGAACACACAAACTCCACTCACTCTGTAGAACAGGGGGGAGATCACACAAACTCCACTCACTCTGTAGAACAGGAGATCACACAAACTCCACTCACTCTGTAGAACAGGGGGGGGATCACACAAACTCCACTCCCCCTGTAGAACAGGGGTAGAACACACAAACTCCACTCTGTAGTATTGGGGGAGAACACACAAACTCCACTCACTCTGTAGAACAGGGGGAGATCATACAAACTCCACTCACTCTGTAGAACAGGGGGAGATCACACAAACTCCACTCACTCTGTAGTACAGGGGGAGATCACACAAACTCCACTCTGTAGTATTGGGGGAGAACACACAAACTACACTCACTCTGTAGAACAGGAGATCACACAAACTCCACTCACTCTGTAGAACAGGGGGAGATCACACAAACTCCACTCACTCTGTAGAACAGGGGGAGATCACACAAACTCCACTCTCTCTGTAGAACAGGGGGAGATCATACAAACTCCACTCTCACTGTAGAACAGGGGGAGATCATACAAACTCCACTCACTCTGTAGAACAGCGGGAGAACACACAAACTCCACTCACTCTGTAGAACAGGGGGAGATCACACAAACTCCACTCACTCTGTAGAACAGGGGGAGATCATACAAACTCCACTCACTCTTTAGAACAGGGGGAGATCATACAAACTCCACTCACTCTGTAGAACAGGGGGAGATCACACAAACTTCACTCACTCACTCTGTAGAACAGGGGGGAGATCACACAAACTCCACTCACTCTGTAGAACAGGGGGAGATCACACAAACTCCACTCACTCTGTAGAACAGGGGGAGATCACACAAACTCCACTCACTCTGTAGAACAGGGGGGAGATCATACAAACTCCACTCACTCTGTAGAACAGGGGGGAGATCACACAAACTCCACTCACTCTGTAGAACAGGGGGAGATCATACAAACTCCACTCACTCTGTAGAACAGGGGGAGATCACACAAACTCCACTCACTCTGTAGAACAGGGGGGAGATCACACAAACTCCACTCACTCTGTAGAACAGGAGGAGAACACACAAACTCCACTCACTCTGTAGAACAAGGGGGAGAGCACACAAACTCCACTCACTCTGTAGAACAGGGGGGAGATCACACAAACTCCACTCACTCTGTAGAACAGGAGATCACACAAACTCCACTCACTCTGTAGAACAGGGGGGGGATCACACAAACTCCACTCCCCCTGTAGAACAGGGGTAGAACACACAAACTCCACTCTGTAGTATTGGGGGAGAACACACAAACTCCACTCACTCTGTAGAACAGGGGGAGATCATACAAACTCCACTCACTCTGTAGAACAGGGGGAGATCACACAAACTCCACTCACTCTGTAGTACAGGGGGAGATCACACAAACTCCACTCTGTAGTATTGGGGGAGAACACACAAACTACACTCACTCTGTAGAACAGGAGATCACACAAACTCCACTCACTCTGTAGAACAGGGGGAGATCACACAAACTCCACTCACTCTGTAGAACAGGGGGAGATCACACAAACTCCACTCTCTCTGTAGAACAGGGGGAGATCATACAAACTCCACTCTCACTGTAGAACAGGGGGAGATCATACAAACTCCACTCACTCTGTAGAACAGGGGGGAGATCACACAAACTCCACTCACTCTGTAGAACAGGGGGAGATCACACAAACTCCACTCACTCTGTAGAACAGGGGGAGATCATACAAACTCCACTCACTCTGTAGAACAGAGGGAGATCATACAAACTCCACTCACTCTGTAGAACAGGGGGAGATCATACAAACTCCACTCACTCTGTAGAACAGCGGGAGAACACACAAACTCCACTCACTCTGTAGAACAGGGGGAGATCACACAAACTCCACTCACTCTGTAGAACAGGGGGAGATCATACAAACTCCACTCACTCTTTAGAACAGGGGGAGATCATACAAACTCCACTCACTCTGTAGAACAGGGGGAGATCACACAAACTTCACTCACTCACTCTGTAGAACAGGGGGGAGATCACACAAACTCCACTCACTCACTCTGTAGAACAGGGGGAGATCACACAAACTCCACTCACTCTGTAGAACAGGGGGAGATCACACAAACTCCACTCACTCTGTAGAACAGGGGGAGATCACACAAACTCCACTCACTCTGTAGAACAGGGGGGAGATCATACAAACTCCACTCACTCTGTAGAACAGGGGGGAGATCACACAAACTCCACTCACTCTGTAGAACAGGGGGAGATCATACAAACTCCACTCACTCTGTAGAACAGGGGGAGATCACACAAACTCCACTCACTCTGTAGAACAGGGGGAGATCACACAAACTCCACTCACTCTGTAGAACAGGGGGAGATCATACAAACTCCACTCACTCTGTAGAACAGGGGGAGATCATACAAACTCCACTCACTCGGTAGAACAGGGGGAGATCCCACAAACTCCACTCACTCTGTAGAACAGGGGGAGATCATACAAACTCCACTCACTCTGTAGAACAGGGGGAGATCATACAAACTCCACTCACTCTTTAGAACAGGGGGAGATCATACAAACTCCACTCACTCTGTAGAACAGGGGGAGATCACACAAACTTCACTCACTCACTCTGTAGAACAGGGGGGAGATCACACAAACTCCACTCACTCACTCTGTAGAACAGGGGGAGATCACACAAACTCCACTCACTCTGTAGAACAGGGGGAGATCACACAAACTCCACTCACTCTGTAGAACAGGGGGAGATCACACAAACTCCACTCACTCTGTAGAACAGGGGGGAGATCATACAAACTCCACTCACTCTGTAGAACAGGGGGGAGATCACACAAACTCCACTCACTCTGTAGAACAGGGGGAGATCATACAAACTCCACTCACTCTGTAGAACAGGGGGAGATCACACAAACTCCACTCACTGTAGAACAGGGGGAGATCACACAAACTCCACTCACTCTGTAGAACAGGGGGAGATCATACAAACTCCACTCACTCTGTAGAACAGGGGGAGATCATACAAACTCCACTCACTCGGTAGAACAGGGGGAGATCCCACAAACTCCACTCACTCTGTAGAACAGGGGGAGATCATACAAACTCCACTCACTCTGTAGAACAGGGGGGGGAGATCACACAAACTCCACTCACTCTGTAGAACAGGGGGAGATCACACAAACTCCACTCTGTAGTATTGGGGGAGAACACAAACTCCACTCACTCTGTAGAACAGGAGATCACACACTCCACTCTCTCTGTAGAACAGGGGGAGATCACACAAACTCCACTCTGTAGTATTGGGGGAGATCACACAAACTCCACTCACTCTGTAGAACAGGGGAGAGATCATACAAACTCCACTCTGTAGTATTGGGGGGGATCACACAAACTCCACTCCCCAGAACTAAGCGTTACAAAAGTGCCCGAGGATCGATAATGAAACCCAGGGCCCTGCTTGCTGCGAAGCCGCCACGTCGCCGCCACCACCGCCGTGCCGCCACTCCGCTGCCCATGTCGTCGATTCACGACCACCGAGAGGCGTTGGCTGCCCTTCTCGTCTTTCCATCACCACGTTTACGGCTCCGGCAAGGTGGGGGGGTTGGAGCGGAGGGGGGAGGAGGGGCCGCCGGTGCTGTGACGTCACCGTGGCCGAACATGCACGTGTCGCGTTTTCAGCAAGCTGTCCCTCTCCCTCCGCCACCTCTGTTCCGGATCGGCCTTTCCGCACTGCGATCCATCTTCATCTCACCCACAGCCCTCCCTGGAGGTTACCAAGTGGCCACGTGACAATGGGGGGGGAGTGAATTCCCCCCCACCCCCACACACCTCCCTGGAGGTTACCAAGTGGCCACGTGACGATGGGGGGGAGGGAATTCCCCCCCCTCCCCACCCCTCCCTGGAGGTTACCAAGTGGCCACGTGACGATGGGGGGAGGGAATTCCCTTTTTTCCCCACCCCTCCCTGGACGTTACCAAGTGGCCACGTGACGATGGGGAGGAGGGAATTCCCCCCCCCTCCCCACCCCTCCCTGGAGGTTACCAAGTGGCCACGTGACGATGGGGGGAGGGAATTCCCCCCCCCCAAACACCTCCCTGGAGGTTACCAAGTGACCACGTGACGATGGGGGGAGGGAATTCCCCCCTCCCCCACACCTCCCTGGACGTTACCAAGTGGCCACGTGACGATGGGGAGGAGGGAATTCCCCCCCCCCCACACCTCCCTGGAGGTTACCAAGTGGCCACGTGACGATGGGGGGAGGGAATTCCCCCCCCCCCCCAAACACCTCCCTGGAGGTTACCAAGTGGCCACGTGACGATGGGGGGGAGGGAATTCCCCCCCCCCCACACCTCCCTGGAGGTTACCAAGTGGCCACGTGACGAGGGGTGGGGAGTGAATTCCCCCCCTCCCCACCCCTCCCTGGACGTTACCAAGTGGCCACGTGACGATGGGGGGGAGGGAATTCCTCCCCACCCCTCCCTGGAGGTTACCAAGTGGCCACGTGACGATGGGGGGGAGGGAATTCCCCCCCCCCCCAAACACCTCCCTGGAGGTTACCAAGTGGCCACGTGACGATGGGGGGGGAGGGAATTCCCCCCCCCCACCTCCCTGGAGGTTACCAAGTGGCCACGTGACGATGGGGGGAGGGAATTCCCCCCCCCCAAACACCTCCCTGGAGGTTACCAAGTGGCCACGTGACGATGGGGGGGGGAGGGAATTCCCCCCCCCTCCCCACACCTCCCTGGAGGTTACCAAGTGACCACGTGACGATGGGGGGGGGGGAGGGAATTCCCTCCCCTCCCCACCGTTCTCCTCATGGCCGCCGCCAACACACCGGTGTCGATTATCCGAGCCGGTTCAGGGGGTCCTCCTCTGGATCATCTCGGGCCTCAAATAAATAAGTTTACCCTCCTTTTGAGGCCTCGAGGATGATTGGCGCATGGCTTGGGAACTGGGCTTTTGATCGCGGATACTAACCTCGGTCTGCCATTGCTATCCGTTGAATCTGGAACTATCGCTTGGGTAGACTGAAGGCGGCAGGGTGTGGTGCTGGTCACCCTCCCATCCCCCCTCCCCCCCCTCCCCATCGTGTGCTTAGCCGGCCTTCGTTTTCTACTGAACATCTGTGCAAAAAGACCTTCATAGCTCATCGGATTCCTGCAGGATAAATACATATTCTGATTCGGATAGGTTAGTAGTGTTACTCTCAAAGCAGCACTCGCCCCCAACAGTCCTTTAAGGCTGTACCGGGGGGGGGGGGGGGATCTTTGTCTTTTGGTTAATGGCGGAGTGCGATGTGGATACGTAAATCGATAAAACTGCGCAGCGCCATAGGCTTGTCCGTGGGCCCTAGCTTTGGCTCGCGTCTGCTCGACCGCCCCGGCTCGGGAAGTACAGAGCTAGAAGGCGGCACGCCGACATGTCCCCTGGGCTCCCGGCGCGTGGCGCGTTCGACACACACGCGCGTCCCCCACGCAAGTCGCCTCACCAACAAATTGAACCACGACGCCTCCGCTGACATCGTCAAGGAGTATTTAAAGCCTCCGTCGGGCAAACTCCGGCCACCCTGGCGGCGGCTCCGGCGGCTTTTGGCTAACCGGCGAGCAAAGGACGGCAACCGGAGCGGCTGATTGGAAAGGATATCTCCCTAAATTATTGGAGAAGGGTGACGAGTGAAGCAGGTTCCCAGGGAACCGTCCGTCCCCCTCTGCAGATCCTCCTCCCCCTGCGTGCATCAGCTGTGCAGTGTCTCGCTCGTGTGTGCCCGGTGAGCAATGTACAGTGAGGGGGGTGGAAAAAAAAGTATTTGATCCCCTGCTGATTTTGTACGTTTGCCGACTGACAAAGAAATGATCAGTCTATAATTTTAATGGTAGGTTTATTTGAACGGTGAGAGACAGAATAACAACAACACAATCCAGAAAAACGCATGACAAAAATGTTTTAAATTGATTTGCATTTTAATGAGGGAAATAAGTCTTTGACCCCCCTCTCAATCAGAAAGATTTCTGGCTCCCAGGTGTCTTTTATACAGGTAACGAGCTGATATTAGGAGCACACTCTTAAAGGGAGTGCTCCTAATCTCAGCTTGTTATCTGTATAAAAGACACCTGTCCACAGAATCAATCAAACAGATTCCAAACTCTCCACCATGGCCAAGACCAACGAGCTCTCCAAGGATGTCAGAGACAAGATTGTAGACCTACACAAGGCTGGAATGAGCTACAAAACCATTGCCAAGCAGCTTGGTGAGGAGGTGACAACAGTTGGTGTGATTATTCGCAAATGGAAGAAACACAAAAGAACTGTCAATCTCCCTCGGCCTGGGGCCCCATGCAAGATCTCACCTCGTGGAGTTGCAATGATCATGACAACGGTGAGGAATCAGCCCAGAACTACACGGGATGATCTTGTCAATGATCTCAAGGCAGCTGGGACCATAGTCGCCAAGAAAACAATTGGTAACACACTACGCCGTGAAGGACTGGAATCCTGCAGCGCCCGCAAGGTCCCCCTGCTCAAGAAAGCACATGCATGCCCGTCTGAAGTTTGCCAGTGAACATCTGAATGATTCAGAGGACAATTGGGTGAAAGTGTTGTGGTCAGATGAGACCAAAATTGAGCTCTTTGGCATCAACTCAACTTGTTTGGAGAAGGAGGAATGCTGCCTATGACCCCAAGAACACCATCCCCACCGTCAAACATGGAGGTGGAAACATTATGCTTTGGGGGTGTTTTTCTGCTAAGGGGACAGGACAACTTCACCGCATCAAAGGGACGATGGACGGGGCCATGTACCGTCAAATCTTGGGTGAGAACCTCCTTCCCGCAGCCAGGGCATTGAAAATGGGTCGTGGATGGGTATTCCAGCATGACAATGACCCAAAACACATGGCCAAGGCAACAAAGGAGTGGCTCAAGAAGAAGCATATTAAGGTCCTTGAGTGACCTAGCCAATCTCCAGACCTTAATCCCATAGAAAATCTGTGGAGGGAGCTGAAGGCTCGAGTTGCCAAACGTCAGCCTCGAAAACTTAATGACTTGGAGAAGATCTGCAAAGAGGAGTGGGATAAAATCCCTCCTGAGATGCGTGCAAACCTGGTGGCCAACTACAAGAAACGTCTGACCTCTGATTGCCAACAAGGGTTTTTCCACCAAGTACTAAGTCATGTTTTGCAGATGGGTCAAATACTTATTTCCCTCATTAAAATGCACATCAATTTATACCATTTTTGCCATGCGTTTTTCAGGATTTTTTTGTTATTCTGTCTCTCACTGTTCAAATAAACCTACCATTAAAATTATAGACTGATCATTTCTTTGTCAGTGGGCAAACGTACAAAATCAGCAGGGGATCAAATACTTTTTTCCCTCACTGTATATATCAGTGTGGCCGGTGTGCTGCGTTTTCATGTGCACTGTTGGTGTGTGCGGTGTGTCGGTATGCTGTGTGTGTGCGTGCGGGGTGTGTGTGGTGTGGTGTGGTGTGTGTGTGGTGTGGTGTGTGTGTGTGTGTGGTGTGTGTGTGTGTGTGGTGTGTCGGTATGCTGTGTGTGTGCGGGGTCTGTGTGGTGTGTGTGTGGTGTGTCGGTATGCTCTGTGTACTTGTGCGTGCGGTGTGTCTGTACGCTGTGTGAGCACGTGCGGGTGGTGTGTTTGTTTGTGTGTGTGCGCGCGTGCGGTGTGTCTGTACGCTGTGTGAGTGCGTGTGGTGTGTGTGTGCGCGTGCGTGCGGTGTGTCTGTATGCTTGGGTGTGTGGTGTGTGTGTGGTGTGTCGGTATGCTGTGTGTACGTGCGGGGTGTGTGCGGTGTGTCTGTATGCTGTGTGAGTGCGTGCGGGTGGTGTGTGTGCGGTGTGTCTGTATGCTTGGGTGTGTGCGCGGTGTGCGCGGTGTCCGTGTGCCCGGTGCTCCTTCCGAAAGCACGCATCTACAGCATCCAGCACGACCTCTCCCTCGCATCTCACACCCCCCTCCCCCCTCCCCGTTCCCCTCTGCGCAGTGGTTCCACGTCCCCCAACGCTTCGACGCGGTTTACGCTAATCTGAATGGGGGGGGGGTGCGAGGGCGGGCAAATCGTCGTCCTCCTGGGTGCAAGGCATGAATATAAATAAACGACATGGGCGCTCGCTCCAGTGCGGGCACGTGTTCAAAATGAGACACCGCCCCCCTCCCCCACCGGGTATATTACTGTGGGTCGTGCTAACCTGTAACATCCTACGCTTCGCTGTTGTTACTGGACGTTCTTTAGGGGGGAGGGGGGCGGGGAGTAGGGGGGGGGGGCACCCCCTCTAATTGGGTATTGCACGCCCGCGTAGCAAACATCAACGATGGTACCCGGTGGGTGGGGGTAGGGGTGGGGGCTAACCCCGACCGCTTGCTTCAGGCTCGGGGTTCCGGACACCCCCCCCCCCCCTCCTTGGCCACGCGACAGCCTCACGCCTCGAACGCCCAAATCATTCCGTTTGAATTTCTTGTCGGGCGGGAACAAACAAAAATAAAAGCCTGCCTTGTGCAATTTCACGCACGCTTCAAACGCGGGAGCTTCTCACCCCCCCCCCCACCTCCCGCTGCACGGCCGCTTGTGGGGGGCTGCTCTGGGGGGGGGGGGGTGGAGGGTGGAGGGGGTGGAACTCTTCCGCCGGCGAAGATGGAAGGGGGCGGAGCAGCGGTGGCTGACGCGGGGTGTCGTGGCTGACGCGGAGTGGCGTGTGTGCGTGTGTGTGCGTGCGTGCGTGCCTGCAGCTGTTCACGGACGGCATCACGAACAAGCTGGTGGGCTGCTCACGAGGGGACAGCAGGGAGGACGTCGTGCTCATCCGAGTGTACGGCAACATGACGGAGCTGTTTGTCGACAGGGACAACGAGCTGAAGAGCTTCCAAGTGAGAGACGCCGCTACCGCTACCGCTACCGCCAAACCCACTGCACCTCCCGCCACTCCGGAAATACAAAATCGGAATTGTTATTTAATAGCGGGTAGAATCCGATGAGCCACGAATGGGTTGTTTTTTTTTTCTTCTTCTTGCCGAGATACTCCCCAAGTCGCTCCCAAATCAAAGATCTGGCGGCGGTTCCCGGCAGCACCCGCCCGCTGCCGACGTTCGCGGTTCCAATCTGGCAGGCCTCCACCGATATTGCCGCGTTTAATGTTCGTGTAAAAAGTTAAAAAGTAAAAAAGTTCAACGATCTAAAAATAACCAAAATGTATGTCAAATTTATATTTTAAAAAAAAAATTACAATTAAAACAAATTTTTTTTTAAAAATTCTGTAAAAAAAAAAATGACGATAAGAAATTAAACATGAAAAAAATGACAGTATTGAAACATAACAATAAAAAACATATATGAATAAATTATATTTTTGAAAAAAAAATCGTACAAATGTTTACTAAATTACACCGCTCGCCATCTACTTAGCGGAAGACGTTGAAGGATCCACGTTGCAGTCGCTTGATACACCCAGTTGGACCCATCCATCGCCTGCCATGGCACGAATATACCAAATGGCACTAAGCTCGTAATATTGCTATAGTTACGTATTATTATAATGCGCACTACTCCTAATGTCTGGCCAGGCGGTTTGTGCTTAGGTGGTTTGTGCTTAGGCGCTCTGGCAGTCCGTGCGGAACAGTGGTTGGTTCTTCACTCATTTTCCGAGGGAGAGGGGGGGGCCCCACTTCCACCAATAAGACGACTTCGGTGTGCACGTGAGGGCCACTCGCGCCACTTCTCACCATTGGGGGGGTCTGTGACCACCTGCACCGATGATTATGATGATGATGATGATGGGGGGTGGTGTCTTTCACTTTTTGTGCGTGGCACGCGTGGTTTGAATTAAGCATTTCAATTAGTTGAGACACCACAGCCTGGAGGCACAGCGGCAGGAAGCCCCCCCCCACCCACCCGGTCGAGCGTTCAATCCCCGGTTGGGAGATTGACTCGACCCATCATCCACCTCCACCCCGTCCACCTCCGGCGTGGGTAAACTGGGTACCGCTTCATGGGGAAGTCGGCGGTGGATGGCCCTGTGTTCAGGGTTGCCCCCCCTCCCTGCCATAGGAATGTGGACATTTCCCCAGCGCTGGCTGCGGACGGTGAGGAAGGGAGGGAAAAGCACCGATGCCGTTGACGGCTCGCTCGGGCAGGAGAACTCTCGTTCACTTGAAGAATAATAATCATTTAAAAAACACACAAATTTTAAGTGCCGCATTCCACCCGCGGCGGGCCCGCCAACGCGCCCGCCACCATGTTTGGGACGAAGGAAATGATCGGGACCCTTGTTCGCCGCAGAGCGAGGCGACGGTGCGGCGGGGGGGGAGGTGGGGGGAGGGTCAATTTTGAAAAGGGGTGAATTTTCAAGTCGGGACGGCCATTAACGACGACTCAATGTCTCGCGAGCAGAGAGGCAAAAAGCGTTGTTCCAAAAAGCCTCGGGGGGAGCTGCACAGTTGCCAAAGCCCCCCCCCCCCACTCCCCCACCTCCTGCCCCCCCCCCCCCCCGACCGCCCCCCCCCCCCCCCCCCCACCACGGAAGCTTAGCCTGCTTGGTTCTTCATTCCACTTTTTTAGTAACTCGAAGCAACGGCTAAGCAGCCCAACGAGCGAGGTTCCCCTGCCGCGTGGACGCTGGCGAAAGGTTTCGTGCAACGGGTTCAGGGCTGGGAGTTGTTGCGTTTTTTTTTAATGTATTTTTTTCTTGGATCGACATTCGAAAAGGGGAGCAGCAAGCGAGCGAGCGAGCGTTTCCTCGCCGTTCAAACTCCCGGCGGTTGCGACACGAGGGGAGAGGGGGAGGGCGCCGCGAGATTTCTCCCGGTCGGCTCGCCGCTGGGCGTGCCGAGACGACGGTTTGATTCGTTTCTAGATTTGAAGCTTTCGTGGCTGCAAGGATCCATACTCCGTGGTTCTGTTCGGTATAAAGTCGCGTATTTTTTTAGCTACGTGACTTTACCGAATAGAACCAAAGAGTATGGATTCTTGCGGTCACGAAAGCTTCAAATCTAGAATTGATAACCTCCACGGGGAGGGCTTTCACCTATCCGTTAGAGCTTTTAACAGACAACGGGCACTCCAGCGCTGTCCTCGAGACAGCCTGGTCCCTTCGCCTGATGAAGGCCGCTTGTGTTGTGGCCGAAACGTCGTGATTTTTGTTGCTTTATTTTTTTACCTACGTGACTTTACCGAATAGAACCGAAGAGTGTGGTTTAATTCGTGTTGGCCGTGTCGGTTTGGCGGCAGAGGGACAATTCCCCCACACAAACTCGTCCGGATAAATCTTGATTTGAAGCTTTCGTGAACTGCAAGAATCCATCCTCTTCGGTTCTTTCGGTAAAGTCGCGTAGGTAGAAAATGAATCGCGACGTTTCGGGCTCAACACAAGCGTCTGTCATCAGGTGGATAGTTACGTGGCCTATAACCGCCCCTTCGCCCCCAGCGGTCGATTATTTTTTTTTTCCGTAACGTCATCCGTGAAAGCGTTTTGCGTGAACGGTGATAATATTTTATTGGTCTGTTTAACACGTAGGCTTTCGTGACCAATATCATCCATAGTATTCTTAGCTCTTTCGGTAAAGTCACGTTGAAGGGAAACAATAAAGTAATAAAATATATATAAAACAATAAAAAATTATCACGATGTTGGTTTTTCACACCAACGTTGGTTTTTCACACCTGATGACGACCGTTTGTGTTATGATCGAAACGTCGTGAGAATTTTTTATTGTTTTATATATTTTATTATTTTATTGTTTCCCTTCAACGTGACTTTACCGAAAGAGCTAAGAATATGAATTACTGCAGTCACGAAAGCTTTAAATCAAAATCGTCCGTAGTGTAGGTTTTTTTGGGTTGGATCGCATGGATATGAACGTGACGAACCCTTACTATGTCGGCTGGTGGCGGGCTTAACGAAGCATTTATATTTACTCTATCTCACCCAAGATAACCTATGTCACGGACTTTTTTTTTTTAGCCTGTTGATTTTTTTAATGGAGAACCGAGAGAGAGAGATTGAGACGTCAAACGACGTTTTTTTGGCTCTTGCGACGCTGATTTTCGTGCGCGGATGTCGCCGTGAGTTAGCCGGGGCCCGCTGCTGCCAGTCTCTTCTGCCTGTCGGCCCTCTCCCGCACCACCCACACGCCTGCCCGCTCGCCCGCCCGCCCCGCTTGCCGGTGATTTCCTTTCCTCGCCTCGCGAAAATGAACACCCCGAGAGTCGGATCTGACCCCTGTGCTGCCGCTGACTCTGCCGCTGCCGCCTGTGGTGACGCGTGACCTTGCCGCAGGTGCTGCAGGCCTACGGCTGCGCGCCCAGCCTCTACTGCACCTTCCTCAACGGCCTCTGCTACGAGTTCATGCACGGCCACGTCCTCGACACGGCGCTGGTTCGGCAGCCGGACATCTTCAGGTGAATGGCGCGGGACGGGCGCCAGCAGTTTGCCGTCGACCGCAATTGTAAACGCTCCGTCTCGCCGCCTCTCCTTCTTCACTCCTTTTCAAAGACAATCGAGTGGATGGCAACATCTAAAATTACAGCTGTAATCTGCTGCTATTAATCCATTATGGAAGAAGAAGAAGATGGAGAGCGAGCGAGAGGGTCCTCTGCCAATTAAGCGTCTGGGCAGTTCAGACATTGAATGTGGCAACCAGGCCACAAGTTGTTGAGCTTGCGTTGAAACCAGTGCTACTGCGGTTGTGTGCACTCTGAAGGAAGGCCTGATTATTTTGCACACCCCCCGCCCCCGTTAACTGACCGAGCATGGATTCTATCGCAACTGATAAAAATCACGCTTCGTAATTGATATTTGGGTCATAAAACAACCAAAAAAATTCCCAACTGCTTTTTGTGTTTGAATCGGATTGTCCTTCCCACGCACCCTCCGATTTAGCACGGGTTGGCTACGTATGGTGCCGAAGCATTTCAACACATCGTCGGTACAGGCAGATCACAAAGTAATCCGGACAAATAGATATAAAATATATCTTTTTTTAAATCTTCTATTTTGATTTTACCCGGTATAAGGCCCAATGAGCTATGTGGCTCTTTTTTCAGAAGTGACCTGGCCACAAATGATAGCTCATCGAAGTGGATTATTACGTGGAAATTTTATAGTAGCCAAATACTCTTAAGCGCGCATGTTTCTAAATGCGGAGGGGGGGGAAAAGCGGGACGACCCGGCAAAAAGTCGATGCAGCCACGGGGATGGAAAGGGAGAACATTCAAACTCCAAATATGCAAGCGTCAGGATCGGCAGCGGAGACCACGCTCTCCCCCCCCTGATGACGGGCGCTTGTTGCGTTGCGCCCAAAACGTCGCGATTTTATTTTATTTTCTACCCACGTGACGACTCTACCGAGAGAACCCATAGAGTATGGATTCCTGCAGTCACGAAAGCTTCGAATCAAGAATGCATTGTATGTCTTCTTTGGTTCTTTCGGCAAGGTCACGTAGAATGAGAATAAAATAATAAAGTAACACAATTAAAATTCTCACGACGTTGTTTCGGCCACAACGCAAGCGGCCGTGAGAATTTTTTTATCGTGTTATTTTATTATTTTACTCTCATTCCGCGTGACCTTACCGAATAGAACCAAAGAAGATGAATCCTTGCAGTCACGAAAGCTTTAAATTTTAAATTGAATGCGTTGTACGGTTTAGCGTCGAACTCGGACCCATGTCTAGCACGGAGCACGGGTCGACCATCAAAGCGAAATCGGGACCGGGCATGGCCGATGCGGCGGCCCGAGAGGGAGACGCGCTGTCCGACGAATCCCCTTAAAAACCATCGACCGCATCGTAAACACGCCGCCGCCGATGCTACGGTCCTCGACTCCTTCTAAAGGAGGGATCGGACGAGATCCCCCCCCCCACTCTGCTTCTTGAACAGACGATTGAGTGGATAGCGACGTCTAAAAATCGCATCTAAAAATCTGCCGCCATTAATCCATACGAATGAAGAAGACGGAGGGAGGAGGGAGGGGGAGGGAGGGAGTTGTCTCTGCCTAATTAAGCGTGGGCAGTTCAGACGATGAACGTGCGTAAACCAGGCCGCATGTTGAGCCTGTGAAAGCATTGCCACTGCTAAAGTCGTTGTGCGCTGTCAGACTGAAGGGGGCCGCTTTTGCCTGATGGGATGTATCAAACAAAAAAGTGTGTTTGCGTGGCGTGTTCCGCTTGCTCACGAGAGCGCGCCTCCTCTCCCCGCCCCCCTCCCCCGTACCTTCCGAGTGGTTAATTATCTCTCCCGTGTTTATCTAGATTAGGATGTTTGCGATTTTTTTTGCAGTTACTCGCTGTTTTCTGCACAAATGGATGAGGGGGGGGGGGGTCTGCTAGACCTTATCTGGGGGGTCAAGTTTGAATTGGAAAACCTTTTGTTTGTCATTGTTAATTATTTCTATTCTCTGATAGATGGAAATCAGACGAGTGGGCAATGTGCCTCCTTCCCCATATCATCTGTCCCCCTCCACGTGGTAAACGGGAACGCCCCCATATCGGCCATTGGCCGCACGGCTCTCCTGGGAGGGCAATGAACTTGATGGCAAAAAAAAGCTTCAACTCAAGCAAAGCTCTTCGGAGAGGTTTGGACATTTAGGTGACTACTCAGAGTCACGCGGGCTTTGCTTGAACACAGTGCCGGTGAACTTCTAGATGGTTATAGGCAAGGACCGGTTTCCACATTCAGTGTCTCATCAGCAGCAGAGTCAAGCTTTGCTTGAACCCAGTGCTGGTGAACTTCCAGATGGTTATAGGCAAGGACCGGTTTCCACATTCGGTGTCTCATCAGCAGCAGAGTCAAGCTTTGCTTGAACCCAATATTGGTGAACTTCCAGATGGTTATAGGCAAGGACCGGTTTCCACATTCGGTGTCTCATCAGCAGCAGAGTCAAGCTTTGCTTGAACACAGTGCCGGTGAACTTCTAGATGGTTATAGGCAAGGACTGGTTTTGAAATTCAGTGTCTCATCAGCAGCAGAGTCAAGCTTTGCTTGAACCCAGTGCTGGTGAACTTCTAGATGGTTTTCGGCAAGGACTGGTTTCCACATTCAGTGTCTCATCAGCAGCAGAGTCAAGCTTTGCTTGAACCCAATATTGGTGAACTTCTAGATGGTTATAGGCAAGGACTGGTTTTGAAATTCAGTGTCTCATCAGCAGCAGAGTCAAGCTTTGCTTGAACCCAGTGCTGGTGAACTTCTAGATGGTTTTCGGCAAAGACTGGTTTCCACATTCAGTGTCTCATCAGCAGCAGAGTCAAGCTTTGCTTGAACCCAATATTGGTGAACTTCTAGATGGTTATAGGCAAGGACTGGTTTTGAAATTCAGTGTCTCATCAGCAGCAGATTCAAGCTTTGCTTGAACCCAGTGCTGGTGAACTTCTAGATGGTTATAGGCAAGGACCGGTTTCCACATTCAGTGTCTCATCAGCAGCAGAGTCAAGCTTTGCTTGAACCCAGTGCTGGTGAACTTCTAGATGGTTATAGGCAAGGACCGGTTTCCACATTCAGTGTCTCATCAGCAGCAGAGTCAAGCTTTGCTTGAACCCAATATTGGTGAACTTCCAGATGGTTATAGGCAAGGACCGGTTTCCACATTCAGTGTCTCATCAGCAGCAGAGTCAAGGTTTGCTTGAACCCAGTGCTGGTGAACTTCCAGATGGTTTTCGGCAAGGACCGGTTTCCACATTCAGTGTCTCATCAGCAGCAGAGTCAAGCTTTGCTTGAACCCAGTGCTGGTGAACTTCTAGATGGTTATAGGCAAGGACCGGTTTCCACATTCAGTGTCTCATCAGCAGCAGAGTCAAGCTTTGCTTGAAGCCAGTGCTGGTGAACTTCTAGATGGTTTTCGGCAAGGACCGGTTTCCACATTCAGTGTCTCATCAGCAGCAGAGTCAAGCTTTGCTTGAACCCAGTGCTGGTGAACTTCTAGATGGTTATAGGCAAGGACCGGTTTCCACATTCAGTGTCTCATCAGCAGCAGAGTCAAGCTTTGCTTGAAGCCAGTGCTGGTGAACTTCTAGATGGTTTTCGGCAAGGACCGGTTTCCACATTCAGTGTCTCATCAGCAGCAGAGTCAAGCTTTGCTTGAACCCAATATTGGTGAACTTCCAGATGGTTATAGGCAAGGACCGGTTTCCACATTCAGTGTCTCATCAGCAGCAGAGTCAAGCTTTGCTTGAACCCAATATTGGTGAACTTCCAGATGGTTATAGGCAAGGACCGGTTTCCACATTCAGTGTCTCATCAGCAGCAGAGTCAAGCTTTGCTTGAACCCAGTGCTGGTGAACTTCTAGATGGTTTTCGGCAAGGACCGGTTTCCACATTCAGTGTCTCATCAGCAGCAGAGTCAAGCTTTGCTTGAACCCAATATTGGTGAACTTCCAGATGGTTATAGGCAAGGACCGGTTTCCACATTCAGTGTCTCATCAGCAGCAGAGTCAAGCTTTGCTTGAACCCAACGTTGGTAAACTTCTAGATGGTTATAGGCAAGGACCGGTTTCCACATTCAGTGTCTCATCAGCAGCAGAGTCAAGCTTTGCTTGAACCCAGTGCTGGTGAACTTCTAGATGGTTATAGGCAAGGACCGGTTTCCACATTCAGTGTCTCATCAGCAGCAGAGTCAAGCTTTGCTTGAACCCAGTGCTGGTGAACTTCTAGATGGTTATAGGCAAGGACTGGTTTTGAAATTCAGTGTCTCATCAGCACAGGGCCGGATCTAGGCGTGGAGGGGGGAGGGCTTTAGGGGCTTCAGCCCAGGGGGCCTACAGTGACGAAGTGAATAGTTTTTTCACTTGTGAATGCTGAATTTTATTTGTTGTTCGCTTTGTAAAAATACATTTTTTTACTTTGTTTTCCTTTTGAAAATATTACTGGGGGGGGGGGCTCACAGTAATTGTAGCCCAGGGGCCTACAGAATCTTAATCTGGCCCTGCATCAGCAGCAGAGTCAAGCTTTGCTTGAACCCAGTGCTGGTGAACTTCTGGATGGTTATAGGCAAGGACTGGTTTCCACATTCAGTGTCTCATCAGCAGCAGAGTCAAGCTTTGCTTGAACGCAATATTGGTGAACTTCCAGATGGTTATAGGCAAGGACCGGTTTCCACATTCAGTGTCTCATCAGCAGCAGAGTCAAGCTTTGCTTGAACCCAACGTTGGTAAACTTCTAGATGGTTATAGGCAAGGACCGGTTTCCACATTCAGTGTCTCATCAGCAGCAGAGTCAAGCTTTGCTTGAACTCGGTGCTGGTGAATTGCCGGATTGTTATAGGCAAGGATCGGTTTTGACATCCAGTGTATCATCATCATCATCAGCGGCAGAGTCAGGCTTTCTTGTTGAACCCACCGCCGGTGAACTGCCCGGATGGTTATCGGCCACGGGCCGCTTTCGACATTGTGTCTCGTCGGCGCTAACAGCTGGCGACCCGCCCTATGTACCTAACCGGTATCGGCGGGTGCTTGTCACCGGCCTGGGGGGCCGGGGGTGAGCAAGTGACCCTGCTGACGCTGCGCCTGTCCGCCTCGGGTGACGGTGGACTGGCAGTGCTACCCGACCACCCCCCCCCTCCTCCCAGTGCCGCACGGTCCGGCGCTTCTGCGCTCGCCGCTGGGCGTTGCGAGACCGTGGCGGGCCTGGCGCTCGCGGCCGCGGTGCCGGTGGTGGGCTGGGCACGGGCTGGTGGGAGAGGGGGTCGGCTGGGGTCAAATTGCGCTAGCACGTGGACTTTGGAACTCGTCTTGAAAGGCCCAACGTTTGCCGAACGTTCACGGTTTGCGCGGCGGGGGGAGGGAGGGGGTGCGTTGGGGTTTTGTTGTGAACCGGTGGCACGATTGATTTGTTTTGTTTTGTTTTTTTTTTTAAAGAGCACAAAGGGGGAAGAATTATTATTTGGTTTAGGAGGCTCGCCCACCATCGCCGAGGGCGGAGGTGGGGCGTTGCCGCATCTCGGCCAATGGCGTGGGGCACTGCACCGCCATGAAGCAGATGCAGCAGCAGCAGCGGCAGCGGCGGCGGCGGCGTTTCTGACGTGCTGTGGCGTGGCTCTTCAATGGGCGTTTCATTAACCCGCGACTACCCCGCTGAACTTTTATTTTGCCGGGTTAAGGGGCCATCCCTTTAGTGCGTGCGCAAAAATCTGTCAAAGCTTGACCACCTCGTACTCTTTGGTTCTGTTCGGGTAAAGTCGCGTAGGTAAAAAAAATAAAACAACAAACATCACGACGTTTCGGCCACAACACAAGCGGCCTTCATCAGGTGAAGGGACCAGACTGCCTCGAAGGCCGCTTGTGTTGTGGCCGAAACGTCGTTAATTTTTGTTGTTTTATTTTTTTACCTACTACGTGACTTTAACCGAACAGAACCAAAGAGTATGGATCCTTGCAAGTCACGAAAGCTTCAAATCTAGACTTGACCACCTCCCCTCACTCCCTGTACCCACGCGTACTTTTCACACCCCCACCCACACCTGCGTACGTATGCTTGACGCACCCCCCCCCCCGAATTCTATTGAACGGCCGATATTTAATCCACGCAGAAACGATCGAGGATTCATAATATTAACGTGTTCAAGCAAACAGTCCACGGCCGGACTGTCTAACTCATTTGAAGGCCAATGTAGACTAATTATTATCGAGGCTTCACCCCCCCACCCCCCCCCCCCGTTTCTTGTGCATTGTCAGTAGACCCCCTCCATACGCATTTGGGTTAACCCCCCCCCCGCCCTCCATGCGTACGTACTAAATATATGGCCCCTAAGGGCGCCCACTGAGGTGCTACGTAGCTTTTTTGTTTGTTCAGAAGCGAACCTGGCCTGTGTGCAATCGATAGCTCCGATGACCGTCGCTCGCCCGTCGCGTGGAAATTCAGAGCAGCAGCCAAAATACTCTGAACGCCGCCCGCCGTTGATTCTAAATGGAGAAGGGGAAAAAAAAAAACGGAGGACCCGGGAGGAAAAAATCCACACAACCACGGGGGGGGAGACTCGCAAACTCCAAATATACAGGAGGGGTCGGGATTGACCCCACGCTACCTCCTGTATATCAGGCGAGGTCGTTAACATCTCATAGCTGCCGTGATGATGATGATGAGAGAGACTCGCAAACTCCAAATATACAGGAGGGGTCGGGATTGACCCCACGCTACCTCCTGTATATCAGGCGAGGTCGTTAACATCTCCTAGCTGCCGTGATGATGATGAGTGAGAGAGACTCGCAAACTCCAAATATACAGGAGGGGTCGGGATTGACCCCACGCCTCCTCCTGTATATCAGGCGAGGTCGTTAACATCTCCTAGCTGCCGTGATGATGATGATGAAAGAGACTCGCAAACTCCAAATATACAGGAGGCGTCGGGGTCGGGATTGAACCCACGCTACCTCCTGTATATCAGACGAGGTCGTTAACATCTCGTAGCTGCCATGATGATGATGATGATGAGAGAGACTCGCAAACTCCAAATATACAGGAGGCGTCAGTGCCTCCTGGAAATCCACGTGACCACAGGGAGAGTAGCCGTGCAACTCCGCCTGATGAAGACCGCTTGCTTGCGTTGCGATGAAAACGTCGTGGTTTTATTTTTTGCTTTTGATTTAATTATTTTTTATTTTAATGTTTTTTTTTCTACCTACTTGACTTTACCGAAAGAACCAAGAATATGCAACCAAGGCATCATTTAGGATGCAGCCGCGAAACCCGCTCCGTCAACCGGGACGCGTTCGGGTACACGGGGCCTGGTGGGATATTCGCGTGCGTTCTACAGCGGAGAGAGGGGGGCACTTTTGTTCTTGTGTACAGCTAACAAAAATCTTTCAACTTTTTTTTTTAATACACAGCCCAAAGATCTACTCTCTTTACAATAATTCCCGAAAGGGCCGGCAACAAACGGTGCAGTTGTCAAAGGCGTAAATCGCTAAAGTTGCCGACGCGGTTGGCTGTTGCGAGGTTATTGTTGTTATTGCTCATCGCTACCGCACCTCCCCCGTTGATGCAATGCGTGACGGGCACAGGGGTGTCTGTGTGTGTGTGTGCACGCGTGTGTGTGTCTGTGTGGAAGGGAGCGATAGTGTAGCGGTTAGCGCGCTGCGCTATGAACCTGGCGACCCGGGTTCGATTCCCGCTCACGGCCAACACCAGTGACGATTATCTGAACCGGTCCCGGGCCTCCCCTAGGTCGACTCAGCCTCAAATGAGTACCTGGTGCGGTGTGTAAACATTGCCACTGGGGAGACAAAGGCGGTCGGGCGTGGTGCTGGCCACCCACCCCCTCGTGTACCGTTCCGGCCTTCATAGGTGCTCGCTAACAGCACTTGCCCCTACAGTCTGTTAAGGCTACACGGGGGATCTTTGTCTTTGTCTGTGTGTGGAAGGGAGCGGGAGTGTGGCGGTATTGAACGCGTCGTGCCACGAACCCGGCGACCCGCTCGCGGCCGCCGACACCACCGGTGACGATTATCCCAAACCGGTCCTGGTGCCCCCCCCCCCCCCCCCCCCTCTCTCTCCGCTAGGTCGATTCGGCCTCGCGTAAGTAGTACCAGGCGCGGCGTGTGGTGAACATCGCCGCTGGGGTTGACGAAGTCACAGGCCGGGTTGTGGTTGCCGGCCACCCCCAGACCGCTTCGTGTGCCGTGCCGGCCTTCATAGGGCGCCGCTCCTCGCTCGCGGCAATTGCTTCGTCAGCCTGTTTTGAGGCAGTACGTCGGATGGGGGCGGGGGGGGAGAGAGAGCTTTTGGGTTGGTTTCTTTTTTTGTGTGTAGCAACCTTTCGTGACTGCAGAATTACTGCAGTCACGAAAGCTTTAAATCAAAATTTAACCTTTTTGTTTGTTTGTTTGTTACGATCAGAGAGGAAACGAGAAGACGCTCGGTGTAGTCGGCACTTTGCTCCGTTCATCATTTCGTTTATTTGTAGTTTTTTTAATGCTTTGCTTTATGTAACCCCCCCCCCTTTTAAATGAAAGACACAACAAAAAAAATTTCTGCTCTCTTTACTCCTTCCCTCTCTCTCTACCCCCCTCTCTGCCTCTCCTCTCTCTCTACCCCCCTCTCCGCCCCCCCCGCCTCTCTCTCTGCCCCCCTCTCTTCCTACTCCATTTGGCTCTCTCTCGCTCTCTCGCTCTCTTTTACGCACGAGGGATCGGGAGCATTGGGAGGCTCGGGGAGAGCCGTGGCTTTAAATGAGGGAGGTTGTCCGTCGTCGTTACGGGAGTTTGTTGGGGGGGGGGGGGCGGGGTGTGGGGAAAGAGGCGATGGCGGTAGGGAGGGAAGTCTGATGTTGGGGGATGCTGCCAAGGGAAGAAGCGAGAGAGAGAGAGGAGTCTTGTGGTCTGGTGTGTGTGGCGGTGTATGGTGGATAGGTGGGTGGGTGAGGTGAGTAGGTGGATGAGTTGTTGTGACTGGTGGTGGCGGCGGTTGAACAGTGTGGTGGTGGTGGTGGCGGCGGTTGAACACAGTGTGGTGGTGGCGGTTGAACACAGTGTGGTGGTGGTGGCAGCGGTTGAACACAGTGTGGTGGTGGTGGCGGTTGAACAGTGTGGTGGTGGTGGTGGTGGCGGTGGTTGAACACAGTGTGGTGGTGGTGGCGTCGGTTGAACACAGTGTGGTGGCGGTTGAACACAGTGTGGTGGTGGTGGTGGTGGCGGTTGAACACAGGGTGGTGGTGCAGTGTGGTGGTGGTGGTGGTGGCGGTTGAACACTGTGGTGGTGGCGGTTGAACACAGTGTGGTGGTGCAGTGTGGTGGTGGTGGTGGTGGTGGTTGAACACAGTGTGGTGGTGCAGTGTGGTGGTGGTGGTGGTGGTGGTGGTTGAACGCAGTGTGGTGGTGGTGGTGGCGGTTGAACACAGTGTGGTGGTGCAGTGTGGTGGTGGTGGTGGTGGTTGAACGCAGTGTGGTGGTGGTGGTGGCGGTTGAACACAGTGTGGTGGTGCAGTGTGGTGGCGGCGGCGGGATGGTCTGGTGGTGGTGGTGGTGGGCAGTGGTGGCGCAACGGTGTACAGGATGAGAGAGGACGCGGCGGCGCCTGGTATTACAGGAGCCCTGAAAACGTGGGCCGGAGGAACGAGCGAGGCAACTTCACGGGTTAGCGTTAACCTTGGTAGCGGCGCTTTCGGGTCGGGTGACCCTCCTCCCCCCCCAACCGCTGGATCAATGATCGGGCCGCACCGCGCACCGCCCTCGAATTCTCCCCGCCGCAGCACGAGGCTCTTGCGGCGATGCCTTTCGCTGTTGGCATTGGTAGCCCCGGGGGAGGTGTGGGGTGGGGGGGAGCGCTCGAGGACTGTTTGAACAATACTCGAGGCCACTTTACAAAGTCGGGCCGCGTGTTTGTTTTGTTAATAACGGAAGGGGGGGCACGAGCGGGCCGGCGTCACGGGGCTGACTTTTTTTTTTGGCCACTCCCTCCTCCCCCCCCCCCCCTTATTTTGATGATCTCTCGTCAGATGCTTCTTCTTTGGTTCTTTCGGTAAAGTCACGTAGAATGAGAATAAAATAATAAGCTAATTTGATAAAATAACACGGTGAAATTCTCGCGACGTTTCGGGCCACGACACAGGTGAGAATTTTATCGCGTTATTTCTTTGTGTTATTTTATTTTATCAATTTATTATTTTATTCTCATTCTTACGTGGTGGTGACTTTACTGAAAGAACCAAAGAAGATGGATGAATCCTTGCAGTCACGAAGGCTTTAAATCGAAATTCGTCAGATTGTCTTTTCTTTTTCGGCAGATGCGTGAAAACTTCTCCTAGGGGGCTTATCGGTCCTGACTTTTCATCTTAACGACTTGAATTTTGATTTAAAGCTTTCGTGACTGCAGTAATTCGTATTCTTAGCTCTTTCGGTAAAGTCACGTTGAAGGGAAACAATAAAATAATGAAATATATATATGAAACAATAACGCAAACCATCATCATCACACCTGATGATGACCGTTTGCGTTATGGTCGAAACGTCGTGAGGATTTTTATTGTTTTATATATATATTTTATTATTGGATTGTTTCCCTTCAACGTGACTTTACCGAAAGAGCTAAGAATATCTTAACGACTGTCAAAGCGATTTTTTTTTTACACAACGTATACATATACAGGTTGCCTCCCCAAACAATTTTTTAACGCTCATACGGGACCATCGTTTTTTTCATGGCTAAAGAACGGTTGATGCCACACTGCGTGACATGATAACAACAACTCTCTTTATGAATAGCTTCAAAAAGCATCCACTTGTTTTCGCCTTCGTTGTCAACGCATCGCTGGGATCTCGTGGCGAAGTTGAACATTTCCCGGGAAGCGTTCACATTGCTTTGAACACACGCGCTGTCTGCTCGGCCCTCCTGACAGTAAAAGGAGCCCCCCCCAAGTCTCCAAAGTGGCAGAAAATTTTCTGCATTGTAGCGCTGCTGCCTTTCCACCCCCTCCCCCCCCCCCCCCCCCCCCCCCCGTTTACAAGCCCTGCAAGAGCCGGGTTTGGTGGAAATTCCACATTCCTATGGTGGGGGGGGGGGGGGGGGGCAAAGAGGTCTCTCCTTTACGGACAACAAAAACCACTGTTGGTCTTATTCTTAGCTCTTTCGGTAAAGTCGCGTTGAAGGGAAACAATAAAATAATAAAATATATATAAAACAATTAAAAAAAATTCTCACGACGTTTCGACCATAACACAAACGGTCGTCACGTCGTGAGAATGTTTTATGGTTTTATATATATTTTATTATTTTATTGTTTTTCCTTCAACGTGACTTTACCGAAAGAGCTAAGAATATGAATTACTGCAGTCACGAAAGCTTTAAATCAAAATTTCACTGTTGGTCTTGCCCACAATTTTGATCTTGCTAGCTCGGGGGGGGGGGGGGGGCTCGAGGGGGGGGGCTCGGGGGGGCTCGGGGGGGGGGGGCTCTGGGGGAGGGGGGGGGCCCGCTGAGTTTTTCCGTACAGCTCCCTTTGTCAGGAGCGTACCTGGCCATCGCAAACGAGAGCCGCTCAACGACGCGGATAGTTGCCGTCACGTGGAACTTTCTAGCAGCAGCCAATTAACTCTAAACGCGTGGCGATGTCCATTTCTAAAATGTGGTGGGTGGGGGGGGAGGAGTACACGGGGAAAATATCCACGCGACCACGCGGGAGGGGGAGGGAGGGGAGAGAGAGAGAGACACAGCAAACTCCAAAATATACAGTAGGTGTCAGGGTCAAGATTGAACCCACGACCTCCTGCGTGCCGGGCGAGGTAGTTAACATCTCCTAGCTACTGATGATGATGATGAGAGACGCTGCAAACCTCATATACAGCAGGTGTCAGAGTCAAGATTGAACCCACGACCTCCTGCGTACCAGGCGAGGTAGTTAACATATCCTAGCCACGGTGATGATGATGAGAGAGAGAGACAGCAAACTCCAAAATATACAGTAGGTGTCAGAGTCAAGATTGAACCCACGACCTCCTGCGTACCTGGCGAGGTAGTTAACATATCCTAGCCACGGTGATGATGAGAGAGAGAGAGACACAGCAAACTCCAAAATATACAGTAGGTGTCAGGGTCAAGATTGAACCCACGACCTCCTGCGTACCAGGCGAGGTAGTTAACATCTCCTAGCCACGGTGATGATGATGAGAGAGAGAGAGACACAGCAAACGCCAAATACACAGCAGGCGTCAGGGTCGGGATCGAACCCACGACCTCCTGCGTACCAGGCGAGGTAGTCAACATCTCCTAGCCACCGTGACGCACGCGTCCGGCAACATTGAGAGGTTCCTTCAAGTGCCCTCTTAGTCCACACTTAGAGGAGACGGCACTTGGCCACCCCACTCTACTTACCCGGGTGGGCGAGTGGGGGGGGGGGGTGGTATGGGATGGGTGGGGGAGATTGCTCCGAAATTTTAATTCCTGGAGCTGAAGTTCAGGTCAAAACTTGGGCGCGGAACAAAAGTTGAATATGACGCCGGCGGATGTTTGGCTTGAGTGTGAACCCAGGTGAATCGCAACGTCAGCTCTGTGCGAGGCTTCTAGTCGCTGTGCGAGTCTGTGGGTCTTCTTACGAGTCTCGGTCGCTGTGACCAATAAACCTGAGCGCACGCACACTGGTGGAGCCAGTGGGGGGGCGGGGGGTGGGGTGGCACGTGCCCCCCCCCCCCCCCCAATGATCCAAACGAAATCTCTAATTTCGATCGGATCATTGGGGTTTATTAGTAATAAATCGGCATTTAGTGACCCCCACTGCCACCGTGTAGCAGATTATTACGTGCCAGGGACTCTATGAGATGACAGGACAATAGTCTGAGTCCATAACTGGCAATAAGTAACGGCAAAGCGGTTATAAGTGACTCACAGAATTGTGCGCAGCTGCGTCTACAGAGTCCACGACTTCCCTGAAGGCATCGACACCTTCAGCGAGCGCGAGGCCGATCACTAACAACGCGGTTCGCAATTCCACTCTCGATCGATGGCTGCCCCATTGCCGCACACGCCTCGAGTAACAAGCAAGGGACAACTCCTTACTTATTACTCACAACTTCTTACTAACAACTCCTTACTTACTAACAACTCCTTACTTCTTACTAACAACTCCTTACTTACTAACAACTCCTTACTTATTACTAACAACTTCTTACTTACTAACAAGTCCTTACTTATTACTCACAACTTCTTACTAACAACTCCTTACTTACTAACAACTCCTTACTTATTACTAACAACTTCTTACTTACTAACAAGTCCTTACTTATTACTCACAACTTCTTACTTACAACTCCTTACTTACTAACAACTCCTTACTTACTAACTCCTTACTTATTAACTCCTTACTAACTCCTTACTAACAACGTCTTACTTACTAATAACTCCTCACTAGTGACTCCTTACTTACTAACAACTCCTTACTTACTAGCAACTCCTTACTTACTAACAACTCCTTACTTACTAACAACTCCTTACTAACAACTCCTTACTTATTAACAACTCCTTACTTATTAACAACTCCTTACTAACTCCTTGCTTACCAACTCCTTACTTACTAACAACTCCTTACTTATTAACAACTCCTTACTTACTAACAACTCCTTACTTACTAACTCCTTACTAACAACTTCTTACTTACTCCTCACTAGCGACTCCTTACTTACTAACTCCTTACTTACTAACAACTCCTTACTTATTAACAACTCCTTACTGACAAGTCCTTACTTACTAACAACTCCTTACTAACAACTCCTCACTTACCAACAACTCCTTACTCACTAGCAACTCCTTACTTACTAACAACTTCTTACTAACAACTCCTTGCTTACTAACTCCTTACTAACAACTCCTTACTTACTAACAACTCCTTACTTACTAACAACTCCTTACTTACTGACAACTACTTACTTGCTAACAACTCTTTACTTACTAACAACTCCTTACTTACTAACAATTTTTAAATGTTGGAGGGGTTGCCCCCCGCCCCCCTTACCTGAAAATCCTGGCTCCGCCATTGCACACACACACACACACAGGTATTAAAAGTTTTTTGTTCGCTTTCAGCACCACGTGAAAATCAGATGAACGTTTCCAAGAATAACAATGCAAGACCGTTTTTTTGTTGTTAGACGATCGTGCGCGGCTCGCGTTCAATCCGCGAGCCGCGCGAAACCCACGCGCGGCTAAATCGAGGGGAGCCTGGGGACGGCGATGATGACGATGACGATGATGACGATGATGACGATGATGACACGAGAGGGCAAGCTCGCCCCCGTTGACGCTCGCTGTGTACGAGCGCACACAGACTCGTCCCCGTAGCCACGGCGTCGTCCCTCTCGCAGCCTCCTCCTCCTCGGCGGCGTCGGTCGGCGTCGTGCGGTGTGAGAGCAGGAGGAGGCTCGCGGGGGAAGCTGTAAAGCGGGGACGCGGACGACGAATTGGACAGCGGCCCCCCACCACCTCTGTTAGAAGTGGGGAGGTGGCCTTGTTGGCTGTGTGCGCTGAGCCCCCCCCCCCCCCCCCCAGGGGTGTGGATTCCCGGGGTTTGGATTCCCGGGGTGTGGATTCCCGGGGTGTGGATTCCCGGGGTTTGGATTCCCCGGTGTGTGGATTCCCGGGGTTTGGATTCCCGGGGTTTGGATTCCCGGGGTTTGGATTCCCGGGGTGTGGATTCCCGGGGTTTAGATTCCCGGGGTTTAGATTCCCGGGGTTTGGATTCCCCGGGGTTTGGATTCCCAGGGTGTGGATCCCCGGGGTTTGGATTCCCGGGGTTTGGATTCCCGGGGTTTGGATTCCCGGGGTGTGGATTCCCGGGGTTTGGATTCCCGGGGTGTGGATTCCCGGGGTTTGGATTCCCGGGGTGTGGATTCCCGGGGTTTGGATTCCCGGGGTTTGGATTCCCGGGGTGTGGATTCCCGGGGTGTGGATTCCCGGGGTTTGGATTCCCGGGGTTTGGATTCCCGGGGTGTGGATTACCGGGGTTTGGATTCCCAGGGTGTGGATTCCCGGGGTTTGGATTCCCGGGGTGTGGATTCCCGGGGTTTGGATTCCCGGGGTTTGGATTCCCGGTGTTTGGATTCCCGGTGTTTGGATTCCCGGGGTGTGGATTCCCGGGGTTTGGATTCCCGGGGTGTGGATTCCCGGGGTTTGGATTCCCGGGGTTTGGATTCCCGGGGTGTGGATTCCCAGGGTTTGGATTCCCGGGGTTTGGATTCCCGGGGTTTGGATTCCCGGTGTTTGGATTCCCGGGGTGTGGATTCCCGGGGTGTGGATTCCCGGGGTGTGGATTACCGGGGTGTGGATTCCCGGGGTTTGGATTCCCGGGGTGTGGATTCCCGGGGTGTGGATTCCCGGGGTGTGGATTACCGGGGTGTGGATTCCCGGGGTTTGGATTCCCGGGGTGTGGATTCCCGGGGTTTGGATTCCCGGGGTTTGGATTCCCGGGGTGTGGATTCCCGGGGTGTGGATTCCCGGGGTTTGGATTCCCGGGGTTTGGATTCCCGGGGTGTGGATTACCGGGGTGTGGATTCCCGGGGTTTGGATTCCCGGGGTGTGGATTCCCGGGGTTTGGATTCCCGGGGTTTGGATTCCCGGTGTTTGGATTCCCGGTGTTTGGATTCCCGGGGTGTGGATTCCCGGGGTTTGGATTCCCGGGGTGTGGATTCCCGGGGTTTGGATTCCCGGGGTTTGGATTCCCGGTGTTTGGATTCCCGGTGTTTGGATTCCCGGGGTGTGGATTCCCGGGGTGTGGATTACCGGGGTGTGGATTCCCGGGGTGTGGATTACCGGGGTGTGGATTCCCGGTGTTTGGATTCCCGGGGTTTGGATTCCCGGGGTGTGGATTCCCGGTGTGTGGATTCCCAGGGTGTGGATTCCCAGGGTTTGGATTCCCGGGGTGTGGATTCCCGGGGTTTGGATTCCCGGGGTTTGGATTCCCGGGGTTTGGATTCCCCGGGTTTGGATTCCCGGGGTGTGGATTCCCGGGGTTTGGATTCCCGGTGTTTGGATTCCCGGGGTGTGGATTCCCGGGGTGTGGATTCCCGGTGTGTGGATTCCCGGTGTTTGGATTCCCGGGGTGTGGATTCCCGGGGTTTGGATTCCCGGGGTGTGGATTCCCGGGGTTTGGATTCCCGGGGTTTGGATTCCCGGGGTTTGGATTCCCAGGGTTTGGATTCCCGTGGTGTGGATTCCCAGGGTGTGGATTCCCAGGGTTTGGATTCCCGGGGTTTGGATTCCCGGGGTTTGGATTCCCGGGGTGTGGATTCCCAGGGTGTGGATTCCCGGGGTTTGGATTCCCGGGGTTTGGATTCCCGGGGTTTGGATTCCCGGGGTGTGGATTCCCGGGGTGTGGATTCCCAGGGTGTGGATTCCCGGGGTTTGGATTCCCGGGGTTTGGATTCCCGGGGTGTGGATTCCCAGGGTTTGGATTCCCGGGGTTTGGATTCCCGGGGTGTGGATTCCCGGGGTGTGGATTACCGGGGTTTGGATTCCCGGGGTTTGGATTCCCGGGGTTTGGATTCCCGGGGTGTGGATTCCCGGTGTTTGGATTCCCCGGGGTGTGGATTCCCGGGGTTTGGATTCCCGGGGTGTGGATTCCCGGGGTTTGGATTCCCCGGGGTTTGGATTCCCCAGGGTTTGGATTCCCAGGGTTTGGATTCCCGGGGTTTGGATTCCCCGGGGTGTGGATTCCCGGGGTTTGGATTCCCGGGGTTTGGATTCCCCAGGGTTTGGATTCCCAGGGTTTGGATTCCCGGGGTTTGGATTCCCGGGGTTTGGATTCCCCAGGGTTTGGATTCCCAGGGTTTGGATTCCCGGGGTTTGGATTCCCGGGGTGTGGATTCCCCGGGGTGTGGATTCCCGGGGTGTGGATTCCCCGGGGTGTGGATTCCCAGGGTTTGGATTCCCCGGGGTTTGGATTCCCGGGGTTTGGATTCCCGGTGTTTGGATTCCCGGGGTTTGGATTCCCCAGGGTTTGGATTCCCAGGGTTTGGATTCCCGGGGTTTGGATTCCCGGTGTTTGGATTCCCCGGGGTGTGGATTCCCGGGGTTTGGATTCCCGGTGTTTGGATTCCCGGGGTTTGGATTCCCCAGGGTTTGGATTCCCCAGGGTTTGGATTCCCGGTGTGTGGATTCCCGGGGTTTGGATTCCCGGGGTGTGGATTACCGGGGTGTGGATTCCCGGGGTTTGGATTCCCGGGGTTTGGATTCCCGGTGTTTGGATTCCCGGTGTGTGGATTCCCGGGGTTTGGATTCCCGGTGTGTGGATTCCCGGGGTGTGGATTCCCGGGGTGTGGATTCCCGGTGTGTGGATTCCCGGTGTTTGGATTCCCGGTGTGTGGATTCCCGGGGTTTGGATTCCCGGTGTGTGGATTCCCGGGGTGTGGATTCCCGGGGTGTGGATTCCCGGTGTTTGGATTCCCGGTGTGTGGATTCCCGGGGTTTGGATTCCCGGTGTGTGGATTCCCGGGGTTTGGATTACCGGGGTGTGGATTCCCGGTGTTTGGATTCCCGGTGTGTGGATTCCCGGGGTTTGGATTCCCGGGGTTTGGATTCCCGGGGTGTGGATTCCCGGGGTTTGGATTCCCGGGGTTTGGATTCCCCGGGGTGTGGATTCCCGGGGTTTGGATTCCCGGGGTGTGGATTACCGGGGTTTGGATTCCCGGGGTTTGGATTCCCGGGGTTTGGATTCCCGGGGTGTGGATTCCCGGTGTTTGGATTCCCGGGGTTTGGATTCCCGGGGTGTGGATTCCCGGGGTTTGGATTCCCCGGGGTGTGGATTCCCGGGGTGTGGATTCCCCGGGGTGTGGATTCCCGGGGTTTGGATTCCCGGTGTTTGGATTCCCGGGGTTTGGATTCCCCAGGGTTTGGATTCCCGGGGTGTGGATTCCCGGGGTGTGGATTCCCGGGGTTTGGATTCCCGGGGTTTGGATTCCCCGGGGTGTGGATTCCCGGGGTTTGGATTCCCGGGGTGTGGATTACCGGGGTGTGGATTCCCGGGGTTTGGATTCCCGGTGTGTGGATTCCCGGTGTTTGGATTCCCCGGGGTGTGGATTCCCCGGGGTTTGGATTCCCGGTGTGTGGATTCCCGGTGTGTGGATTCCCGGTGTTTGGATTCCCCGGGGTTTGGATTCCCGGGGTTTGGATTCCCCGGGGTTTGGATTCCCGGGGTTTGGATTCCCCGGGGTTTGGATTCCCGGTGTGTGGATTCCCGGGGTTTGGATTCCCGGGGTGTGGATTCCCAGGGTGTGGATTCCCAGGGTGTGGATTCCCGGGGTTTGGATTCCCGGTGTTTGGATTCCCGGTGTTTGGATTCCCCGGGGTTTGGATTCCCGGTGTGTGGATTCCCGGTGTTTGGATTCCCCGGGGTGTGGATTCCCCGGGGTTTGGATTCCCCGGGGTGTGGATTCCCGGGGTTTGGATTCCCGGTGTTTGGATTCCCGGTGTTTGGATTCCCGGTGTTTGGATTCCCGGTGTGTGGATTCCCGGGGTTTGGATTCCCGGGGTTTGGATTCCCGGGGTGTGGATTCCCCGGGGTGTGGATTCCCCGGGGTGTGGATTCCCAGGGGTGTGGATTCCCGGGGTTTGGATTCCCGGGGTTTGGATTCCCGGGGTTTGGATTCCCGGGGTGTGGATTCCCCGGTGTGTGGATTCCCGGGGTTTGGATTCCCGGGGTTTGGATTCCCGGGGTTTGGATTCCCGGGGTTTGGATTCCCGGGGTTTGGATTCCCGGGGTGTGGATTCCCGGGGTTTGGATTCCCGGGGTTTGGATTCCCGGGGTTTGGATTCCCGGGGTGTGGATTCCCGGGGTTTGGATTCCCGGGGTTTGGATTCCCGGGGTGTGGATTCCCGGGGTGTGGATTCCCGGGGTTTGGATTCCCGGGGTTTGGATTCCCGGGGTTTGGATTCCCGGGGTTTGGATTCCCGGGGTTTGGATTCCCGGGGTGTGGATTCCCCGGTGTGTGGATTCCCGGGGTGTGGATTCCCGGGGTTTGGATTCCCGGGGTGTGGATTCCCGGGGTTTGGATTCCCGGGGTTTGGATTCCCGGGGTTTGGATTCCCAGGGTGTGGATTCCCGGGGTTTGGATTCCCGGGGTGTGGATTCCCGGGGTTTGGATTCCCGGGGTTTGGATTCCCGGGGTTTGGATTCCCGGGGTGTGGATTCCCCGGTGTGTGGATTCCCGGGGTGTGGATTCCCGGGGTGTGGATTCCCGGGGTTTGGATTCCCGGGGTTTGGATTCCCGGGGTTTGGATTCCCGGGGTGTGGATTCCCGGGGTTTGGATTCCCGGGGTTTGGATTCCCGGGGTGTGGATTCCCCGGGGAGTGGATTCCCGGGGTTTGGATTCCCGGGGTGTGGATTCCCCGGGGTGTGGATTCCCGGGGTTTGGATTCCCGCTGTGTGGATCCTCCCACCCCACCGGGCTGCCCGTTCCGCTGCGTGGTGGAGTTTGCTGCTGCCTGGGGTCCTGGGGGGGGGGCCGCTCTGCCGACGGCCGCAAGTGAAAGATGACGAGTCGGCGTTTTACTTTCGGTTCGGCGTTTTATTTTTTATTTTTTTTACACGTGGCCAACAAATTCCCGGTTCCTGAGAATTTCCCTCCCGCCCCGCATCTCCCGATTTTTTTGTTTGTTTTTAAATCACGGATGGCTACGTACAGTGTGAAAGAAGTTGGACGTACAACATACATACGGTAAACATACATGCAGTAGGTAGTTGATTATCCGGCGACTTCAGGGTGGGGGGAGGAGGGGGGAGTGGGTGCCGGATTTTCAAAAACGCCGGATGATCGCTGCATTATTTTCTTGGTTCATTCGGTAAAGTCACCACGTAGAAGGGAAACGATAAAATAATAAGAATATAAAACGATGAAAAGTCTCACGACGTTTTCGACTGCAAGCACAAGCTATCGTCGTCACGGCAAGAACTTTTTTTTATTGTTTTATATTTTTTATTATTTTATTGTTTCCCTTCCACGTGGTGGTGACTTTACTGAAAGAACCAAGAATATGAATCCCTGCAGTCACGAAAAGCTTCAAATCAAAATGTAATCGCTGCATTATTTAAAAAAAAATAGCTTATTTTTGCGCATTCATGCACAACGTTATGCGTTTAGGTGCTGTTTGTTTCGAGTGTTTTAAAAAAATATATATATATATATTTTTTTTTACTTGGTGAAATTGTCAGAAATAATATAATCGCTTAAATGAGACGAAAATCCTTGAGTAGAAGGTTACGGTATTTGCCGTGCCACATTTGCCACTCCAACCTCGGCCCCTGCACGGGGTGACGTTACATGGGTACTACTACTACGCTCTGGTGTCAACAACCATGATGTGCGTCTGGACCATCGCCGGACTCGGCTCTGCAGTCTTTGGAGCGGTTTTGCCGGTTTTTTTGCCGTATTCCGCCCGGAACCGCCGGGCAATCGATGATCAACTGTACGCGCATTTCAGCATGCGTGCGTTCAAAGTGCCGCGCGACCAAACCTCCCGCGTATATACGGCACGGGCCAGCGGGGAGGTGCTGCCCCCTACTGCATTGTGGGCCAGAGGTGGTGGTGGGGTGGGGGGTGGGAAGGTGACTTGAAGGGATTTCGGAAGTAGTCCTGCGTTGTCCACTTCCAACAGAATCTGATGAGCTATAAAGCTTTTTTTTTTTCTTAACCTGGCGGCATCGACGAGTTTGCTTGCGTTGAACCAATGCTGCCGATGTTACGTGCGCACTCCCAGAAGGCTGTGCGGGGATGATGAGATGTGCAAAATGAGCAATGACAAACAATCAAAACGTGTTTTGTGCTTCATGTGGAGAGGGGCCGGATATCCGTAAGAGCTGAACAACAGATTTATCCGCATCTCTGGCTTTGTCACCTGATGATGCTGGTTGTTGTTGTTGTTGTTGTGGTGGTTGTTGTTGTAATTACTGGTGGTACATCACGGTACTCGGAATTGTAAATGTTATAGTGGGGTTTACTCTCCAACACACACACACACACGACAGCCGGTGTGATGCTGTACTCGTAACGAATTGGTCACGTGTTGTTTACACGACAACCTTGCCGATTGGCTGTGTCGGGTGGTGGCGGGTTTAACGACACGTGTGTGTGTGTACGTGTACGCGATCTCGCACGAAAGAAACCTCTTGTGGATAATATTTGGTCGTGCGAAAGCTTACGGCCACGTGTTTTAAAACGAAGGAGAGCGTTGTTATTGGCCACTCGTACATTCCGCCGCTTAATAATTCAAATATCTCCGTCGGCGATGGGGAGGGGGGGGGGGAGTTTGTGATTTATTTTTTTATTTTGCCGCATCAACGCTGACGAACGTTGAACCTGCCTGGCAACCCAATCTGCGGGGGGGGGGGGGGGGTGGTGAGCAGCTTGCCTTGTGTGCCGGGCTGCCTGGTAACTGTGTGTGTGTGTGCGTGCCGTGTGTGTGTGTGTGTGTGCGTGCCGTGCGTGTGCGTGCCGTGTGTGTGTGTGTGTGCGTGCCGTGTGTGTGTGTGTGCGTGCATGTGCGTGCGTGTCCGCGCGTCTCCAATCTCCGCCCTCCCCACCCACCTAGGCTCACCGCGAGGGAACTTGCTCGCATCCACGCCATCCACGCGCACAACGGCTGCATCCCCAAGCCGAACCTGTGGATGAAGCTGCAGAAGTACTTCTCGCTGGCGGCCGACGGATTCCCGGACCCGAAGGTCCATGCCAGGTAGAGGTTGGTGGTGGTGGGGGGGGGGGAGGTGGTTGTGGGGGGGGGGGGGCAGGGTGGGTAGGAATGGAGGTGGGTGGGGGGGGGGGCAGGGTTTTGAGCGTGCTCATTCGCGACCCTTTGGTGTCGCCCCCTCCTGGTTCGAATCGGATTCGGGGCAGTGGCCCGGATCCGCCGCTTACCCCAGGGACGACGGGCGGGGCTCTGAGCACGCTGCGTCGCTCTTCAGAACTGCAGCTACCCCCCGTCTCGCCCCCACCCGCCCCCCCGCAACGCTCGTCCAAATTTTATAATAATAATAATAATGTTTTTGTAATTAAGATGTAGTAACCAGCCAAGTAGTAACCAAGACGTAGTAACCAGCTAAGACGTGGTCACTAAGATGTAGTAACCAGCCAAGTAGTAACCAAGACGTAGTAACCAGCTAAGACGTGGTCACTAAGATGTAGTAACCAAGACGTAGTAACCAACCAAGACGTAGTCACCAAGACGTAGTAACCAACCAAGGCGTAGTAACCAAGACGTAGTAACCAAGACGTAGTAACCAACCAAGGCGTAGTAACCAAGACGTAGTAACCAGCCAAGTAGTAACCAAGGCGTAGTAACCAAGACGTAGTAACCAACCAAGGCGTAGTAACCAAGACGTAGTAACCAGCCAAGTAGTAACCAAGGCGTAGTAACCAAGACGTAGTAACCAACCAAGGCGTAGTAACCAAGACGTAGTAACCAGCCAAGGCGTAGTAACCAAGATGTAGTCACCAAGACGTAGTAACCAAGACGTAGTAACCAGCCAAGTAGTAACCAAGACGTAGTAACCAGCCAAGTAGTAACCAAGACGTAGTAACCAAGACGTAGTAACCAACCAAGACGTAGTAACCAAGACGTGGTCACTCACGATCCTGGGGGTTGGTCTCCCCCAAGATAGCCCAGCTGGTGGACCGCCTCCCAGCCGTGGTGACGGTGTCACGGTGTGACCCCCCCCCCACCCAGCTGTGGTGACGTCACGGTGACCCCTCTCTGACCCCTCTCCGCGCCACGAGAACGACGGCACGCAAACGGCGAGCGACAAATCGATTTCGTGCGAGGAGCGATAATTAAAACATTTTAAAATATTATCTTTTTGTTTAAATCTACGCGGCGCTGTAATCCACGTCGCTCCTCCCTCGTCCCGTCCCGGCATTCCCGCGCCGCTCCCCTTCCGCCTAATTTGTAGGTTTCTCTCGGAGGTGCCCAGCCGGGCGGAGCTGGAGAGAGAGATGCTCGGCCTGCAGGAGACGCTCGCCGGCCTGGGCTCTCCCGTCGTGCTCTGCCACAACGACCTGCTCGTCAAAAACATCATCTACAACGCCGACAAAGGTGCGCGGCTGCACCGGCTGCAGTGCCTCCGCGGCACGCACGCGCTACACCTAGATTATACACACACCTAGATTATACACACACCTAGATTACACTACACCTAGATTACACTACACCTAGATTATACACACACTACACCTAGATTATACACACACCTAGATTACACTACACCTAGATTATACACACACCTAGATTACACTACACCTAGATTACACTACACCTAGATTATACACACACCTAGATTACACTACACCTAGATTACACTACACCTAGATTACACTACACCTAGATTACACTACACCTAGATTACACACACACCTAGATTACACACACACTACACCTAGATTATACACGCACTACACCTAGATTACACACGCACTACACCTAGATTATACACACACTACACCTAGATTATACACACACTACACCTAGATTATACACGCACTACACCTAGATTATACACGCACTACACCTAGATTATACACGCACTACACCTAGATTATACACGCACTACACCTAGATTACACTACACCTAGATTATACACGCACTACACCTAGATTATACACGCACTACACCTAGATTATACACGCACTACACCTAGATTATACACGCACTACACCTAGATTACACACACACCGAGATTACACTACACCTAGATTACACTACACCTAGATTACACTACACCTAGATTACACTACACCTAGATTACACACGCACTACACCTAGATTATACACACACTACACCTAGATTATACACGCACTACACCTAGATTATACACGCACTACACCTAGATTATACACGCACTACACCTAGATTATACACGCACTACACCTAGATTATACACGCACTACACCTAGATTACACTACACCTAGATTATACACGCACTACACCTAGATTATACACGCACTACACCTAGATTATACACGCACTACACCTAGATTATACACGCACTACACCTAGATTACACACACACCGAGATTACACACACACCGAGATTACACTACACCTAGATTACACTACACCTAGATTACACTACACCTAGATTACACTACACCTAGATTACACACACACACCTAGATTACACTACACCTAGATTACACACACACACCGAGATTACACTACACCTAGATTACACTACACCTAGATTACACTACACCTAGATTACACTACACCTAGATTACACTACACCTAGATTACACACACACTACACCTAGCTTACACACATACACACACACCCCTAGCTTACACACATACACACTACACCTAGCTTACACACATACACACACACACTCCTAGCTTACACACATACACACACACACTCCTAGCTTACACACATACACACACACACTCCTAGCTTACACACACACACACTTCACCTAGCTTACACACATACACACACACACTACACCTAGCTTACACACACACTACATCTAGCTTACACACACCTAGCTTACACACACACACACTACACCTAGCTTACACACACACAGTACACCTAGATTACACACACCTAGCTTACACACACACACACCCCTAGCTTACACACACACCTAGCTTACACACACATACACACTACACCTAGCTTACACACACACCTATCCCCAACGTCACACGTTTAAACTATTTGCTGCTGCTGCTGCTGTGAATGTCCACGCGGCGATGACGATGATGTCGGCGAAGCCCCCCCCCCAACGCTGCTGAGCGAACGCTTGTGGCCCCCGGTCGCTTCTCGAAGGGAACACACACACACAAAAAAAAATGGTTCATAGTTTAAATAAACAGTGCTAGTTTAAATCCGGTGCTTACAGGCTCTGCCGACAAGTCTGAACCGGTATCTCGCCGCCTGTATCCCCCCTACGAGCCGACGGCTCGGACCGGGGTGTGGTGGTGGTGGGGGGAGGGGGGGGGGGGCTGTGGGTGAACAGAGCAGCCGTGTGTGGACCGGCAGGTGACTTTGTGCCCTTCTTCCTGCTATCCGGCAGCCGTTGTCGCCCCGGAACGGCGCCGTGCAGCGCGCAAGTTGCCGATTGTGCGTTTTGGTTGTTGTTGTTGTTGTTGTTGTGGTTGTTGTTGTGGTTGTGGTTGTTGTTGTTGTTGTGGTTGTTGTTGTTGTGGTTGTTGTTGTGGTTGTTGTTGTTGTGGTTGTTGTTGTGGTTGTTGTTGTTGGTTGCCTGCGGGTGGCGACCGCCACACGCCCTTCGTGAGTTCGGCGTGTCCTGCCGTGCCGTGACGTGCCGTGCCGTAACGTGCCGTGCCGTGCCGTAACGTGCCGTGCCGTGCCGTGCCGACGCCCGTTGCAGAGCGACACGCGTTCCTTCTTCCGGCGATTTCTCGATTCTTTGGCAATGGATGAAATAAATAAACTGACTCCGCAGGCGGGGGTGGGTGGTGGTGAGTCAGGGGAGCCGGTGGGGGTTTATAGGGGCCGGCGTTGTCTATCCACGTAACGCGACGGTGCCGTCTATTTGTCGGTTTATTTCCCTTCTGACTTTGTCAATTTTGTACTCGGCGTCGGTTTTATCGCCTCGCGCTTTCCGCTCTGCCGTCACGGTTTCAAGGGCATCGCTCTCTCTCAAGGGCTTCCTCCGACTTGCGGTTCGCCCGGCGTGAAACCCTTCGCCACGGGACCTTCTGAACATTTCGGTCGCTAGGAGATCGTTAACTACCTCGCCCTGGTACGCAGGGGGTCGTGGGTTTGCTTCCCGACCCTGACGACTGCTGCTGTGTATTTGGAGTTTGCTGTGTCTCTCTCTCTCTCATCATCATCATCACCGTGGCTAGGAGATGTTAACTACCTCGCCCTGGTACGCAGGAGGTCGTGGGTTCGATCCCGACCCTGACTCCTGCTGTGTATTTGGAGTTTGCTGTGTGTCTCTCTCTCATCATCATCATCACCGTGGCTAGGAGATGTTAACTACCTCGCCTGGTACGCAGGAGGTCGTGGGTTAAATCTTGACCCTGACACCTGCTGTTTATTTGGAGTTTGCGGTGTCTCTCTTGATCATCATCATCACAATGGCTAGGAGATGTTAACTACCTCGCCCTGCTATACAGGAGGTCGTGGGTTCATTCCCAACGCTGGTATCTGCTGTATATTTGTAGTTTGCAGTGTCTCTCATCATCATCATCATCACAATGGCCAGGAGATGTTAACTACCTCGCCCTGCTCTACAGGAGGTCGTGGGTTCATTCCCAACGCTGGTATCTGCTGTATATTTGTAGTTTGCAGTGTCTCTCATCATCATCATCATCACAATGGCCAGGAGATGTTAACTACCTCGCCCTGCTATACAGGAGGTCGTGGTTTCATTTCCGACGCTGACACCAGCTGTATATTTGTAGTTTGCAGTGTCTCATCATCATCATCACAATGGCTAGGAGATGTTAACTACCTCGCCCTGCTATACAGGAGGTCGTGGGTTCTTTCCCGACGCTGACACCAGCTGTATATTTGGAATTTGCGGTGTCTCTCTCTCATCATCATCATCACAATGGCTAGGAGATGTTAACTACCTCGCCTGGTATGCAGGAGGTCGTGGGTTCATTCCCGACGCTGACATCTGCTGCTGTATATTTGGAGTTTGCGGTGTCTCTCTCTCCCCTCGTGGTCTCACATGGTTTTCCCCGGTTCTCCGGTTTCCCCCCCCCACCTCCACATTTTAGAAAATGGACATCTCCATGCTCCTGAAAAATTGTGGGCAAGACCAAGAGTGTTTTTTGTTGGCCGTAAGGGAGAGACCTCTTTGCCCCCACCATAGGAATGTGGAATTAACATCATCATTATCATCTCACGGTGGCTAGGAGATGTTAACTACCTCGCCTGGGTACGCAGGAGGTCCGTGGGTTCGATCCCGACCCCTGACGCCCGCCGCTGCTGCTGTATATTTGGAGTTGGCACGTCCGTCTCCCCGTGATCGTGCGACTCCAACCCGCACGTCTGTTTTTGGTTGCGGTTGTCGTGGGTACCTGCAGGCACCGTGTGCGGTTCATTGATTACGAGTACGCAAGCTACAACTACCAGGCCTACGACATCGGAAACCACTTCAACGAGTTTGCAGGTGAGAAGGAGGTCGATTCGTCACGCGGTGTGAGCTAAACTTAAACTTTTTTTAAATTTTACCGGTGGGGGGGGGGGGGGGGGGGGGGGGTGGGGGGGGGGGTGGGTGGGTAAGACCCGCTGCCACCACCCGACACTGCCAATTAGCAAGGTTTGTGTCGCGCGAACAGAACGCTCGCCCGTACGTCGCGAACGATGGCTGCTCGCTCAACGAAGTCGTGGCTTTGTCGTCGTCACCGCGTGGGGAAAAATGTGGAGCAGCAGGAGCAGCAGGAGCAGCAGGAGCAGCAGGAGCAGCAGCAGCAGCAGCAGCCCAACACAGACAATCCCGGGTCGCGAAATGACCCGACCTTACGGAAATCCGACGTTCCGGAAATTCTCCCTTTTTAAATCGCATTAAATGTTTGCCTTCGTAGTTAGGCGAGCACAAAGTAGTGCGGCGCGGTGAGGCTCGCGGATGAATACCGCGTAGCGAGGAGGCGTGGGGGGGGGCGGCGGGGGGGCGGGGGGGCGGGGGGGGCGGGGGGGGGGGGGCAGAGCCTCCGTACGCCGCGCGAGGATTACGGTCAACGGAATTTACCTTTTTGATTTTGGCGAAAAATGTATTCGGTTTTCCGACACACGGAAAATTCGGGTTACGGATCGTTCGCGGAACCTCTAACCCCCCCCCCCCCCCACCTTCCCCCCCCAATACCGTAACCCGGGGGTGCCAATACTCTTTAACGGGGAGGGAGCGAGGGAGCGAGGGAGAGAGAGAGAGAGAGAGGGTTCTCACTCGGAAAATGCGTGCCGTTGCTACGCTCGTTTCTGAACACCGGTGCGATTAGAGTGCGCGGAGCGATGCGGTTAACACGGCGGCGTTACACCCTCGGTTGTCCGCAATGGGGGGGGTTTCTTTGTTGACGTTGGGTTGGATGGCTTAAGTCTCAACGTGCCGTTAAACCCGCCCCCCTCCGCAGCCACACGTCGACACGGCAATTAGAAAGGTTTGTCACGTAAACAAAACGTGCCGATGCGTTACTAGTACAGCACCGCCGGTTGTGTGTTGGAGAGTGAAACGAACAACACTCGGGAAGCTCGCCCACTCGCTTACTCTTCACACTCGCCACACTAGAGGTCACGGCACTGTCGTGCTCGCTCACTGACACGTTCACCAACTCGCTCACCCACTCACCAACTCGCTCACCCGCTCACTCGCCCACTCACCAACTCGCTCACCCGCTCACTCACCCACTCACCAACTCGCTCACCCGCTCACTCACCCACTCACCAACTCGCTCACCCACTCACTCACTCACCAACTTAACAACTCACCACACTGCAGGTCACAGCACTGCTTGCTCGCTCACCCACTCACTAACCAACTCACCACACTGCAGGTCACTGCACTTGCTCGCCTCCTCACCAACTCGCTCACCAACTCACCACACTGCAAGCCACAGCACTGCTTGCTCGCTCACCCACTCACTCGCACACCAACTCACTCGCTCACCCACTCACTCGCTCACCAACTCACCACACTGCAGGTCACAGCACTTCATGCTCGCCTCCTCAGCAACTCGCTCGCCCACTCACCAACTCGCTCGCCCACTCACCAACTCGCTCGCCCACTCACCAACTCGCTCGCCCACTCACCAACTCGCTCGCCCACTCACCAACTCGCTCGCCCACTCACCAACTCGCTCGCCCACTCACCAACTCGCTCGCCCACTCACCCAACTCGCTCGCCCACTCACCAACTCGCTCGCCCACTCACCAACTCGCTCGCCCACTCACCAACTCGCTCGCCCACTCACCAACTCGCTCGCCCACTCACCAACTCGCTCGCCCACTCACCAACTCGCTCGCCCACTCACCAACTCGCTCGCCCACTCACCAACTCGCTCGCCCACTCACCAACTCGCTCACCCACTCACCAACTCGCTCACCCACTCACCAACTCGCTCGCCCACCCCGCTCACCGCACTGCAGTTCACAGCACTTGTCTTCCTGCTTCTTCCCTCGCCCCGCTCCGCTTTGTGATCCATCTCCCGTCGCCTCTTCCTGAAGCTCTCTCTCCCTAATCCCCTTTTGCCCGATTTTAATTCAACAGTCGCGTCCAGCTAGAACCGGCCGGGACGGACGACGATGCTTTTCTTTTTTTGCACCTTTTTGATGTTTTGGTGAAGTTCTTCGAAGGACGCAGTGGATTTGTTACACGGCGCGGGGGGGGCGGGCGGGGGTGGGGCGTGGGGGGGGGGGCGAGGTCGACTCTGCTTCAAATGAGCGCCTGGTGCGGTGTGGAGTGAACGGTCACCACTGGGGGGAGAAACGAAAGTGGCCGGGCGGGCGAGGGGTACCGGCCAGCCAGAGACCCCCCATTGGTGTGCCGTTCCGGCCTTGCGCAGGCGCTCTCCTTGAACACCGCTCGCCCCAACAGTCTGTTAAGGCGAGACCGGGGATATCTTCGTCTTCGTGCGGGAGTGGTGGGGCAGCGGTTGGCGCGCGGCGATACAAAAACCCCCTTGCGAAACCCCCCCCCGGGTTCGACTCGCGCTCACGGCCACCGACACCGCCGGCGATTATCCGAACCGCTCCCGGGCCCTCCCCTAGGTCGACTCGGGCCTCGAATGAGTACCCGGTGCAGAGTGTGGCGCAGTACCCGTCGCTCACTGGGGGAGACACGGGCCTCCCGGGCACGCTTGCCGGCCACCCCCCCCCCCCCCCCCCCCCCGCACACCTCCCTTTTGGCGTGCCGTTCCGGCCTTCGCCGGTGCCGCTCGCCAACGGCACTTGGCCCCAACGGCCTGTCGCGGTCGGTACGGGGGAGCGTGTGGCACGGGACGCTGTCGGCGTGCGCGACATCTACGTGTGTAGCAGTGCTGAACTCTCTCGCCCAGGCCGTGCTAATCCTTAGCGATGGGTGTATCGACGTGTGTGTGTGTGTGCGTGTGTGTGTGCGTGTGTGTGTGTGTGTGTGCGTTGTTCCCAGGGTGAGCGACGTCGACTACAGCCTGTACCCCGACAAGGAGCTGCAGTTCCGCTGGCTGCGGGCCTACCTGGAGGCCTACAAGGAGTTCACCAAGAACCCCGGCCGCTCCGTGGCCGACGCGGACGTCCAGAGGCTCTACGTCCACGTCAGCAAGTTCTCCCTGGCGAGTGGCGGTGCCCCCCCCCCCCCTCTCCCCCCCCCCTCTCCTCCCCACCCCCACGCCCCCCACGCTGCTCATTCGTTCCGTAGTCCGGCCGGGTTGACAGCGGTCGGGACGTACGCCGTCGGCTTCCGGTTCTCTCCCCGATGTGACGTGGTCACACACGCACCTGACACACACACACGTGGGTACACCCGGTGGGCGTGGTCACACACGTACCTGACACACGCGTGGGTACACCCGGTGGGCGTGGTCACACACGTACCTGACACACACACACATGGACACACCCGGTGGGCGTGGTCACACACGTACCTGACACACACACACATGGACACACCCGGTGGGCGTGGTCACACACGTACCTGACACACACACACATGGACACACCCGGTGGGGCGTGGTCACACACGTACCTGACACACACACACGCGGGTACACCCGGTGGGCGTGGTCACACACGCACCTGACACACACACACGCGGGTACACCCGGTGGGCGTGGTCACACACGTACCTGACACACACACACACGGGTACACCCGGTGGGCGTGGTCACACACGTACCTGACACACACACGCGGGTACACCCCCCACGCCTCCGATCCCGTCCTCTCCACACCGAGCGTGACGCTGAAACTTTGCGCGTTACAAATCCCAAACCGACAGCGTTATTAGATGGGGTGGGGGGTGGTGGTGGTCTTTTAACCTCACGGGGGAGGCAGGGTGGAATGTCCTACCATGGATAGTTTTCCCCCCCCCCTCCTCGCCATAGGAATGAGGAATTTCCACGACCGACCCTGACCGCTCGACCCCGCGGGTCTCCGTTTGTCTCCTTGCAGGTGTCGCACTACTTCTGGGGCCTGTGGTCCTTGATCCAAGCAAAGTATTCCACCATCGACTTCGACTTCCTGGGGTGAGCTTCCAACTTGGCGCCCGCGACAGTCTGTCTTCAAGCGCCGACGCTCGTCTGTTCTGTCGGTGAAGAGAACCGGTGGTGTGTGTGTGTGTGTACCCACGTGGTGTGTGTGTGTGTGTGTGTACCCACGTGGTCTGTCTGTGTGTGTGTGTGTGTCCACGTGGTGGTGTGTCTGTGTGTGTGTGTGTACCCACGTGGTGTGTGTGTGTGTGTACCCACGTGGTGGTGTGTGTGTACCCACGTGGTGTGTGTGTGTGTGTGTGTCCACGTGGTGTGTGTGTGTGTACCCACGTGGTTGTGTGTGTGTGTGTGTACCCACGTGGTGTGTGTGTGTGTGTGTGTACCCACGTGGTGGTGTGTGTGTGTACCCACGTGGTGGTGTGTGTGTGTGTGTGTGCCCACGTGGTGATGGTGGTGTGTGTGTATGTGTGTGTGCCCATGTGTGGTGTGTGTGTGTGTGTGCCCATGTGGTGGTGTGTGTGTGTGTGCCCACGTGGTGGTGTGTGTGTGTCCACGTGGTGGTGTGTCTGTGTGTGTGTCCACGTGGTGGTGTGGTCTGTGTGTGTGTGTGTGTCCACGTGGTGGTGTGTGTGTGTGTGTGTGTCCACGTGGTGGTGTGTCTGTGTGTGTGTGTGTCCACGTGGTGGTGTGTCTGTGGTGTGTGTGTGTGTGTGCCCACGTGGTGGTGGTGTGTGTGTATGTGCCCACGTGGTGGTGGTGTCTGTGTTTGTGTATGTTCACGTGGTGGTGGTAATGGACCTGCGTGGTGGTGGTGGTAATGTGTGTGTGTGTGCCCACAGCTACGCCATCGTCCGCTTCACGCAGTACCGGGAGACGAAGCCTCACGTCATGGCTCTGGAGGCGCCGCTCTAGAAGATTGTCCCTCTGCTCTCCAAACCTCGTGACGCACGACAGCCACACACACGCACGCTCGCACAGACACACGCACGCTCGCACAGACACACGCACGCTCACACAGACACACGCACGCTCGCACAGACACACGCACGCTCGCACAGACACACACACGCACACGCTCACACACACACACGCACGCTCGCACACACACACGCACGCTCGCACAGACACGCGACGCTCGCACAGACACGCGCACGCTCGCACAGACACACGCTCACACACGCACTCGCTCGCACACACACGCGAAAACCGACCTCGGCACAAAACGGCAATCGCTGGTCGCGAAAAACACATTCCCAAATGGGTCAGGCCCCGTGGTTGCACACGGAGCAAGGTGAATTATTGTCGTTTTAAAAGAACCGCGCATTCGCGCTTAATCATTACTACTCGCCCGCTCCTTGGCTTCTTCACACCCCCGCCCCCGCCCCCGCCCCCGCCCCAGCCCCAGCCCCAGCCCCCGCCCCAGCCCCAGCCCCAGCCCCAGCCCCCGCCCCAGCCCTTTCACCGCTGCCCCGCGCCCAGCGACAGGCCTCCGTGATCTCCGTCATCGGACCACAGGTCTGGGCGCAGGCTCCTGCCGTTCGCCGGCCCGGCCGACGGTTCCCCGCGGGCGTCGCGATGCGGCCCCCCCCCCCCTCCCTCCTCTCCCAACCCCCCCCCTCCCCTCCTCTCTCAACCCGCCCCCCCCCTCCCTCCTCTCTCAACCCGCCCCCCACCCCTCTCCTGCCCCCCCTCCCCGAGCACTTTTCTGATTGAAGCGTAGCGAGTACGCCACTTTGGGGACCAGCAGTCGGCAACCAACGGTGCCATTGCGTTGGTGAGGGAGGTGGGGATGGGGGTGGGGGAGATGCGTGGAGTTTGCGTTTCTTGAGACCAACCCGTGCCTCGGTAGCTCCCGCCCCCCCCCCCCCGCCCCCCGCTGTGGCAATCTGAGCCTTGCTGTTGCCGTGTTGTTAGCCGGCGGTTGTGGTTTAGTCCGCCCCCCTTTCACTACACCACCCACCTCCCCCCCCCCCCCTTAACGAAACCAAATTTTTGCTCGTGTCCCCCCACACACACCCACCCCCCCCACCCCGTGAACTCCAGAGGTGGGGGGGGGGGGTGTAGTGACCCCGTGAGACGTTACACCCCCCTCCCCCAACCCCCATCGTCACAGCTCGCCAGCGCTGGGGTTTTCTTGGGGGGCGGAGACCAACTCCCACACCCTGGTGACTTAAGTCTCTTAGTGACTCCGTCTTAGTTACAACAATCCCCGCCCCCCCTCCCCCCCCCCGCTGCCAGCAGAGGGGGGCGGGCGGGGGGGGGGGGGCCCCCTTTACCCCCTCGACACGCAAAAAAAACCAAATTTTCCCCGCCTTTGCGTCTATATTTTGTTTTAAGTCTTTTTGTCCTTCAAAAGTACTTTAAACGCCTCGTTTTGAATGTCAGGGGCCACGGGCCTCGGCGCGTGTGTGCGTGTGTGTGTGTGTGCGTGTGTGCGTGTGTTGTGTGTGTGCGTGTGTGCGTGTGTGCGTGTGTGTGTGTGTGCGTGTGTGCGTGTGTGTGTGTGTGTGCGTGCGTCCGCGGCTAGGATTTGTCGAAGCGAAATACAGGTCCTTGACGTCGCGAGCCGTCAGTAGATCCTCGTACACGCGACACCCCCGTGCCCCTTCCGTTGTTTTTCGTCTCTCGTGTTTCCCCCCCCCTGCATCCCCCCACCATCCCCCCCCACCATCCCCCCCACCATCCCCTCCCACCATCACCACCTCCCCACCGTCCCCCCACCATCCCCTTCATCATCCCCACCATCCCCACAATCCCCTTCATCATCCCCACCACCATCCCCACCACCATCCCCCCCACCATCCCCCCACCATCCCCCCCACCATCACCGTCCCCACCATCCCCTTCATCGTCCCCACCATCCCCACAATCCCCTTCATCATCCCCACCACCATCCCCACCATCCCCCCACCATCCCCCCCACCATCCCCCCCACCATCCCCCCCACCATCACCGTCCCCACCATCACCGTCCCCACCATCCCCTTCATCGTCCCCACCATCCCCACAATCCCCTTCATCATCCCCCCCACCATCCCCCCACCATCCCCCCACCATCCCCCCCACCATCCCCCCCACCATCCCGCGATATTTCCCCACGGAGGGAGTGAGCACCTTAACGATGTTATTTATGTGTTGTGTAAAAACAAAAAAAAATTAACGTCAGCCGTCGTCGAAGCCCAACGGAATGCCATTATTATTTTTTTCTCCTTCTGCTTCTGCTGCTGCTTCTTTCCGATTCTTCTTCGCGGGCGTAACCAAAACGGGGGGGGGGCGGGGGGGGGGCGGGGGTCGTTACGGAAAAGCACGGGAGAGCCGTAGGTGGGAAGGGAAGGGTGGGGGGGGTGGAAACTATTTATCTGGTTGGTGAAAAAGAATGTGATTATCTGTCTCTCTCTCTCTCTCTCTGTCTCTCTCTGTCGTCTCCTACACAAGTGTTGTAGAAGGCAAGGTTGCAAGACGCTGTTGATAGTATTGTGCTCTTTCGATTTGAGGCTTTCGTGGACTGCAAGGATTCATCTTCTGTTGGTTCTTTCGGCAAAGTCGCCACCACGTAGAATGAGAGTGATGAAATAATAAATTTATAAAATAAAATAACGCGATGAAATTCTCACCTGACGAAGGGCGCTTGTGTCGTGGCCCGAAACGTCGCGAGAATTTCATTGTGTTATTTTATTGTATCAATGTATTATTCATTCTCACTCTACGTGGTGGTGACTTTACCGAAAGAACCAAGGAAGAATCATCGTGCTCTGCTGCCACGTCCCATTTTTTTTTGTTTTGATCCGTCGGCGACGCTAACGAGCGTGTCACGGATTATTATTATTTTATTTTTTTCCCCTTTGCCCCCCCACCCTTCCTCCCCCGACGGCTCGGTCCCGCGATGTCTCGCCCCGTCCAGCCCGCTGGGTTTTCGCGACCTTCGTGAGTCGCCCTTCCCGCCGCGGCGGTGCTGCCGGTTTCAAAGCCCGGTGAGGGTTCGCCTGTGTTTTAATTTTGTTTTCGCATTGCCAGAAAGCGTCTCCTTGATCTCGCCCGCCCCACCGACGTGATTCGCCGGTCGTAGGTCGTGCGTTGTGGTGCGAGTCTGCCCCCCCCCCTCCCCCCCCTCCCCACCACCAGCGTCGACTCTCATTGTGGGGGGCGGGCGGGGGGGGGGCAGGGATAGCTGCAGTTGTGAACAGCGACACCAGCCCCGCCCCCCCCCCCCTCCCGTCCCTTGGGCACGTGGCGAATCCGGGCGACTGCCCTGGGCCCTCCGATTTGCGGGGCCCCCGTAAATCCCGCCACCCCCCACCCCCCCCCGCTATGAGAATTGCCCTGGGTGGGTGTGTACTCTGGGGGGAGGGGTTTGGTGTTACGAGAAGTGACCGGTACAGCGGTGTGTAACAGGTGGCGCGAGGTACACAAACAAGACGTGGGAGCTGCCTTGGTTATTGGGATTGCCACCCTTGGGATGGAACTGCGCCAGGATTTTCTGCTGATGGCCAAGCGGGACACGGCACCACCTGTGCCAGGCGCAAAGCGATTTTATTTCAGGGGATGCTGGCTGTTCAGTACTGAGGGTGCCCGGTGGGTGGTGTAGCTGAGTAAGCCAGCGAGAGTGGGTGGCTGTGTGGGCGAGTGAGTGGCTGAGTAGGCGGGGTGGCTGGGTGAGCGGCCGAGTGAATTGGTGAGGTCATTGGGCGGTGTTGTTGTTGTTTTGGAAGCCAGTGGATATGTGGAGAATTAAACGTTAAGACGTTTCGTAAGTGCTGGGGGGGGGGGGGGGGTGGTGGAGGTGGTGTTTGGGGGGGGGGGCGAGTGTTCCGCAGCCCTGTTGGTAGCGCGGGGGGGGGGGCAGGGGGTGGTTCTGAGAGAGCATTCCAGTTGATGAAGGCGAAATGAAAACCACGCACGTGTTTGTAATTATTTAGTTGTAATTATTTAGTTGTAATTAATTGGTTCGCTTGCAACAAAGAGAAATAATGAAATCATCGCTCGCGGAACGCCGTCCTTTTTAAACGTTCCTGAAGCGTCCATCATTTTTCGGCGCAGCGTTTTTTGCCGGCTTTCCCAGCTTTCCCGAATATTAACATTATTATTTATTGAGTTTCGCTTGTTCACCCAAAGTGTGTGTGTGTGTGTGCGGGGTGGGTGCGTTGCTGGCAAGGCCTCCCGACTGGAGACTCTCAGGAGTTTAGCGCATTAGAAGGGGCGTGATGACACCTGGCAAACCCACCACGCTTTAACCCCCCCCCGCCCGCCCCTATGCTTGTACAGGGAAATTTGAGTTTCTAGGTCCGTAGGGCTTAACAGCCCCTTCACTACGGGCAAAAAAAAAAACACATTTTCGTATATTTGTCGATTTGTTTGTGTTTCTCCCTCGTGATGGGACTTTGTAGGATGCACGTTGAGGTTTCTAAGGGGCGCGGGGTGACCAATGAGGCCTCGGTTGGTCTGTAATAAGATATGGCACTGGTCGGGGTTGATAGCTGTGTGATGATGTTGCTGCTGCTACTGAATCCCAAACGAGTGTGATGTATGGACGTAATTTCTCAGCATTTTGGGAATGTTGTCGCCAATATCCAGTTTACCGGGTGGGTGGGTTTTGTGTTGGCTATGGAGAGGTGGCGAGGGGGGGGGCACAACAAAAAAAACCGGGGAATCCTGGTGGGCAAACCCAATGCGAATCGAACCCAGGGGACCGCCCCCATCCATCTAGTCGTGCGCCGGCGGTGTTGACGAACGCGCACGTAACAGCCACCCACCCACCCTCCCTCCCAAGTGGTTTGTCATCTGAATGACATGTTGTAGTCGGATGTCGGACCCCCCCCCTCCCCCCCCCACCTATCCCCTACCGTGTGTCCAAAGTGGTTTGGACCATCACCCCCCCCATGTTAAAAATGGTTTCAGCCGTCACCCCCCCCCCCCCCCACCGTGTGTCAAAGTGGTTTCGACCGTGATGCTCACCCCCTACTCCCATGTTAAAAATGGTTTGAGCTGCTTCCCCCCCCCCCCCGCGTGTCAAAATGGATTCGGCCGTCACTCCCCCCCCCCTCTCTCCCCGTGTGTCCAAAGTGGTTTCGTCCGCCACGCTCCTGCCTACCTGGCCACTTGGCACTCGCCGTGCCCGCGTGTCGCGTGCGTGAGCGCTCAGTCTGTGAATATTTTGACGCTTTATAAAGTTTGCTGCTGCTGCTGCTGCTCGTGACGCGATGGGTGGATGGATGGATGAGACGTTAATCGTTTTTTTTTTGGTGGGTGTGGTGAGGAGGAGGAGGGATGCTTGTGTATATATATAGAGAGGGGGGTGGGGTGACCAGCTTGCATTAGTGTGCGCGCGTGTGAGAGAGATATAGAGAGACATGACAAGCGTCATCGAGCAAAAAGGGATTAATTTATCCGTCGATTTTAAGTTCAGTCCAAGGATCCGTTAATTTTTATTTTAATGTAACGGGGAGGGACAGATATTGTGGACCCAGCAGCACGAGAAGAAAAACAATGAACTTGCGTAGCCCACATTTTGTTTATTTGTGAACGCGATCACTGCGATGATGATGATGATGCACCTTGGTTCGTTGAGAACGTTCCTAGAGGTCCCTCCATCGAACCATCCCTCGACCCCCGTTATCTTTCACCTCCTCGCTTAAACCTTGACCCCCCTTCGCTGGATATTTAAGGTGCCCCCCACCCCCCCTACACCCCCCCCCCTACCCCCCGATGTTGTTGTATGTGGTACTGTGCTGTAATGGGTTGAGTTGAAGTGCCCCGTGTATCTCTCCATCGTGTTTTTTTGGGGCAGCCTGCCCTCTGCACCGTATTCAACAACAACAACAATTTGTTTTTTTTAATGGGATTGGCGTGTGCCCTTCGTGTTCTTGGAGACGTAACACAGGTACCAGTCGCCAACATCCTCTCCCAATCGATAATCGCCGGTTTCATTGGAACAGTTCGAGTGTTGGTATTACGTGAAGCGATTTTAGCCCCCCCCCCCACCCTCCTGGTGGTTTTGTCGTCTTAAATCCCTGCCCCAAGGCTCGGTTTAAAATTGTAAGTGGATTGGGATGCCTGGGTTTGGGGGGGGGGGAAATGTTTCTTGATTGCTTCGTCTTTAAAAACTAAAAACAACAAAAAAATCGAGTTTATTAATAATTATTTTCTCCACCCCCAAAAATAATTAATCGGATGAGCGATTATTTATTTAGTTTCGCTGCTGACGAAAAGGTGGGGGGCGGGGGGAGATTGTGACACCATTTTATAGATAGGGTTGTGACCACTCTCTCGGAAGGGCGGACGGATTTGTGAATTACTTTTCGTTTGCTATTGACACTTAGCCGCACGGGGAAGTGCGTTCGCGTAAGCGTGTCTGTGTGTGTGTCTGTGTGTGTGTCTGTGTGGTGGGGAGCGGTGGTGCAGCGGTTAGCGCTGCTACGCTGCGCTGCGATTCCCGCTCACGGCCAACACCGGCGACGATTATTCGAACCGCTCCTGGGATTCTCCCCCGAGGTCTAACTCGGTCTCAAATGAGCGCATGGCGCGGTGCGTAGTAAACATCGCCACTTGGGGAGACAAAGGCGGCCGGGCGTGGTGCTGGCCACCCACCCCGTCGTGTGCCACAGTGCCGGCCTTCAATAGGCGCTGCTGGCTAACGGCACTTGCCCCAGCAGTCTGTTGAGGCTACACGGGGAAGGGGGGGGCTCTTTGGTTGTGTGACCGAGTCGCCCGTGCGTGAGGCAGTTCCAAGTGCGAGTCTCTGTTGGTGCGTTCCAAGTGCGAGTCTCTGTTGGTGCGTTCCAAGTGCGTGCATGATTTAGCGACAGCACTTGACTTGAGTCGTTTAAGTCTTTTCTTTCTCGTCTATTTATCTTTCCAAAGTTGTGTCCGTAACAGCCACCACCCCCCAACCACAGTAGCAGAAAAAATTATATTTGGGGGGGGGGGGTTACGTGTGGTCCGTCTGTTTAACTCTGCCAATGAATCATCATCGTCGTCGTCGTTTTGGGGCGAGATGATGATGATGATGCTGCTGCCGTCTTTTCGATCGCCGCTGATTAGTGTCGAGGGCGGGCGCCCTCCTTTAAACCTCGCCGCTTGAGCTGCACGCCAGATGGTTGGCGGTGGTGCAAGCGGCAACGAACCTCCCTCCCTCCCCCCCAGCAGGGACCTGAGTTCGAGCCCCCCAATCCCCTCCTCGTCCCCCCCCCATTCCTCAGCTCTGCCCCCCCCACCAAACATTCACGGCCACCAATAACACCAGTGACGATTATCCGAGCTGGTTCTGGGCACCTCCCCCCCGAGGTCGGCCTTGGCCTCAAAGTGATTATCCTGGTGCGGTGTGTGTGAAGACATTGCCACTGGGGGAGACAAAGGCGGTCGGGCGTGGTGCTGGCCACCCGCCCCACTCCCCCCCCCCACCACCACTCCTCTTGTGTGTCTCGCCAGCCTTGATCAAAGGTGTTCACCACTCGCTTCAACAGCGGGGGGGAGGACATTTGCCTTGTGATGTGTTTGAGACCGTGCGCTGAGCGAGGTGGGGGTGTGTGTGCGTGGTCCTGTGACACGTTTGACTTGAACGGTTTTTTGCGCGGCCCTAACTCGCGAAAAGTTCAATGATGAGTCCACAGCTGTCAACACCCCTATTTTTTTTTTAATCCGTGCCCTACCGTGTTGCAGATCAATTCAGAGCCGCTTGGTGACCACGTGGCCCCCCTTATAGATCTCAACGTTCATCCTACAAAGTCCCATCGCAGGGAGAGGAACACAGAAAAACATAGACCAAAAGTAAATTGCCCGAATTTCGATTTAAAGCTTTCGTGACTGCAATGATTCATCTTCTTTGGTTCTTTCGGTAAAGTCATCACGTAGAATGAGAATAAAATAATAAATTGATAGAATAAAATAACACAATAATATTCTCACGACGTTTCGGCCGCTTGTGTTGTGGCCTGTTAAACGTCGTGAGAATATTATTGTGTTATTTTATCAATTTATTATTTTATTCTCATTCTGCGTGGAGACTTTACCGAAAGAACCAAAGAAGATAAATTGCCCGACTTGAAGCGGGGCTGTTCGTCGTGTGCACCTGAACTCAATGTCCCTGTTCAAGAGTACGGGGTAAACCGTGTGGGGTTGGGGTTGACACGGTACGGTGTTGCAGTGTCGTGCGTAGTGCAGTTTGGTAGTGTATGGCACAGCTGTGAACCCCTTATCAGTGCCCTACCTTTGATTTAAAGCTTTCGTGACTGCAGTCATTCATATTCTTAGTTCTTTCGGTAAAGTCACGTTGAAGGGAAACAACAAAATAATAATATATATATAAAACAATACAAATTCTCACGACGTTTCGACCATAACACAAACGGTCATCTTCAGGTGTGTTGGTTTTCATAAAATTTATTTTTAAACGGTTTATTTATTTATTTAAAAACGTTAGCGCCACGCGCAGCGATTTGGCAGTTTATTTAGGACTAGTCCATCTATATTTATGCAAACCAACACACCTGAAGACGACCGTTTGTGTTATGGTCGAAACGTCGTGAGAATTTTTTATTGTTTTATATATATTTTACTATTTTGTTGTTTCCCTTCAACGTGACTTTACCGAAAGAACTAAGGATATGTAGTGCCCTACCTTGTTACAGACTAATTCAGACCGTAATGGTCTCCCCGTGCCCCTTACAAATCTCAACGTTCATCCTACAAAGTCACCATCACAAGGGGAGAAACGCGAACAAACAGGCAAAAATATATTGTTTTTTGCCCGTGTTGAAACTGCTGTACGCCGAATGGCCCTGGAAACTCAATTTCCCTGTATAAGATTACGGGTTGAACCGTATGGTGGGTTGACAGGTATGGTGTAGTGTATAATGTAGTGTATAGTGTAATGTATAGTGTCGTGTATAACATACCTGTGAGCCCCCTTATCAGTGCCTACCGTATTACAGACCAATTCAGACCTGCTTGTGTCACCCCGTGCCCCCTTATAAATCTCAACGTTCATAGTCCCAACCACAAGGCGAGAGACACAGACAGATAGACAAATACAATTAAAACATTTTGGGGGGGGGGGGGGCGTATTGAAAACGGCTGTGCGCCGTATGGACGTGAAAAACTCGAATTCCCCTGTACGAGAATACAGTGGGGGGGGGGGGGGGGTGAATCGTGATGGGGCTGAGCCACTCTGTGTAAGGGGGGGAGGGGAGGGGGTGTGGTTGAACAAACGCGTCTTTGCACTAGGGAAGAGGGGACATCACTTTGAAAGCCAACCAAAAAAAATATTTTTAAAAACCCACCGAACAACAACACCACCATCACCACCACCACCCGTGCTACTTTGACGCGTCTGCAGGACCGCGCGGTTCGACAACAACAACAACAACAAAATTGTAACGCGCGCCAAGCGGGCGCGTGAGTGACCCCCCCAGGAGCCAGTGTGTCCGGCTGGGGCGGAGGTGGTGGGGGTGGTGGTGGTGGCACCACCACGAGTGTGCCTCGTGTCGCGGGACCACCGGCCATGCCGCTTGATCCGTCTTAAGGAGATGACACGTGACTGCGCGTGTCTGTCTGTGGGGGGGTTTTGGGGGAGCCTGTGGTGTCTGCGGCTAGTGCCCCCCCCCCCCCCCACCAACAATCTGTTGAGGCTCGTGCCCCCCCCCCCCCACCAACAATCTGTTGAGGCTCGTGGGTTAACCGCTACGCTACCGCTCCCCACAAACGGCAGGCAGGCACGTGGCGCTGTGTGCACGTGTTGTTCACCACCTTCGTGTTGAACCTGATTGATGTCATTTACAAAGCGATATTTTAACATCCCACGCCCTCCTCGTGAAGACGCAAATGAAGACTGTTTACAGATGGAGTCTGTGTTTTTTTTAGCGCTAACCGTGGCATGCGGGACACAGTGATATATTTTTTATGTCAAGTGCGTGTTCCTTCACAGATGGACGCAGCGAAACGTCGCCGTGTGTGTGTGTGTCTGTGTGTTTAAACACACAGACACACACACACGGATTGGTTCTCTGTGTGAGACGTGGTAGGGGTGTGTGTACACACACACACACGTGATGGTGTGTGTACACACGCACACGTTCTGTGTGAAACGTGGTGAGGTGTGTATACACACACATTCGGTGTTAGACGTGCTGGTGTGTGTACACACACACACACGTGGTGGTGTACACACACACACACGTGGTGGTGTACACACACACACACACGTGATGGTGTGTGTACACACACACGTTCTGTGTGAAACGTGGTGAGGTGTGTATACACACACGTTCGGTGGTAGACGTGCTGGTGTGTGTACACACACACGTTATGTGTGAGACGTAGTGGTGTGTGTGTGTATACACACACACGTTATGTGTGAGACGTAGTGGTGTATGTGTATGTGTATATACACACACACACAGACTGCTGGTCTCTGCGAGACATTCGGTGTCACCAGTCGGGAGCGCCAGGGTTGTCGGTGCCGACAGCGGACGGTGGAGAACTGTGAAGTGGCGGTGGTGGTGGCGGTGGTGGTGGTGGCGGTGGTGGCGGTGGTGGTGGTGGTGGCGGCTGCCCCTCCCCACGTGGTTCAGAGACCGCCGGACGTTCTGACTGCCCACCTGTGAGAGGCGACGATGCCGGCTCAACGTCGCCGCTCATGGGGACAACGTTGGGCCAACGTTGGTCCAACGTTCGCCCAATGCGTTGGTCCAACGTTGGTCCAACGTTCGCCCAATGCGTTGGTCCAACGTTGGTCCTGCGTTGATCCAACGTTCGCTCAACGCGTTGGTCCGACATTCGCCCAACGCGTTGGTCCAACGTTGGTCCAACGTTCGCCCAATGCGTTGGTCCAACGTTGGTCCAACGTTCACGACGTGTGACTTGGTGGTGGTGGTGTGATGAGGCGAGGGAAAACAAAACGATCGCCTGAATGTGAACATGTTTCTGTTCCGTTTCTTAAATTGTTTGTTTGTTGGGCGGACATTGAGAAACCAAGTCAACTGGAAGTGAACGATTAAAACAACAAAGCTCGGCCAAGGTTTAATCCGTAAAAAAAAGCCAATCGCTATGCTTTAATGTATAACCTGAAGTAACGCGCATAGTGGCTATTTTAAGCGAGATCAATGCGATTCTAGTGTAATATACTGTAATGAGGCTCGCGGAGGAGACGGAACGAGTCGCTATTTATAACTGCAGAAAATCATCATTGTGTATATAGACCAATGCTTGTGGCTTGAATCTGGCTTTTTGTCATGGAGAAGTGATGGAACATTCTTCTATTTAGTTACGTAGATGATATGGCAGATTAATAATAAATAAATTTCCCAAGCTGTGAAAGAAGTGGCGGTGGGGAGTCCCTTTTTTGCATGGTGAGACGCTGCACCACACAAACAAAGATACAAAGACACACACACACACATGCAAACAACAACCGACATTTACCACTGAGTGGCGGGGACGTCACCACGACGCTTGTGCCAGGCTAGGTGCACGTTGAGGCCACGTGAAGTGTCGAACGCCCGCTGGCAGGAGGTCACGGGGCAGGTCCCATGAGTCGACTGACTGAGATGACTGGCCGATGCACCACCTATGCCCCCTACTGTGCCAACCTGCTGTGATTTAGCCACCCGGCGCTCCGCTCGTTGTTGTGAGCGTCGCTCCTCCGCCCTCCGTTGTTGGAGGGCGACTGCCTCCAACTATCCAGCAGCGTCCTTCACGAGCCTCCTCCACAGAGGCCGATCTTGACACCGCTGGTACCGCTCATCGGCAAGTCCACTCAGCTCCACGTCCTCCTGTTCCCACATCACTCCATCTCTAAGTTAGCGCGTGCCGTGCCCGTTTATCCCACTCTATCCGTCCAAACAAAAACTGTTTATGCATGCGGACTACATGACCCAGCTGGGCTGGCTGGGTACGTACCAAGGCAGACAGACATACAAACAAAGATCCCCCGTATAGCCTGATAAGGCTGTCACGGGGCAAGTGCTGTTAGCACCAAATGAAGGCCAGAACGGCACGCGAGAGGAGGTGGGTGGCCAGCAACACGCCCGGCCGCCTTTGTCTCCCCATTGGCGATGTTTTCACACCGAACCAGGTACTCATTTGACACTGAATCGACCTACGAAAGGTCCGGGACCGGTTCTGATAATCGTCACCGGTGTTAGCCCGTGAGCGGGAACCGAACTCGGGTCGCCGGGTTCGTAGCGCAGCATAGCGCTAACCACTACACTACCGCTCCCCTTCACAAACACCCCCCTGCACGGACAACACCATCACACACCACTACACACAGCATCACACACACAGCACGACCACACACCACGACCACACACAACATCACACACAGCATCAAACACAGCATCACACACACAAAGCAACACACACACAGTATCACACACACAGCATCTCACACACACACACACACCACCACACACACCACTACACACACCACTACACACACACCACTACACACACCACCACACACACACCACTACACACACCACCATACACACAACACCACCACACACCACTACACTCGGGTCGCCGGGTTCGTAGCGCAGCGTAGCTCTGCCCGCTCCACCACCACACCACCACCACCACACCACCACCACCCCAACCACGTGCACACTCGTCACCACACGGCCTCTCTACCCGCGGGCACCTCGACTTGCCACGCTTTGGTGGCGGTACAGCGTTTGGGTTACGGATTACTTTCCAATCCGGATGGAGATTGTCACCCGCCCCCTCCCACCCAACCTCCCCGTTCCTTCAGAGGCCGGCACCGCCACACGACCGCGTCGGAACGCCGGCGAGCGAGTGAGCGATCCAGCGAGCGAGCCAGCGAGCGAGCGAGCCAGCGAGCCAGCGAGCGAGCCAGCGAGCGAGCGAGCGAGCCAGCGAGCCAGCGAGCGAGCCAGCGAGCCAGCGAGCCAGCGAGCGAGCCAGCGAGCGAGCGAGCGAGCCAGCGAGCGAGCGAGCGAGCCAGCGAGCGAGCCAGCGAGCGAGCCAGCGAGCGAGCCAGCGAGCGAGCCAGCGAGCGAGCCAGCGAGCGAGCCAGCGAGCGAGCCAGCGAGCGAGCCAGCGAGCGAGCGAGCCAGCGAGCGAGCCAGCGAGCGAGCGAGCCAGCGAGCCAGCGAGCCAGCGAGCGAGCCAGCGAGCCAGCGAGCGAGCCAGCGAGCCAGCGAGCCAGCGAGCCAGCGAGCGAGCCAGCGAGCGAGCCAGCGAGCCAGCAAGCGAGCCAGCAAGCGAGCCAGCGAGCCAGCAAGCGAGCCAGCGAGCGAGCCAGCGAGCGAGCCAGCGAGCGAGCCAGCGAGCGAGCCAGCCAGCCAGCGAGCCAGCCAGCGAGCGAGCCAGCGAGCGAGCCAGCGAGCCGCCTCCAAAAAAGGGCGCCCGGCGTTTCGGGCGCTTGCCACGCCGAGCAACCGCTTACTCGGTACGGGGGCGAGAAGTTTGACAAGCCGAGGTGGTCGTCGTCGTCGTGGTGAACGGACTGTGGGCCACACCGTGGACGCGGGGAGACGCACGGGAGAAGGCGCGGAGAGCCATTAGGGAGACGCGCGGAGGAAACTGGGGGAGATGCCCCATTAGGGGATGGCCGTAAATGACGTCACGCGATTTTGGGCAATTTTTGACCCCCCCCCCTTCCCCACATTTCTCTTCGTCACACAGCGTCACAAAAGTCAGACCCCCCCCCCAAATATGACGTCACAAAGCTCTGCCCCCCCCCCCCAAAAAATATATAAAACGGTTTTTTTGTTCCTTCACCTGAAGAAGGCCGCTTGTGTTGTGGTTGAAACGTCGTGAGAATTTTATAGTTTTATTTTATTATTTTTAAGAAGATGAATATAAAACACGCTTGAAATCGCTTTAAACTATTGTTGTCATTGTAGGTGCGTATTTAACGTGGCGCTGCTGCACTCTGTTGTTGTAGGGGAAAACCATTTATTACAGTCTCTTTAATTAAGTAGAACGTATTCTTAGCTCTTTCGGTAAAGTCACGTTGAAGGGAAACAATAAAATAATTAAATATATATATTTCATATATTATATATCTTTTATTGTTTATATATATTATATATATTTTATTGTTTCCCTTCAACGTGACTTTACCGAAAGAGCTAAGAATATGAATTACTGCAGTCACGAAAGCTTTAATTCAAAATTTAAGTAGAACGTGTTGTCTATATTTATTTAAGGTTGCGCGTTTTGATGTGACGTCACATTTCTCACCCCTCCCCCCCTCCCCCGTCGTCACACATCGTCACAAATGTCTGACCCCCACCCCCCCCCAGGTGCGTGACGTCATTTATGTACGGCCCCTTAGAGATGCATTAAAGACACCCGCCACAGTCGTGCGATTGTGGTCATGCAGCCCCCCCAAACTGCAAAGGGGGGGGGGGGGCCGGGCGGATTCAGGTCCTTGTAGGCCCTAGCGTTACTTGTGAGCGATAACTTTCTAAACAGCCCCGCTACTGCTGCTGCTGCCCCAAAGCCACCAGCACCGCCGTCACTCCGCTTTGCTTCTGTAGTGTTGGCAAAGGAGGCGGACAGCCTCCTTCGTAGGCAACGCTGTTCATTAAGTCTGACGTCCCTAACACACACACACCCACAGAGAGAGAGTGAGAGAGATAGAGAGAGAGGTAACGGGCCTCTCCCACCCGATAGCCTAGAGGGACGAGACGTCCTCGCTCTTGGCGTGCTACTTTGCTTAACGCGTAACCGGCCACTTGTGCACGTTCGGACCTGGCACTGCCAAGGGCCGTATGTCGGAAGTCACCCAGGAGGCAACTATCTCGATGCCTTGAGTCTCGAGGTGAGTTGCGGACCGAACTCACGCTGGGAGAGCTACTGCAGCTGCTGCTGCTGCCCTTTGCAAGGGTGGGTGGGGGGAAAAAAAACCCGATTGGGTTGTTGGTTTTGATGGAATTAAACCCGATTTTGACGATTTAAAAACCTGGTTTTTATTTACCGGCGTGTCGCGCGCTACTTCGATCATGCTCCTCCTCATCCTCCTCCTCCTCGTCGTCTTCGTCGTCTTCGTCGTCGCTGGACTCGGTGTTGTTGTCGTCGGGCGTCAGGTAGTCGTGGAACACGTTGAGGTTCGACTCGATGAAGACGAGCGACTGAAATCCCGACTGAACTTTACTGAAAACCGGATTTGGGCAGGATCCAGGTGCTCCGGTTTTTTTTATTTAAAAAAAAATCCCGATTAGAACCTGAATGAATAAAACCGGGCCGTGCCAGCCTTGGCCCTGGATATCCTTCCTCTCCCAAGCGTCCGGTCTCGAGAGGATCTGGGTCCAACCATTGCCCCCCCCCCTAGCCCCCCTCCCTCAGTGACTCACACAATACTGCTACGCAGCAGGTAAGTGTTACACAGGTAAGTGTTACACCTGCCGCAGGTAAGTGTTACACCTGCCGCAGGTAAGTATTACTCATGCCGCAGGTAAGTGTTACACCTGGCGCAGGTAAGTGTTACACCTGCCGCAGGTAAGTGTTACACAGGTAAGTGTTACACCTGCCGCAGGTAAGTGTTACACCTGCCGCAGGTAAGTATTACACCTGCCGCAGGTAAGTGTTACACAGGTAAGTGTTACACGTGCCGCAGGTAAGTGTTACACCTGCCGCAGGTAAGTGTTACACCTGCCGCAGGTAAGTGTTACACCTGCCACAGGTAAGTGTTACACCTGCCACAGGTAAGTGTTACACCTGCCGCAGGTGTTACACAGGTAAGTGTTACACCTGCCGCAGGTAAGTGTTACACATGCCGCAGGTAAGTGTTACACCTGCCGCAGGTAAGTGTTACACATGCCGCAGGTAAGTGTTACACCTGCGCAGGTAAGTATTACACAGGTAAGTGTTACACAGGTAAGTGTTACACCTGCCGCAGGTAAGTATTACACATGCCGCAGGTAAGTGTTACACCTGCCGCAGGTAAGTGTTACACATGCCGCAGGTAAGTGTTACACCTGCCACAGGTAAGTGTTACACCTGCAGCAGGTGTTACACAGGTAAGTGTTAAACATGCCGCAGGTAAGTGTTACACCTGCCACAGGTAAGTGTTACACCTGCCGCAGGTAAGTGTTACACCTGCCGCAGGTAAGTATTACACCTGCCACAGGTAAGTGTTACACCTGCCACAGGTAAGTGTTACACCTGCCGCAGGTAAGTGTTACACCTGCCACAGGTAAGTGTTACACCTGCCGCAGGTAAGTATTACACCTGCCACAGGTAAGTGTTACACCTGCCACAGGTAAGTGTTACACTTGCCGCAGGTAAGTGTTACACCTGCCGCAGGTAAGTGTTACACTTGCCGCAGGTAAGTGTTACACCTGCCGCAGGTAAGTGTTACACCTGCCGCAGGTAAGTGTTACACCTGCCGCAGGTAAGTGTTACACCTGCCACAGGTAAGTGTTACACCTGCCGCAGGTAAGTCTTACACCTGCCGCAGGTAAGTGTTACACCTGCCACAGGTAAGTGTTACACCTGCCGCAGGTAAGTGTTACACCTGCCGCAGGTAAGTGTTACACCTGCCGCAGGTAAGTATTACACCTGCCACAGGTAAGTGTTACACCTGCCACAGGTAAGTGTTACACTTGCCGCAGGTAAGTGTTACACCTGCCGCAGGTAAGTGTTACACTTGCCGCAGGTAAGTGTTACACCTGCCGCAGGTAAGTGTTACACCTGCCGCAGGTAAGTGTTACACCTGCCACAGGTAAGTATTACACCTGCCGCAGGTAAGTGTTACACAGGTAAGTGTTACACCTGCCGCAGGTAAGTGTTACACCTGCCGCAGGTAAGTGTTACACCTGCCGCAGGTAAGTGTTACACCTGCGGCAGGTAAGTGTTACACAGGTAAGTATTACACAGGTAAGTGTTACACAGGTAAGTGTTACACAGGTAAGTGTTACACCTGCCGCAGGTAAGTGTTACACTTGCCGCAGGTAAGTGTTACACCTGCCGCAGGTAAGTGTTACACCTGCCGCAGGTAAGTGTTACACCTGCCGCAGGTAAGTGTTACACCTGCCGCAGGTAAGTGTTACACCTGCCGCAGGTAAGTGTTACACCTGCCGCAGGTAAGTATTACACCTGCCACAGGTAAGTGTTACACCTGCCACAGGTAAGTGTTACACTTGCCGCAGGTAAGTGTTACACCTGCCGCAGGTAAGTGTTACACTTGCCGCAGGTAAGTGTTACACCTGCCGCAGGTAAGTATTACACCTGCCGCAGGTAAGTGTTACACCTGCCGCAGGTAAGTGTTACACCTGCCGCAGGTAAGTGTTACACCTGCCGCAGGTAAGTGTTACACCTGCGGCAGGTAAGTGTTACACAGGTAAGTGTTACACAGGTAAGTGTTACACAGGTAAGTGTTACACCTGCCGCAGGTAAGTGTTACACTTGCCGCAGGTAAGTGTTACACCTGCCGCAGGTAAGTGTTACACCTGCCGCAGGTAAGTGTTACACCTGCCGCAGGTAAGTGTTACACCTGCCGCAGGTAAGTATTACACCTGCCGCAGGTAAGTGTTACACAGGTAAGCGTTACACCTGCCGCAGGTAAGTGTTACACCTGCCGCAGGTAAGTGTTACACCTGCCGCAGGTAAGTGTTAAACATGCCGCAGGTAAGTGTTACACCTGCCGCAGGTAAGTGTTACACCTGCGGCAGGTAAGTGTTACACAGGTAAGTGTTACACAGGTAAGTGTTACACAGGTAAGTGTTACACAGGTAAGTGTTACACCTGCCGCAGGTAAGTGTTACACCTGCGGCAGGTAAGTGTTACACAGGTAAGTATTACACAGGTAAGTGTTACACAGGTAAGTGTTACACCTGCCGCAGGTAAGTGTTACACCTGCGGCAGGTAAGTGTTACACAGGTAAGTATTACACAGGTAAGTGTTACACAGGTAAGTGTTACACCTGCCGCGCGTAACAATGCCGCTACACTTCTCACGCGAGACTCCGTCCGAGCCGCTCGATAAGTCGTCGTTCACTGCCGATGCGGTCCATCCTGACTCAGTCCGTGTCCCTCGTTCGATGGGGGGTGGTGGTGGTGGGCGCTGCGTGATGCCGCAGAGGAGCCAAGTTTATACTGGTAGGAGCGAAGTTGTAAACTGAGTGTACCAGCCTGCAATAGATTAATGTGTCCGTCCGTCCGTCCCCTTTCAATACTTTAACGAAGTGAAATCTCGTGCTGTTGTGTGTAAAATCAGCAATAGACAGCGCAGAGACTTGTCCTACCAGCCCACCCTGCAGGGACCTGTTTTAGAAATTATTGAGATAAGAGAAGAAAGATTATATTTTAAAAAAAACACGAGGTAAGCCTACGAACGATCACAAGCGAAAGTGTCTTCAGCTATTGTCGCGTACTATGATTATTAGCGCATCGGATGGAGCGGCTTTCTAAGGGCGCCGTTCATTTGCATCGGTAGCAACGAAAACACGTGGTCAACCATTATTTTTTTATCGTATGACCTTTTAGTTTTCGTAGGCCCTAGAAACAGCACCTACCATGGTCTTTTGGATAGTATAGCCCTGGTGGATGGGTGAGTGGGTGGCTGGGTGAGTGAATAAGTGAGTGGGCGAATGAGTGGGCGGGTGAGTGGGTGAATGAGTTAGTGGGTGGCTGGGTGAGGGAGTGAGTGAATGAGTAGGTGAGTGAGTGGGTGAATGAGTGAGTGGGTGAGTTAGTGGCTGGGTGAGTGAGTGAATAAGTGGGTGGCTGGGTGAGTGGGTGAGTGAGTAGGTGGCTGGGTGAGTGGGTGAGTGAGTGGGTGGCTGGGTGAGTGGGTGGCTGGGTGAGTGGGTGAGTGAGTGGGTGAGTTAGTGGCTGGGTGAGTGGATTAATAAGTGTGTGGCTGGGTGAGTGGGTGAGTGGGTGGCTGGGTGAGTGGGTGAGTGGGTGGCTGGGTGAGTGGGTGAGTGAGTGGGTGGTTGGGTGAGTGGGTGAGTGGGTGGGTGGCTGGGTGAGTGGGTGAGTAGTCCCCCGGCAAAGTGCCTGCTGTGCCTTACTGTATAACACGGCCCTGCACTAAGGGAATCTTTAAACTCTTTCTAGAAGGGACATTGTGCATTCGCCTCGAGCGGGCTTCGCTTGCACGGGCTCCGTGTCGCCACACGAGGGCGATGGCGGCGTCTCTTGGCCATCTTCGAGCCTCGGGGCTCGCGATGGGGTGGCCTGAGACACCGCTGGGTCTGTGAGCTGCCTCGCAGAGCAAGCAACACCCACCCACTACTCACCATCACTCACCACCATCATCCACTACTCACGATCACTCACCACCATCACCACCCACTACTCATCATCACTCACCACCATCACCCACTACTCACCATCACTCACCACCATCACCCACTCACCACCATCACTCACCACCATCACCCACCACTCACCATCACTCACCAACCACCACCCACTACTCATCATCACTCACCACCATCACCCACTACTCACCATCACTCACCACCATCACCCACTCACCACCATCACTCACCACCATCACCCACTCACCACCATCACTCACCACCATCACCCACTACTCACCATCACTCACCACCATCACCCACCACTCACCATCACTCACCACCATCACCACCCACTACTCACCATCACTCATCACCATCACCCACTACTCACCACCACCCACTACTCACCATCACTCACCACCACCCACTACTCACCATCACTCACCACCACCCACTACTCACCACCACCACCCACTACTCACCACCACTCATCACCACCCACTACTCACCATCACTCACCACCACCACCCACTACTCACCACCACTCACCACCACCCACTACTCACCACCACTCATCGCCACCCACTACTCACCACCACCCACTACTCACCACCACCCACTACTCACCATCACCCACCACCACCCACTACTCACCACCACCCACTACTCACCATCACCCACCACCACCCACTACTCACCACCACCCACTACTCACCATCACTCACCGCCACCCACTACTCACCACCACTCACCACCACCCACTACTCACCACTACTCACCACCACCCACTACTCACCACCACTCATCACCACCCACTACTCACCACCACCCACTACTCACCACCACCCACTACTCACCATCACTCACCACCACCCACTACTCACCATCACTCACCACAACCCACTACTCACCATCACTAACCACCACCCACTATTCACCATCACTACCATCCACCCACTACTCACCATCACTACCATCCACCCACTACTCACCATCAATAATCACCACCCACTACTCACCATCACTACCATCCACCCACTACTCACCATCACTAACCACCACCCACTATTCACCATCACTACCATCCACCCACTACTCACCATCACTACCATCCACCCACTACTCACCATCAATAACCACCACCCACTACTCACCATCACTCACCGCCACCCACTACTCACCACACACACACCACACACACACACTACACACCACACACACACACTCCTCACACACCACATACACACACACCACACACACACACACCACACACACCACACCACACACACCACACACAACACACACACACACACACACCACACACACACCACACACACACACCACACACACACCACACACACCACACACACACCACACACACACACACCACACACACACACCACACATACACACCACATACACCACATACACCACACACACCACACACACCACACACCACACATTCCACACAAACCACACACACCACACACACACCACACACCACACACACCACACACACACCACACACACCACACACACCACACACCACATACCACACACACCACACACACCACACACACACACACACATCCACCACACACACACATCCACCACACACACAACACACACACCACACACACCACACACACCACACACACACCACACACACACACCACACACACACCACACACACACCACACACACCACACACACCACACACACCACATACACCACACACACACCACACACACCACACACACACCACACACACCACACACCACACACACACACACCACACACACACCACACCACACACACCACACACACCACACCACACCACACCACACACACACACACCACACACACACACCACACACACCACACACACCACACACACTACACACCACACAAACCACACACACACACCACACACACCACACACACTACACACCACACACAGCACACACACCACATACACCACACACACACACCACACACACCACACACACCACACACACCACACACACACCACACACACACTACACACACCACACACACACCACACACACACCACGCACATCACACACACACCACACACACACACCACACTCACACACACACCCCACATACACACCACACACACACCACACACACCACACACACACCACACACACACCACACACACACCACACCACACCACACACACACCACACACACACCACACACCACACACACCACACACACCACACACACACACCACACACACCACACACACACCACACACACACACCACACACCACACACACACCACACACACACCACACACACACCACATACACACACCACATACACACCACACACACACCACACCACATACACACACCACACACACCACACACACACCACACACACCACATACACACACACCACACCACATACACCACACACACACACCACACACACCACACACACACCACACACACACCACACACACACCACACACACACCACACACACACCACACACACACCACACACACACCACACACACACCACACACCACACACACCACACACACACCACACACACACCACACACACCACACACACACCACACACACACCACACACACACCACACACCACACACACACCACACACACACCACACACACACCACACACACACCACACACACCACATACACCACACACCACACACACACCACACACACCACACACACACCACACACACACCACACACACACCACACACACACCACACACCACACACACACCACACACACCACACACACACCACACACACACACCACACACACCACATACACACACCACACACACACACACCATATTCAGGGCGCTGTTGTGAGACAAAGACAAAAGTCCCCCGTGTGACCTGGCTGTTGGGGCAAGTGCTGCTAGCGAGGAGCACCTGTGACGGCGGCCAGCAACTACGTCCGGGCCGCCTTTGTCTCCCCAGTGGCAGCGATGTTTACTACGCATCGCACCCAGGTACGTATTTGAGGCCGAGTGGACCTAGGGGACTCCCCGGACCGCTTTGCGACAATCTTCACTGGTGGTGTCGGTGGCCGTGAGCGGGAAGCGAACCTCGGATCGCCGGGTTTCTTCAACGTGCTGCACGGCTGACTGACTGCTGCACCACCGCTGACTGACCCCTGCTGACTGCTGCACCACCGCTGCACAACTGCTGCACCACCGCTGACTAACCGCTGCACCACCGCTAACCGCTACACCGCCGCTCCGTTGTGAGTCTTACACTCCGCAGGAGCATCGTACCTGTACTCCAAACCCGTGGCAGGACCCTTCCTGAACATATCTGTAGACTCTGTTAGAGGTCCAGATATAGAGATAGAGACATGATCGAGATAGATGATAGATAGAGAGATGATAGAGAGAGATAGAGGAATAATAGTGAGAGATCAAGAGATGATAGTGAGAGAGATGATAGATAAGATAGAGAGAGAGAGAGATGATATAGTGAGATAGAGAGGAATGATAGTGAGAGATCGAGAGATGATAGAGAGATGATAGATAATATAGAGAGAGATAGAGAGATGCTAGAGAGAGATAGAGAGAAATAATAGCGAGAGATCGAGAGATGATAGAGAGAGAGATGATAGAGAGATGATAGAGAGATGATAGATGATATAGTGAGAGATAGAGAGGAATGATAGTGAGAGATCGAGAGATGATAGAGAGATGATAGATAATATAGAGAGAGATAGAGGAATAATAGTGAGAGATCGAGAGATGATAGTGAGAGAGAGATGATAGAGAGATGATAGAGAGAGATAGAGAGAGATAGATGATAGAGAGAGATAGAGGAATAATAGTGAGAGATCGAGAGATGATATTGAGAGAGACATGATAGAGAGATGATAGAGATGATAGAGAGATATATAGATGATATAGAGATAGAGAGGAACAATAGTGAGAGATAGAGAGATGATAGTGAGATAGAGATGATAGAGAGATATGATAGCGAGATGATAGATAGAGAGATGCTAGAGAGAGATGATAGAGAAGAATAATAGTGAGAGATAGAGAGATGATAGAGAGAGCGATGACTTTTGACTTTTATTGCTTCTAGCAAGCGTCAATGCCAACAACCGACGACAGTGCGACTCGTCTTTGACAGCAGAAACGGCGTTCACATCATGCATCACCCGGCGTCATCTCTGAACGGGCGGCAGCGAGAACGCAGAGCGAAGTGGATTTTTTAATTTCATTTAGCATAGATTCATACTTACAATTTCGATCTGTATTGTATTATGATTGTTATTGGGATCAAACATCGAAATGGATATATACATTTTTTGGGACAATTTTTGTACGCAGCATGGGACGGGCTGCGATTCTATCGTTTACGTGCGTGGGCGATGTTAAGATTTGTGCACAATGGATTTCAGGTGTATCTTGTAATTTTATTGAACCCAAATCGAGAGGCGAATGGCTCGCAGGGTAAATCCTAATAAATGAAAACTGCAAACTGCATCCATGCATGGGGAGTGGCCTCGCCCCCCCCGGTATGCTCCACCACCCACCACCACCCACCCACCACCACCCACCCACCACCACCCCCCCACCACCCACCCACCACCACCACCACCCACCAAAGCCACGACCGTCTGCCAGTTTTGTTGTTTTGTTTTGTAGTCCCGGGAGCGCACAAAGCTAGCGACAGATTCTTTGTTATTTTTATTTCTCCCTCTCTCTCTCTTCTTCTTCTTCGCTAACGTCACGTGGATGGATTTTTTTTTTAATGAGAAAAACAAAAAGCACACACACAAACACGAAAGCTCACGAACGGTTTCGATCGCGACACGATCACGCGGAGAGACGGCGGCCCACCGGCTTGCCTTGCGATCGAAACGTCGTTTGAGATTTTACTTTCTCACGAACGTGGCTTTACACGAAACCAAGGAAGACGGACGGATTCACGCCGGTCGCGGGAGCGCTTGAAGTCCCAAAGTGAGCGACTCTGCCGCCCCCGTGCGCCAAAGGGGCAGAGGGGGGGTACCCGGCGCAGCCTCCTGAAGATTTTTGTCCCAAGAGCACTACACGTGTAGTGTAGTAGTAGCTACACTACACGTGTAGTAGCTACTACTACTACTACACGTGTAGTGTAGTAGCTGCTACACTACACGTGTAGTAGCTACTACTACTACACGTGTAGTGCAGCAGCTACTACACGTGTAGCAGCTACTACACTACACGTGTAGCAGCTACTACACTACACGTGTAGCAGCTACTACACTACACGTGTAGCAGCTAGTACTCGTGTAGTGTAGCAGCTACTACACTACATAGTGTAGCAGCTACTACACGTGTAGCAGCTACTACACTACACGTGTAGCAACTGCTACACTACACGTGTAGCAGCTAGTACTCGTGTAGTGTAGCAGCTACTACACTACATAGTGTAGCAGCTACTACACTACACGTGTTTCGATTTAAAGCTTTCGTGACTGCAAGGATTCATCTTCTTTGGTTCTTTCGGTAAAGTCACGTAGAATGAGAATAAAATAATAAATTGATAAAATAAAATAACGCAATAATATTCTCACGACGTTTCGGCCATAACACAAGCAGCCTTCATCAGGTGAAAGGACGAGACTGTCTGGTAGGACAGCGCTGGAGTGAAAAAGCCACGCTCAGATCACGACCTTTAAGCTGTGTGAGAAGAAACAAAGCGCCTTGACCAAGGAATTAGCATATAATTTAGCATTGAAATGACTGAGTGATTAGCTTGTGACTGGTCACAGAAATGGCTATGTTAAAGTTAAAGCATACACATCCACAGAGGCACCCCTTGACAAAGGAATTAGCATAGAATTTAGCATTGAAATAGCTAAGTTAAAGCATACACATCCGCAGAGGCACCCCTTGACAAAGGAATTAGCATAGAATTTAGCATTGAAATAGCTGAGTGATTAGCTTGTAACTGGTCACAGAAATAGCTATGTTAAAGTCAGAGCATACACAGTCACCGAGGCACCTAGTACAAATCAAACAGGAGAATTTAGCATTGAAATAACTAGGCGAATTTAGCATTGAAATAACTGAGTGATTAGCTAGTAACTGGTCACAGAAATGGCTATGTTGAAGTCAAGGCCTACACATCTGAGCTATTCACAGTAACTGGGTATACAATACAATATATAATGAATACTATATAGTGAACCAATAAAAAAACTAAAATATAAATTACCTTAATGTTATCAATAAACTATATATTCTCCAATCAGCTAAGCTACCAACAATAAGTCGTTATATATCACTGCTATATGGCGAAAAAATGGGTGGATTCTTACCCTCAACTTTAGCAACACGGATAGCTCCTACACTACACGAGTAGCAGCTCCTACACTACACGAGTAGCAGCTCCTACACTACACGTGTAGTAGCTACTACACTACACGTGTTGTAGCTACTATACTACACGTGTAGTAGCTCCTACACTACACGTGTAGCAGCTCCTACATAACACGTTTCAGTGATTCTGCACTTGCTCTATTACTATAGTACTATACTGCCTTCAAATTGTATTAACGACCGGGTGTTTAAGGTTAGCGAATTGTCGTATTTTCTGGGCTGTATAGCAAATAAAAAAATACAATTACTTTTATATGCAAGTTAACAATTGATGTGTTTTAATATTTACGTGTTTTTTTAATATTTAGGTCCCCTTTATAACAACAAATGCTAAGGGCCCCACACTTAGCTTAATCCATCTCCCCGGTTTCCCTAAACTTTTATGAACGACCGGGTGTTTAAGCTTAGCGATTTGTCGTATTATCCAGCTGTATAGCAAATGAAAAAATAAAATTACTTTACAGTGCAATCTTGATTTGAAGCTTGCGTGACTGCAAGAATCCTTACTCTTTGGTCCTTTCGGTAAAGTCACGTGGGTAGAAAATAAAATAATAGATCTCGAAGTTTCTGGCGCAACACAAGCAACTGTGATTAAAAGCTTTCGTGACTGCAGGGATTCATATTCTCGGTTCTTTCGGTAAAGTCACGTTGAAGGGAAACAACAAAGTAATACAAATATAAAACAATAAAATTCTCACGACGTTTCGACTGCAACACAAGCAATCATCATCAGGTGTGAAAACCACAGCAAGAAAATTTAAAAACAGCAAGAAAGTTTTCAAATTGTCAAATTTTCTTTGCTGTGGTTTTCACACCTGATGATGATTGCTTGTGTTGCAGTCGAAACGTCGTGAGAATTTAAGCAAGAAAATTTTCAAATTTGAAAATTTTCTTGCTGTGGTTTTCACACCTGATGATGATTGCTTGTGTTGCAGTCGAAACGTCGTGAGAATTTTATTGTTTTATAGATTTTATTTTATTGTTTCCCTTCTACGTGAATTTACCGAAAGAACCAACACAAGCAACCGTCTTCGCCTGAAGACGGTTGCTTGTGTTGCGATCGAAACGCTGTGATCTATTATTCTACCCACGTGACTTTACAGTGCAAGTAAAAAAATGTCTTAATGTGGTTTAATTTTCGATTTAAAGCTTTCGTGACTGCAGTAATTCATAGTCTTAGCTCTTTCGGTAAAGTCACGTTGAAGGGGAACAACAAAATAAAAAATATATATATAAAACAATAAAACAATTCTCACGTTTCGACCATAACACAAACGGTCGTCATCAGGTGTGCCGGTTCGCATTAATTAATTTATTTTAAAAAACGGTGTAGTCGTGAGAATTTTTTTTTATTGTTTTATATATACTTTATTATTTTATTGTACTTTCAATTACGTATTGAATTTTTTGTTTATTAACAATGTGTACATTGAAATCTAGTCATTATACGAACCTTGTAGGTGTCTGGGGAGGTGAGGGGAGTGACTCCCCCTCCCCCCCCTTTACAGAGAGAATGGCAATGGTTGGGATGCAGCTCACAGATGCCCCCCCCCCCCGGGGGTTCTCACACTCACTGGGGGGGGGGGTGCTTGTCTGATAGCGCTGGGGGTCACGTGGGGGGGGGGGGGGGAGGGGGTTTGAGGGGTGGGAGGTCACAGGTTAAATTCACACCGGCACCATCCAGTGATGGCCAAAACGCACGGATCTTCCATCCTTCCGACCTACACTCTTTGGTTCAATTCGGTAAAAGTCACGTCGGTAAAACAAAATGCCTACGCGACTTCACCGAATAGAAAACAAAGAGCATGGGTCCTGGCAGTCACGAAAGCTTCAAATCTAGAATCCTTCCAACCTGATTTGGTGGGGCCCGGGATTTGTCCCAGTAGAGAGAGGGGGGTGGTGGTGGTGTTGGTGGCGGGGGGCTCTCGGGAAAGTGCCCCCCCACCACTCGAGAGAGAGCCGTGGGTGGCATGCCGAGTAAAGACGATGGGAGATGATGATGATGATGACGATGATTGCCAAGGCGAGTAAGATCAATTTAGAGACGGGGTGTTTGCGCGCTGTGGACGAGCGATGAGATGTGCAGACGAGCGAGATGCACCGGAGAGAGAGGTCGAGAGTGGAGGCCGACCGAAATTCCGTTTCGGTTTCGGCGCAGAAAGTTGCCAAATGGCCTCTTTCGGCATCGTTTCTGTTTTGTCCGAAGCCAGTTTTACTTTCGGTATCCGCCGAAAGTAAATTTGTAACTTTAGGTATTGGCCTAAAGTAAATTTGTAACTTTCGGTTTTGGCCGAAAGTAAATTTTTAACTTTCGGTATCGGCCTAAAGTAAATTTGTAACTTTCGGTTTCGGCCGAAAGTTAATTTGTAACTTTCAGTTTTGGCCGAAAGTCAATTTGTAAACTTTCGGTATTGGCCTAAAGTAAATTTGTAACTTTCGGTTTTGGCCGAAAGTAAATTTGTAACTTTCGGGTTCGGCCGAAAGTAAATTTTTTACTTTCGCTTTCGGCCGAAAGCAGAAATTCAGTTTCGGTCGGCCTTTAATCGAGAGACCGAGGAGTGGTGGTGGTGGTGGGGGGGGGAGGTCGGTGAGAATGGAGAGCGCTAAATGAGCGTGTGGGTTTGGGCCGCGGGTGGCGGGCAAACATCGCGGGAGCCGGGGAAGCGAGACCCCAACCTGGCGGATGGCCGAGACGGAGGGGGCAACGGATCCGGCGCTGCGGCAACGTCAGAACCTCAACGGCGCGGGGGCGACGTCGCAAACGCTGCCAACACCACACCCAACGGTGCTTGCGGAGGTCTCGGAACACAATCTGGTTGTTGCTGCTGCTGCTGCTGGTGTTCGTGTCGAGGAGGCGACGGCCGTCCGGAACGCTCTTCCCCCGTCAGGCATCGAGGAAGCGACACCGGGAGCGACGGAACTTGTAAACCGTCATCGATGAAATCGACGCGCTCAATTCCTTTGCAGGCGTCCGCTTCGTCGTGCCTTTCCACACCCGCACCTCCGATGAGCAGCGGACGCCCTACGTGTGCGGTGCGAATTGAAGTTCAACACAAATACAAAGACTCCCCCCCCCCCCCCCCCACGCCCCACGTGTAGCCTGTAACAGACTGCAGGGGCGAGTGCTGTTAGCGAGCAGCGCCTATGAAGGCTACCGGCACCGTGGCACGCGAGGGGGGTGAGTGGCCAGCACCACGCCCGGCCGCCTTTGTCTCCCTCAGTGGCGATGTTTACTACGCACCGCCACCAGGTACTCGTTTGAGGCGGAGTCGACCTAGGGGAGGCCCGTGACCGGTTCAGATAATCGTGAGCGGGAATCGAACCCGGGTCGCCGGGTTCGTAGCGCAGCGTAGCGCTAACCGCTGCACCACCGCTCCCCACTACACACACACACAGTCACACAGTCACACACACACCGACACCTCCGTTCAGTTTCACCTCCCCCCCCCCCCCCCCGTTCTCTTTAACCGTACGTCCCACCCCTCCCCCCACCACCCTCTCCCCGTTGCAACCCACACAGAGCGACGCCACCCTTGCTTAACCTCAACCACGTGACTCGGGGGGGCAGGGCAGGGGGCCAAGCAGGGCAGGGGGCCAAGCAGGGCCAGGGGAGGCAGGGGGCCAAGCAGGGCCAGGGGAGGAGGGGGGCCAAGCAGGGCCAGGGGAGGCAGGGGGGGGGCTGGGGCCCGGACGGTGGATTCATCGCGGGGTTGACGTCGTTTCACCGCGCGCGATGTGAGCGTCACGGCGACGTCACGGTGACGTCACGGCGCCGTCACGGTGACGTCACGGCGCCGTCACGGCGACGTCGCGGCGACGTCGCGGTGACGTCACGGCGCCGTCACGGTGACGTCATGGCGCCGTCACGGCGACGTCGCGGCGACGTCACGGCGACGTCACGGCGCCGTCACGGTGACGTCACGGCGCCGTCACGGTGACGTCACCGTGACGTCACGGCGACGTCACGGCGACGTCGCGGCGACGTCACGGTGACGTCACGGCGCCGTCACGGTGACGTCACGGCGCCGTCACGGTGACGGCTTCTGCCTCCCCGAGCTCACACGGCGGTGGCGGCGTCCGGCTCGGTTTGTGCCAGTGGGAGGGAGGGGGAGGGGGGGGAGGTACCAACGGGGTTGTGTTCACACCCAGCTGAAGCACAATTGTTTCAGATGACTATTAGGCAAGGGTGGGGGAAGGAGCGTACATCACCAAACAGGTAAAAACTTGACTTTACTCAAATTGTTATAAAGCGTGGATTTAAAATTCACAACGTCCATCGTCCGTCCGCCCCCCCCCCCAACACGAACGCCGGGGGGGGGGGAGGGGACAAATGAAGTCTCTCGCTCCGCGTCAACATTCCCAGGAAAAAAAAAATAACGTCGGCAGAAATCGACGAATTTCAATTCCTTCGCTCCACTCCACACACTACCACCACCACCACCACCGCGACAATTACTTAACAGGGGAGGCCACCTTTCAAATAAAAATTAAATCTCATAAAATGTGTGGCAGTCTCCGGAACGAACGACATTGGGGAGCGGTGCATGTCAGTCCCGAGAGACGCGTTTGTAAAAGTTACGGGGTATGTATAATAGTCCGGTGTGGATGCGTTCAATCAGATGCGTTTACATCTCTCATACGCCAGTCGGGAGTTGATGTGATTTGTGCGACTTTACTGGATGTGTGTGTGTGTGAGAGGTCTGTATCATTTTACCGAGTGCATCTTTTCAAGGTGGTGTGTGTGTTGCGTGCGCATGCATGTGATCACGTGCGTGTACAGATTTAACATCCGATTGGATGCGCGGGGGGTGTGTAATCAAATGCGGTTGTGTGATCAGATCCGCGCAACTTCGTTTTGGTCCATCTTATAAACTATTTTTTTTATTTTACCAGGTTAAGGCTGTGCAGTAGCTTTTGAGGGCTTCCGAATCACCAAGCACTTTTAAAAGAGATCTAAAAAAAACATTTTTTTAAAAACTTGATTTTAATTCGGATTTTTTTTCCACGTGCTGTTTTTTTTTGTATTACATCCTTGCTCGAAATTTGTTACGACGATTTTATTCTGCCTACGATTTAACTTTCATTGTTCACGCCTGTAAAAAAAAAAAAAATTTGCTATAGAAATAAAACGACCTGGCCAACCACAAATGATAGCTCACACGAAGTGGTTCACACCGTCATCATCAATCACGTGGGATAACCTGAACGTGTGGCGATGTCGATTCTATAATGTGGAGCGGGGGAGGAGGGGGGGGGGAAACCCCGGACAAAAAATCCACGCGACCACGGGGAGAGAGTGAACATGCCAATTCCAAATATACAGCAGCAGGCATCAGGGTCGGGATTGAACCCACGGCCTCCTGCGTACCGGGCGAGGTAGTCAACATCTCCACGGGGAGAGAGTGAAGACGCCAACTCCAAATACACAGCAGCAGGCATCAGGGTCGGGTACGAACCCACGACCTCCTGCGTACCAGGCGAGGTAGTCAACATCTCCACGGGGAGAGAGTGAACACGCCAACTCCAAATACACAGCAGGCATCAGGGTCGGGTACGAAACCACGACCTCCTGCGTACCGTGCGAGGTAGTCAACATCTCCACGGGGAGAGAGTGAACACGCCAACACCAAATACACAGCAGCAGGCATCAGGGTCGGGTACGAACCCACGACCTCCTGCGTACCGGGCGAGGTAGTCAACATCTCTCCCTAGAGTGGTGGTGGGTGAGCGGTATTTATTTTCTGTCCGGAGTATCCCGGGAACAAATCCAGAGAATGTGGCGGTAAAAATAGTGACAGGCCTCACTTATGATATATCTGGCGCACAGCAACAACAACAACAACAATCGTCAGCAACATCGCCACCACCACCATCATCATCGTCGTCGTGATCATCAAATCATCATCACCGGGCATTTTCCACAAGCGCAAAAAAAAATAACAACCCAACAATCGTCTTAAAGCGAACGTTTTACATTTCAGTAATTTTTGCCTTTTTCCGTTTCTTTCCACCAACCGCAAACCTCCGCGCGTTCGCTGATTCGCTCGCTTGCGTTCGAGAAATGCACAACACCAACAACAACAACCACAACCACCACCCCCGCCACCTCCCCCTCCCTCCATCCCAAAATCGCCCCCCCCCCCCCACACACCCCCCCCCCACCCAGACTCCCCACCCCCCCCCCCTCCCCCCCCAATATTTACGACGGTTCTCATCGTTACAAAAAAATTAAACCTTAAAAGCCAAAAAAAAATTAACCGGCAACCGAATTCAATTTCTTTTCATTCTCCAAAGCCGCTCCCACACCCCCCCCGCCCCGCCTCTACTCCTTCCGCCAGTTACCACGACGACGAGGAGGAGGAGGGAGAGGAGGAGGAGGGAGAGGAGGAGGAGGGAGAGGAGGAGGGAGAGGAGGAGGAGGGAGAGGAGGAGGAGGGAGACGAGGAGGAGGAGGAGGGGGAACAGGGAGGCAGAGGAGGAGGAGGGAGTGGCCGGTCGATCATTTTTATTTTAATTATTTCCCACCCCCCCCTCCAAAACCAGGGGAGGGGGGGGGGGGGGTCTGAGTGAGTGTGTGGGGGGGGGGGGGGCCCAATTGAAGCCGAGCTCAGGACCGGGTCTCCGCATTCTCCACACATTCGGGTGGCGGTTGCCGTGCTGCGGTAATGCCCCCTCCCCTCCACCCCCCACCCGCCCCCCCCCCTCTGTTCTCTCGTCACCGTCGGAGGGAGGGGCGAGGCAGGGAGGGAAGGGGGGGCCAGGGGGGGCCAGGGGGGCCAGGGGGCAGCAGGAGGAGGGAGGGAATGAAATTTACATGAGGAGGCACTTCTTTTTCGATTTCTTTTTCTTCTTCCGCCCGTCTTTACTCACGCGGTCCTTGTACTTGCGGATCTCCCGCACCAGGGTGTAGAAGGCGTCGTCCACGCCCTGCAGCAGGGGGCACGCACACAGCGGAGCCTCTCGTCAGAGGGGGGGGGGCGGGGGGGGGGGGGGGGGGGGCCTCACGCTCTCATGCGGGACGACGGGAGGGGCTCGTGCGCAGAGACGCGCACGGACACGCGGGGGGCCAACACCGGAGCCTCGCGGACACACGCAGACAGGCGGACACACGGACACACAGACACGCAGGGCGAACACCCATAGCCTCGCACACACGCGGACACGCGGACACACAGGGCCAACACCCATAGCCTCGCACACACACGGACACGCAGACACGCAGGGCGAACACCCATAGCCTTACACACACACGGACACACGGACACACGGACAGGCAGACACGCAGGGCCAACACCGATAGCCTTACACACGCACGGACACACGGACACGCGGACACGCGGCCACGCAGGACCAACACCCATAGCCTCGCACACACGCGCGGACACGCGGACACACGGACACGCAGACACGCAGGGCGAACACCCATAGCCTCGCACACACACACACGCGGACACGCGGACACACGGCCACGTGGCCAGGCGGCATCCCAGGCACGCGGGAATCGAACCCCCCCGGGTCGCCGGGGTCGTGGTGCGGCACGCCACGACCCCCACCAGCCGCCCCTTACTCCCCCTGGACACTCCCCAACCACCCCCCCCCACAGCTGCCCCCACCTCCCCCCGCCCCCCTCGCCCCCCCCCTCCCCCCGCCTACCTGCCGAGTCTTGGCGGAGGTCTCTATGAAGGGGATGCCGTAGCTGCGTGCCAGCTCCTGCGCCTGCTTCGTGTCCACGGTCCGCGTGGGCAGGTCACACTTGTTACCCACCAGCACCATCGGCACGTCCTCAGAGTCCTTGACGCGCTTGATCTGTTCCCTGCAAGGGCGGGCGGGCGGGCGGCAGTGCTCGGTCGCGGCCGTGCGTCCCGGTGACGGTGACGGTGACGGTGACGACGGTGACGGTGACGGTGACGGTGACGACGGTGACAGTGACGGTGACGGTGACGACGGTGACGGTGACGGTGACGGTGACGACGGTGACGGTGACGGTGACGACGGTGACGGTGACGGTGACGGTGACGACGGTGACGGTGACGGTGACGACGGTGACGGTGACGGTGACGACGGTGACGGTGACGGTGACGACGGTGACGGTGACGGTGACGACGGTGACGGTGACGGTGACGACGGTGACGGTGACGGTGACGACGGTGACGGTGACGGTGACGACAGTGACGGTGACAGTGACGGTGACGACGGTGACGGTGACAGTGACGGTGACGACGGTGACGGTGACGACGGTGACGGTGACGGTGACGACGGTGACGGTGACGGTGACGACGGTGACGGTGACGGTGACGACGGTGACGGTGACGGTGACGACGGTGACAGTGACGGTGACGGTGACGACAGTGACGGTGACAGTGACGGTGACGACGGTGACGGTGACAGTGACGGTGACGACGGTGACGGTGACGACGGTGACGGTGACGGTGACGACGCTCCGGGCGAGGCCGCCGCCTCGCTGCCGACCCCTCCCCAAGGGGTCGGCAGCGGTCACGCCGGACTTGCTAAAGGTCGTCATGCTCGCAGCAGCAGCAGCGGCGGCAGCGGATTGTGGCTCCACTACACACTACTATATAATACAGTACACTACTCTACACTATACACTACTATACACTACTCTACACTACACTATACACTACAATACACTACACTATACACTACTATACACTACACTATACACTACAATACACTACACTACTCCACACTACACTATACACTACACTACTATACACTACACTACTATACACTACACTACTATAAACTACACACTACACTATACACTACGATACACTACACACTACTACACACTACTATAGCATACAATACACTACACTATACACTACTATATAATACAATACACTACACACTACTATATAATGCTATACACTACACACTACTATATAATACAATACACTACGCACTACTATATAATACAATACACTACACACTACAATATAATACTATACACTACACACTACTATATAATACAATACACTACACACTACACTATACACTGCTATACACTACAATACACTACACACTCATTGTTTTTTTCGGGAAGGTCACGTATGTATGGTATTTCTACGTACGTGACTTTACCGAAAAAACCAATGAGTAATTTTATGCAGTCACGAAAGCTTTAATACTTTATCACTACACACTATTCTAGATTTGAAGCTTTCGTGACTGCAAGGATCCATACTCTTTGGTTCTATTCGGTAAAGTCACGTAGGTAAAAAAATAAAACAACAAAAATCACGACGTTTCGGCCACAACACAAGCGGCCTTCATCAGGTGAAGGGACCGGACTGTCCAGAGGACAGCGTTGGAGTGAAGACAGCTTTCAACAGACAACGGGACAAGAAGTCAAAGCTCATCGAGACGCTGACCTTCCTCAAAAGATGCCGCGACCACAAGCTTAAAGGACGCGACCTGGGCTTACTGTCTTCACTCCAACGCTGTCCTCTGGACAGTCCAGTCCCTTCACCTGATGAAGGCCACTTGTGTTGTGGCCGAAACGTCGAGATTTTTGTTATTTTATTTTTTACCTACGTGACTTTACCGAATAGAACCATAGAGTACACTACACACTACACTATACACTACACACTACTATACACTACAATGCAATACACACTACACACTACTATATAATACAATACACTACACACTACTATATAATACTATACACTACACACTACTATATAATACAATACACTACACACTACACTATACACTACAATACACTACACACTACTATACAATACACTACACACTACTATATAATACAATACACTACTATATAATACTATACACTACACACTACTAAATAATACTATACACTACACACTACACTATACACTACTATACACTACACTACAATACACTACACACTACTATACACTACTATATAATACAATACACTACACTACTATACACTACAATACACTACACACTACAATACACTACACACTACTATACAATACACTACACACTACAATACACTACACACTACACTACACACTACTATATAATACAATACACTACACACTACTATACACTACAATACACTACTATATAAAACAATACACGACACACTACACTATACACTACTATACAATACACTACACACTACAATACACTACACACTACTATACACTACACTACAATACAGTACACACTACTATACACTACTATATAATACAATACACTACTATAAACTACAATACACTACACACTACACTATACACTACTATACACTACAATACACTACACCACACTACACACTACTATACACTACAATACACTATACACTACACACTGCTATACACTACAATACACTATACACTACACACGACAATACACTACAATACACTACTATACACTACACACTACAATACACTACACACTACACTATACACTACAATACACTACACTACTACTATACACTACACTATACACTACACACTACTATACACTACACTATACACTACACACTACTATACACTACACTATAACACTACTATACACTACACTATACACTACACACTACAATACACGACATACTACATACACTACTATACACTACACTATACACTACTATATATACACTACACACTACAATACACTACACACTACTATACAATACACTACAATACAGTACACACTACTATACACTACTATATAATACAATACACTACTATAAACTACAATACACTACACACTACACTATACACTACTATACACTACAATACACTACACCACACTACACACTACCTATACACTACAATACACTACACACTGTTATACACTACAATACACTATACACTACACACGACTATACACTACAATACACTACTATACACTACACACTACAATACCACTACACACTACACTATACACTACAATACACTACACACTACTATACACTACACTATACACTACACTACTATACACTACACTATACACTACTATACACTACACTATACACTACACACATACTATATACTACACTATAACACTACTATACACTACAATATACACTACACACTACAATACACGACAACTACAATACACTACTATACACTACACTATACACTACATACACGACATACTACAATACACTACTATACACTACACTATACACTACTATACACTACACTATACACTACTACACACTACTATACACTACAATACATTACTATACACTACACACTACAATACACTATACACTACTACACACTACTATACACTACACTACACACTACTATACACTACACTACACACTACTATACACTACACTACACACTACTAAATAATACTATACACTACACAATACTATATAATACTATACACTACACTATACACTACACACTACTATACAATACACTATACACTACACTATACACTACTATACACTACACTATAACACTACTATACACTACACTATACACTACACACTACAATACACGACACACTACAATACACTACACTATACACTACTATACACTTACACACTACTATACACTACACACTACTATACACTACACTACACACTAGTAAATAATACTATACACTACACAATACTATATAATACTATACACTACACTATACACTACTATACAATACACTATACACTACAATACACTACTATACACTACACACTACACTATACACTACACACTACTATACACTACTATACACTACACTATAACACTACTATACACTACACACTACAATACACGACATACTACACTATACACTACTATACACTACTATGCACTACACACTACTATACACTACACTACTACACACTACTATACACTACAATACATTACTATACACTACACACTACAATACACTATACACACTACTACACACACACTATACACTACTACACACTACACTACACACTACTAAATAATACTATACAACTTAACAATACTATATAATACTATACACTACACTATACACTACTATACAATACACTATACACCACAATACACTACAAACTACTACACACTACTATACACTATACACTACACTTTTGGCTCGTCGTAGAATAAAGAAGGCCGTCTGGAACGCTCCTTCCTTTCGATGTTAGGAAGCCACTGCAAGCTGGGCACTTTTACACCACCACCATCATCATCTAAGGTTGACAACAAACTCGTTTCTCTTACAGCTGCTCCGTGGTTTTTTCCCCTTCCCCGTTCTAGTTTGTTGCACTTCCTCCACACCTCCGTGTGTGTGTGTGGGGGGCTCACAGCTTCCACCTGTACTGGTGGAAGCTGTAAGACCCCCACACACACACACACCCTGCCACCTGTACTGGTGGAGCAGTAAGACACACACACACACACCCTGCCACCTGTACTGGTGTATGGTGTAAGACACACACACACACACCCTGCCACCTGTACTGGTGGAGCAGTAAGACACACACACACACCCTGCCTCCTGTACTGGTGTATGGTGTAAGACACACACACACACACACCCTGCCACCTGTACTGGTGTATGTGTAAGACACACACACACACACACCCTGCCTCCTGTACTGGTGGAGCAGTAAGACACACACACACACACCCTGCCACCTGTACTGGTGTATGGTGTAAGACACACACACACACCCTACCTCCTGTACTGGTGTATGGTGTAAGACCCCCACACACACACATACCCTGCCTCCTGTACTGGTGTATGGTGTAAGACACACACACCCTGCCACCTGTACTGGTGTATGGTGTAAGACCCCCACACACACACCCTGCCACCTGTACTGGTGTATGGTGTAAGACCCCCACACACACACCCTGCCACCTGTACTGGTGGAGCAGTAAGACACACACACACACACCCTGCCTCCTGTACTGGTGTATGGTGTAAGACACACACACACACACCCTGCTACCTGTACTGGTGTATGGTGTAAGACACACACACACACACACCCTGCCACCTGTACTGGTGTATGGTGTAAGACACACACACACACACCCTGCCACCTGTACTGGTGTATGGTGTAAGACACACACACACACACCCTGCCACCTGTACTGGTGGAGCAGTAAGACCCCCACACACACACCGTGCCTCCTGTACTGGTGTATGGTGTAAGACCCACACACACACACCCTGCCACATGTACTGGTGGAGCAGTAAGACACACACACACACACCCTGCCATCTGTACTGGTGTATGGTGTAAGACACACACACACACACCCTACCTCCTGTACTGGTGTATGGTGTAAGACCCCCACACACACACCCTGCCACCTGTACTGGTGGAGCAGTAAGACACACACACACACACCCTGCCTCCTGTACTGGTGTATGGTGTATGACACACACATACCCTGCCACCTGTACTGGTGGATACTGTAAGACACACACACACACACACCCTGCCTCCTGTACTGGTGGATACTGTAAGACACACACACACACACCCTGCCACCTGTACTGGTGGATACTGTAAGACACACACACACACACATACCCTGCCTCCTGTACTGGTGGATACTGTAAGACACACACACACACCCTGCCACCTGTACTGGTGGATACTGTAAGACACACACACACACCCTGCCTCCTGTACTGGTGGATACTGTAAGACACACACACACACACCTGCCACCTGTACTGGTGGATACTGTAAGACACACACACACACATACCCTGCCTCCTGTACTGGTGGATACTGTAAGACACACACACACACATACCCTGCCACCTGTACTGGTGGATACTGTAAGACACACACACATCCTGCCACCTGTACTGGTGGGTACTGTAAGACACACACACACACACCCTGCCTCCTGTACTGGTGGCAGGGTGTAAGACAACAACAACAACCGCCATTCGCCACTAAGTGGCGGTGACATCACCACGACGCTTGTGCCAGGACATGTGCACCTTGAGGCCACGTGGAGTGTTGAACGCCCACTGGCAAGAGGTCACAGGGCAGACCCAGCAGGTACCACGGGTCGACTGACTGAGATGACTGGCTGATGCACCACCTGTGCCCCCTACTGTGCCAACCTGCTGTGCTTTAGCCACCCGGCGCTCCGCTCGTTGTTGTGAGCGTCGCTCCTCCGCCCTCCGTTGTTGTTGGGAGGGCGACTTCCTCCAACTGCCCAGTAGCGTCCTTCACGAGCCTCCTCCACTGAGGCCGATCTTGACACCACTGGTACCAGTCATCGGCAAGTCCACTCAGCTCCACGTCCTCCTGTACCACATCACTCATCTCTTCTCTAGCCCGTGCCGCGCCCGTTTAGCCCCCTCGATCCGGCCGAACAAAAGCTGTTTCGGTATGCGGTGGCTGGGCATGCGGGCTACATGACCCAGCCATCGCAGCCTTGCCCGCCGGAGGAGCTCACCGATGGGACCTTGCCCAGATCTTTCAAGAATTTGTGTAAGACACACACACACCCTGCCACCTGTACTGGTGTATGGTGTAACACACACACACACCCTGCCACTGTACTGGTGGAGCAGTAAGACACACACACACACACCCTGCCACCTGTACTGGTGTATGGTGTAACACACACACACACCCTCCACCTGTACTGGTGGAGCAGTAAGACACACACACACACACCCTGCCACCTGTACTGGTGTATGGTGTAACACACACACACACCCTGCCACCTGTACTGGTGGAGCAGTAAGACACACACACACACACCCTGCCACCTGTACTGGTGATATGGTGTAACACACACACACACCTGCACCTGTACTGGTGGATACTGTAAGACACACACACACACACCCTGCCTCCTGTACTGGTGTATGGTGTAAGACACACACACACACCCCCTGCCACCTGTACTGGTGGATACTGTAAGACACACACACACACACACCCTGCCACCTGTACAGGGATTTATGATCGCGGGCCACTGAGGCAGACTCCATCTCCTCAGCAACTCGCGACCACCACCCATCCTTGCAGCGCCTCACGGCTCTCCGAACCTCCGAGCGAAGGCTGCGGTAAGCCTCCTCATTCTCTGACGTGGGATGCTGTGGACTATTAAAGTGGGCCTGCCGCTTTTTCTCAAATATCCTGAACACCTCCTCTGTCAGCCAGGGTCTCTGGGGAGGTCCTGACCGCGTACCCAAAGCAGCCAATGCAGCTGCATGAGTCACAGTCCTAAACCTCGCCCATTTACCCTCGACATCAGGAGGAGTGGGGGACGATGCCAACCCCACCCGCAAGCGATGATGAAATTCCCGCTTGCAACTTTCATCAGCTGTAAGTCCCCCACAACAACAACAACAACCGCCATTCGCCACTAAGTGGCGGTGACGTCACCACGACGCTTGTGCCAGGCCATGCGCACACACGCACACACCCCCCCTTCCTCCTGTACTGGTGGATGCTGTAAGCCCTTCCCCCCCACACACACACACACACCTATACTGGTGGATGCTGTAAGCCCCCCCACACACCCACACACACACCTGTACTGGTGGATGCTGTAAGCACACCCCCACACACACACACACACACCTGTACTGGTGGATGCTGTAAGCACCCCACACACACACACACCTGTACTGGTGGATGCTGTAAGCACACCCCCACACACACACACACACACCCTTCCTCCTGTACTGGTGGATGCTGTAAGCACACCCCCCCACACACACACCTGTACTGGTGGATGCTGTAAGCACCCCCCCACACACACACACACCTGTACTGGTGGATGCTGTAAGCACACCCCCACACACCCCCACACACACACACCTGTACTGGTGGATGCTGTAATCCCCCACACACACACACACCTGTACTGGTGGATGCTGTAAGCCCCCCACACACCCCACACACCCACACACACCTGTACTGGTGGATGCTGTAAGCCCCCCCCACACACACCTGTACTGGTGGATGCTGTAAGCCCCCCCCACACACACACCTGTACTGGTGGATGCTGTAAGCCCCCCACACACACCCCCACACACACACACCTGTATTGGTGGAAGATGTAAGCCCCCCACACACCCCACACACACACACACCTGTACTGGTGGATGCTGTAAGCAAACCCCCACACACCCCACACACACACCTGTACTGGTGGATGCTGTAATCCCCCCACACACACACACACACCTGTACTGGTGGATGCTGTAAGCCCCCCACACACCCCACACACACACACACACCTGTACTGGTGGATGCTGTAAGCCCCCCCCACACACACACCTGTACTGGTGGATGCTGTAAGCCCCCCACACACACCCCCACACACACACACCTGTATTGGTGGAAGATGTAAGCCCCCCACACACCCCACACACACACACACCTGTACTGGTGGATGCTATAAGCCCCCCACACACACCCCCACACACCCCCACACACCTGTACTGGTGGATGCTGTAAGCCCCCCACACACACACACCTGTATTGGTGGAAGATGTAAGCCCCCCACACACCCCCACACACACACACCTGTACTGGTGGATGCTGTAAGCCCCCCACACACACCCCCACACACACACCTGTACTGGTGGATGCTGTAAGCCCCCCACACACACCCCCACACACACACCTGTACTGGTGGATGCTGTCAGCACACCCCACACACACACACACACCTGTACTGGTGGATGCTGTAAGCCCACCCCACACACACACACACCTGTACTGGTGGATGCTGTAAGCACACACACACACACCTGTACTGGTGGATGCTGTAAGCACACCCCCACACACCCCCACACACACACACCTGTACTGGTGGATGCTGTAAGCCCACCCCACCCCCACACACCTGTACTGGTGGATGCTGTAAGCACACCCCCACACACACACACACACACCTGTACTGGTGGATGCTGTAAGCACACACACACACACACCTGTACTGGTGGATGCTATAAGCCCCCCGCCACACACACACACACACCTGTACTGGTGGATGCTGTAAGCCCACCCCACACACACACACACCTGTACTGGTGGATGCTCTAAGCACCCCCCCACACACACCCCACACACACCTGTACTGGTGGATGTCCTCGAAGGACTTGGAGTTGTTGATGGCGAAGACACAGAGGAAGCCCTCGCCGGTGCGCATGTACTGGTCACGCATGGCGCTGTACTCCTCCTGCCCGGCCGTGTCCAGGATGTCCAGCAGACACGTCTCGCCGTCGATCACGACCTGCTTCCGGTACGAGTCCTGCACCCAAGGCACGCCGCACGGAGAACGGCCCCCCCCCCCCCCCCCGACATCCGGCAACATTAGCCTCGCAGACACGTCGGCGGCCAAGGAGTTCGCGATTGCCTCCCAGCACGAGGGCGCGATGGACTCGCCGCGCGATTGGTTGGGGAAAACAAAACAAACAACACAAAACGGGATGCTGCTGGATGCTTCTTCCGAACCGACGGGAGGGGGTGCCCGCATCTCCCCAGGGCCAGATTTGTTCTCGAAGGCAAATCGTCGAAAACACAAATTGATCCCGGGGGATCAACACAAGGCTGCGGTGGAGGTGGATAACCACTGCTCTAGATGCTACCCCAGGCGCCCCCAGTGACTCGTTCGGCCTGTGACAGGCGTCTCGCGCGTGCTTGCCGCTGGGCGTGCTCAACCCCCCCCCCCCCCCGCTGGATTTTACAACACAGCTCCAACCGCGTTGCAGGAGAACCGACTGCAGGCCCACACAGACAGCGAGCAGCAGCAGCAGCAGCTGCTGTGAAGGGCGGCACGACTCACGAGGTGGTGGTGGTGGTGGTGGGTGGCCAGCACCGCGCCTGGACCCGGGGAGGTCCGGGTGGGCGAGTGGGTGAGTGGGCGAGTGGGTGGGCGAGTGGGTGGGTGGGCGAGCGGGTGGGCGAGTGGGTGGGTGGGCGAGCGGGTGGGCGAGCGGGTGGGCGAGTGGGTGGGTGGGCGAGCGGGTGGGCGAGCGGGTGGGCGAGTGGGTGGGCGAGTGGGTGAGTGGGCGAGTGGGTGGGCGAGTGGGTGGGTGGGCGAGCGGGTGGGCGAGTGGTTGGGTGGGCGAGCGGGTGTGCGAGTGGGTGTGCGAGTGGGTGGGCGAGCGGGTGGGTGAGTGGGTGTGCGAGTGGGTGGGCGAGCGGGTGGGTGAGTGGGTGTGCGAGCGGGTGGGTGAGTGGGTGTGCGAGTGGGTGTGCGAGCGGGTGTGCGAGTGGGTGGGTGAGTGGGTGTGCGAGCGGGTGGGCGAGCGGGTGTGCGAGTGGGTGTGCGAGCGGGTGTGCGAGTGGGTGTGCGAGTGGGTGTGCGAGTGGGTGTGCGAGCGGGTAGGCGAGCGGGTAGGCGAGTTGGGGGGGCGAGTGGGTAGGCGAGCGGGGGGGTGAGTGGGTGAGTAGATTAGTGGGTGAGTAGGTGAGCGGGCAGGTGAGCAACTAGGTGAGTAGGTGGGTGGGTGAGTAGGTGGGTGGGTGGGTGAGTAGGTGGGTGGGCGAAAAGATGAGTAGGCGAGTGGGTGCGTGGGTGAGTAGGTAGGTAGGTGGGTGAGCGAGCATGTGATTGGGTGGATAACTAGGCGAGTAAGTGGGTGGGCGAGTAGGTGGATGGGTAATTATGGGGAGTGGGTGAGTAGGCGAGTGGGTGGGTAATTAGGTGAGCGGGTGGGTGAATGAGTGGGTGGGCGAGTAGGTCGATGAGAGAGCGGGTGAGCAGGTGGGTGGATGGGTGGGTAGGTTATTGGGTGAGCGAGCGGGCAGGCGAGTTCCAGGCCGATGGAACCGCTGCCCGCAAGTCTGCGAGGTCGCTACGGCGACGCCGCGGGCGCTCACCTCGATGGTGGGGTCGTACTCGTCCACAAAGTGGTTCTGGATGAGCTGGATGGTGAGGGCGCTCTTGCCAACACCTCCAGCGCCCACCACCACCAGCTTGTACTCCGTCATGGCGCCCGCTGTCCCGCCTGCTGCTGCTGCTGCGACGACGACAACAACAACGACGACAACAACAACAACAACCACAACCTCGATGACTTCACCACGGCGCTTGTGCCAGGCGCGGTGCACTTGCGAGGCCACGCGAAGCTGTCCCAACGGCCGCTGGCGGGAGGTCACACGGTTCAGACCCAGGTGGTGCCATGGGGCTGACGGACCGAGACGCGAGGCAACAGACACACGCACACACGCACGCACACGCACGCACGCACACACACACACACACACACGCACACACGCACACACACACACAGGCACACACGCACACACACACACACACACGCACACACGCACACACACACGCACACACACACACACGTACACACGCACGCACACACGCACACACACACACACGCACACACGCACGCACACACACACGTACACACGCACACACACACGCACGCACACACGCACACACGCACACACACACGCACGCACACACGCACACACACACACGCACACACGCACACACACGCACACACACACACGCACACACACACGCACGCACACACACACACACAAAGATCCCCCGTATAGCCTGAACAGACCGTAGGGGCAAGTGCTGTTAGCGAGCACCTATGAAGGCCGGAACGGTACACGAGGGGGTGGGTGGCCAGCACCACGCCCGACCGCCTTTGTCTCCCTAGTGGCAATGTTTACACACCGCACCAGGTACTCATTTGAGGCCGAGTCGACCTAGGGGAGGCCCGGGACCGGTTCAGATAATCGTCACTGGTGTTGGCCGTGAGCGGGAATCGAACCCGGGTCGCCAGGTTCATAGCGCAGCGTAGCGCTAACCGCTACACTATCGCTCCCCACTCACGCACACACACACGTACGCACACAAAGATCCCCCGTGTAGCCTTCGCAGACTGTCGGGGCAAGTGCGGTTAGGAGAGCGGCGCCTACGAAGGCCGGCGCCGTGGCACACGAAGGGGGGGGCGGGCGTGGGGTGGCCGGCGACCACGCCCGGCCGCCTTTGTCTCCCCAGTGGCGACGTTTACTAACACACCGCGCACCAGGATACGTCGCTGGAGGCCGAGTCGACCTAGCGGATGCGTTGGTCGCGAGCGGGGAATCGAACTCGGGTGACCGGGCTCGTAGCGCTAACCGCTCCCCCCACCGAGATTCGTGCACGGCGACGATGGCGACGATGGAAGACTTCGCCGCGTGTCGCCACTTCAAGACGTTTCTTACCCCCCCCCCCCCCCGTTCGTGTTTTTGTTTTGTTTGCGGTCGCACCGGGAGTCGTGAGCCGCACGGCTCACGGGGTCATACCTAATACGTGAAAAGTGAAATGGATGAACACACGCACGTGCACGTGTGTGTGTGTGTGTGTAACGTTCATCCAATCAAAGTTACAATGGCAAACGAGACCCGTAACAAGAACGCCTTTTGGAGTCATCTGGTCCAACACCAGTGGAGACTAAAGGGCTCTAAGTAAAAGCCGTCTCTCGGGTGTGGACCAATCAAATTCAAGGGCAGTGCCAATATCATTATCAGAGTTGTCTCATTTTGTTTTGCATTTTGACTGCTGGTGTTGTGGTCATTGCAAACATGATGCCTTGAATAAAGGTGTCAGTATTTTTGTGTGCCAGTTAAAAGGGTAAAACCTATTCCTATATCTTGTTTCTGGCAAAGGAGGTCTCATAATGTTAATGCTCACCCCGAGCCCTCAATACTCTGATAGTGCGCTGTTTTTGAGTTGTACGCCTTTTGGCGTCTTCTGGTCCAACACCAGTGGAGACTAAAGGGCTCTAAGAAAAGCCGTCTCGGGTGTGGACCAATCAAATTCAAGGACAGTGCCAATATCATTATCAGAGTTGTCTCATTTTGTTTTGCATTTTGACTGCTTGTGTTGTGGTTATTGCAAACATGATGCCTTGAATAAAGGTGTCAGTTTTTTTGTGTGTGCCAGTTAAAAGGGTAAAAACCTATTACTAAGAACTCTCGACCAGGCAAAGACTGCGGTGACCGTGGGCAAGCCGGAGACACACGACCAGGGCGGAGATGTTTGTGGAATGTCGCAGCCTGGCAGCTCCATCGCAGCCGTTCCTCTCCTTTGGCTGCCATTCCATCACAACCCTCACCCCCCAACCCCCCCCCCCCCCCATCACCTATTACCGCCACATTCTCCGGACAGAAAATAAATACCGCTCGTCCACCACCACCACCGCTCTAGGGAGAGATGTTGACTACCTCGCCCGGTACTCAGGGAGAGGTCGCGGCAGGGGGGGGTTCAATCCAGACCCCGACGCCTGTAGAATCGGCTACCCGGTGGGTGTTGTCTCCGTCACGCGAACCGGATCCTGTGCCGTCAACGTTATTGCGGGAACGCGTTTCGTTCCCGGGGGGGGGGGGGGGGGTCCCCCCGGGGTTTTTACACGCTTTCAATTAACTCGCTCTGGTCTGTTGTCGTTGTTGTTGTGTCCTCAAATCCTGTAACTCAATTGTAACCCACTTCCCAATGTGGTATCGACTGCAAACTTGATATACTTAAGTCATACTGATGACAATACTAGATTCTATCGTAAAAAAATATATATATATTTTAAAACGTTCTGTTTTTTATTATTACACGCTTTTTATTAACTCACTCTGTCTGTTGTTGTTGTATCCTCAAACATTGTAACTCAATTGTAACCCACTTCACAATGAGGTATCGACTAAGAACTTGGTATACTTATTCATAATAAAGGTTTTTGTGTTAGATCGCGTTAGTTATAAATGTGTCGTAACCCTCCACTACCCGACACGGCCAATCAGCAAAAAAAGTGTCACGTTGACAAAAGACAAAGAGTTCACTACTTTAGCCCACCGGTGTGTTGAAGAGTGAATCCACAACACACCGGTGGGCTAAAGTAAGTGAACTATTTTGTCTTTTGTCAACGTGACACTTTTTTTTGCTGATTGGCCGTGTCGGGTGGTGGAGGGTTACGACACATTTATAACTAACGCGATCTAACCCAAAAACCTTTATTATGAATAATATTGGTCGCGAAAGCCTACATGTTAAATTGGTATACTTATGTCATACAGATGACAGTACTGCATTCTATCATTAAAAAAATATTTATATTTTAAAACGTTTTTTTATTATTACACGCTTTTTATTAACTCATTCTGTCTGTTGTTGTATCCTCAAATCCTGTAACTCAATTGTAACCCACTTCCCAATGTGGTATCGACTAAGAACTTGCTATACTTATGTCATAGTGATGACAATACTAGATTATATCATACAAAAAAATATTTTTTTTTAAACATTATTTTTTATACGTTTTGTTTCGGCTTGGGTCTGATTGTCCACGCTCAACTCACGTTGGCTGTAGTTGGCCACGGTCCCCCTTACGTTGTGGCAAGCTTCGGGGCCACTTCCTGGAGTCGTGGAGTTCTGACATTACTAGTACATTTCATTAAAACGTGTTTAAAAAAAAAAGTTTTTTTCAATATATATTACTTATTCCCCACCCCCCCCCCCCATCAACATTTAGAATCAACATCACCACGCGTTTAGGAGGAGTAACTTAGCTGCCGCGATGAATTTCCACGCGACGATGACGACGACGACAATGATGACGACGACGACAATGATGACGATAACAACGTTGATGATGACGACGATGATGACGACGATAATGGTGACGATGGTGACGACGATGGTGACGATGATGATGACGACGACGACGATGGTGACGATGATGACGACGACAATGACAATGGTGGCGATGATGACGATGATGACGATGGTGACGATGATGACGACGATGACGATGGTGACGACAATGACGACGACGACGATGACGACGACAATGACAATGGTGGCGATGATGACGATGATGATGACGATGATGACGATGGTGACGATGATGACGACGATGATGACAATGACGACGATGATGACGAGGATGACGACGATGGTGACGACGATGACGACGACGATGACAATGGTGACGATGATGACGACGATGACGACGATGATGATGACGACTATGATGACAACGACGACAATGATGACGAGGATGACGACGATGGTGACGACGATGACGACGACGACGACGACGGTGACGATGATGATGACGATGATGACGATGGTGACGACGATGATGACAATGATGATGATGGTGACGATGATGAAGACGATGACGATGATGACGACGATGACAACGGTGATGATGATGACGATGACAATGGTGATGATGAAGATGACGATGACGACGATGATGATGACGATGACGACAATGATGACAATGATGATGATGGTGACGATGATGAAGACGATGACGATGATGACGACGATGACAACGGTGATGATGACGACGATGACAATGGTGATGATGAAGATAACGATGACGACGATGATGATGACGATGACGACGATGATGATGACGATGGTGACGATGATGACGACGATGGTGACGATGATGACGACTAAGACGATGATGACAATGACGATGATGACGACAATAAAGCTGCATCGTTGGGCTATTACTTGTGCTAGCCTACTACACGTGACACCTACTACACGTGACACCTACTACACGTGACACCTACTACACGTGACACCTACTACACGTGACACCTACTACACGTGACACACACCTACTACACGTGACACACACCTACTACACGTGACACACACCTACTACACGTGACACACACCTACTACACGTGACACCTACTACACGTGACACCTACTACACGTGACACACCTACTACACGTGACACACCTACTACACGTGACACACACCTACTACTACACGTGACACACACCTACTACACGTGACACACACCTACTACACGTGACACCTACTACACGTGACATACCTACTACTACACGTGACACACCTACTACTACACGTGACACCTACTACACGTGACACACACCTACTACACGTGACACACACCTACTACACGTGACACACACCTACTACACGTGACACACACCTACCAAACGTGACACACACCACACGTGACACACACCTACCACACGTGACACACACCTACCACACGTGACACACACCTACTACACGTGACACACCACACGTGACACACCACACGTGACACACACCACACGTGACACACACCTACTACACGTGACACACACCTACTAGACGTGACACACACCTACTACACGTGACACCTACTACACGTGACACACACCTACTACACGTGACACCCACACACTACACGTGACACACACCTACTACACGTGACACACACACACTACACGTGACACACACACACTACACGTGACACACACCTACTACACGTGACACACACCTACTACACGTGACACACACCTACTACACGTGACACACACCTACAACACGTGACACACACCTACCACACGTGACACACACCTACCACACGTGACACCTACAACACGTGACACACACCTACTACACGTGACACCTACTACACGTGACACCTACTACACGTGACACACACCTACTACACGTGACACCTACAACACGTGACACCTACTACACGTGACACACACACACTACACGTGACACACACACACTACACGTGACACACACACTACACGTGACACCTACTACACGTGACACCTACTACACGTGACACCTACTACACGTGACACACACACACTACACGTGACACACACCTACTACACGTGACACCTACTACACGTGACACCTACTACACGTGACACCTACTACACGTGACACCTACTACACGTGACACCTACTACACGTGACACCTACTACACGTGACACCTACTACACGTGACACCTACTACACGTGACACACACTACACGTGACACACACTACACGTGACACACACTACACGTGACACCTACTACACGTGACACCTACTACACGTGACACCTACTACACGTGACACACACTACACGTGACACACACCACACGTGACACACACCACACGTGACACCTACCACACGTGACACACACCTACCACACGTGACACACACAAACCACACGTGACACACACCTACCACACGTGACACACACCTACCACACGTGACACACACTACACGTGACACACACCTACCACACGTGACACACACCTACCACACGTGACACACACCTACCACACGTGACACACACCTACCACACGTGACACACACCTACCACACGTGACACACACCTACCACACGTGACACACACCTACCACACGTGACACACACCTACCACACGTGACACACACCTACCACACGTGACACACACACCTACCACACGTGACACACACACCTACCACACGTGACACACACACCTACCACACGTGACACCTACCACACGTGACACCTACCACACGTGACACCTACCACACGTGACACACACCTACTACACGTGACACACCTACTACCCGTGACACCTACTACACGTGACACCTACTACACGTGACACACACCTACTACACGTGACACACACCTACTAGATGTGACACACACTACACGTGACACACACCTACTACACGTGACACACACCTACTACACGTGACACCTACTACACGTGACACACACCTACTACACGTGACACCTACTACACGTGACACCTACTACACGTGACACCTACTACACGTGACACACACCTACTACACGTGACACACACCTACTACACGTGACACCTACTACACGTGACACCTACTACACGTGACACACACCTACTACACGTGACACACACCTACTACACGTGACACACACCTACTACACGTGACACACACCTACTACACGTGACACCTACTACACATGACACCTACTACACGTGACACACCTACTACCCGTGACACCTACTACACGTGACACCTACTACACGTGACACCTACTACACGTGACACACACCTACTACACGTGACACACACCTACTAGATGTGACACACACTACACGTGACACACACCTACTACACGTGACACCTACTACACGTGACACACACCTACTACACGTGACACACACATACTAGACGTGACACCTACTACACGTGACACACACCTACTACACGTGACACCTACTACACGTAACACACACCTACAACACGTGACACACACCTACTACACGTGACACCTACTACACGTGACACACACCTACTACACGTGACACCTACTACACGTGACACCTACTACACGTGACACACCTACTACACGTGACACACCTACTACACGTGACACACCTACTACACGTGACACCGACTACACGTGACACCTACTACACGTGACACCTACCACACGTGACACCTACCACACGTGACACCTACCACACGTGACACACACCTACTACACGTGACACACACCTACTACCCGTGACACCTACTACACGTGACACATACTACACGTGACACACACCTACTACACGTGACACACACCTACTAGATGTGACACACACTACACGTGACACACACCTACTACACGTGACACACACCTACTACACGTGACACCTACTACACGTGACACACACCTACTACACGTGACACCTACTACACGTGACACCTACTACACGTGACACACACCTACTACACGTGACACACACCTACTACACGTGACACACACCTACTACACGTGACACACACCTACTACACGTGACACACACCTACTACACGTGACACCTACTACACGTGACACCTACTACACGTGACACACACCTACTACACGTGACACACACCTACTACACGTGACACCTACTACACGTGACACCTACTACACGTGACACCTACTACACGTGACACCTACTACACGTGACACCTACTACACGTGACACCTACTACACGTGACACACACTACACGTGACACACACCTACTACACGTGACACACACCTACTACACGTGACACACACCTACTACACGTGACACACACCTACTACACGTGACACACACCTACTACACGTGACACACACCTACTACACGTGACACCTACTACACGTGACACCTACTACACATGACACCTACTACACGTGACACCTACTACACGTGACACCTACTACACGTGACACCTACTACACGTGACACACACCTACTACACGTGACACACACCTACTACACGTGACACACACATACTAGACGTGACACCTACTACACGTGACACACACCTACTACACGTGACACCTACTACACGTGACACACACCTACTACACGTGACACACACATACTAGACGTGACACCTACTACACGTGACACACACCTACTACACGTGACACCTACTACACGTAACACACACCTACAACACGTGACACACACCTACTACACGTGACACCTACTACACGTGACACACACCTACTACACGTGACACCTACTACACGTGACACCTACTACACGTGACACACCTACTACACGTGACACACCTACTACACGTGACACACCTACTACACGTGACACCGACTACACGTGACACCTACTACACGTGACACCTACTACACGTGACACACACCTACTACACGTGACACACACCTACTACACGTGACACACACCTACTACACGTGACACCTACTACACGTGACACCTACTACACGTGACACACACCTACTACACGTGACACCTACTACACGTGACACCTACTACACGTGACACCTACAACACGTGACACACACCTACGACACGTGACACACACCTACGACACGTGACACACACCTACGACACGTGACACACACCAACTACACGTGGCACCTACTACACGTGACACACACCTACCACACGTGACACACACCTACCACACGTGACACACACCTACCACACGTGACACACACCTACCACACGTGACACACACCTACCACACGTGACACACACCTACCACACGTGACACACACCTACCACACGTGACACACACCTACTACACGTGACACCTACTACACGTGACACACACCTACCACACGTGACACACACCTACCACACGTGACACACACCTACCACACGTGACACACACCTACCACACGTGACACACACCTACCACACGTGACACACACCTACCACACGTGACACACACCTACCACACGTGACACACACCTACCAAACGTGACACACACCTACTACACGTGACACACACCTACCACACGTGACACACACCTACCACACGTGACACACACCTACCACACGTGACACACACCTACCACACGTGACACCTACCACACGTGACACACACCTACTACACGTGACACACACTACACGTGACACCTACTACACGTGACACACACCTACTACACGTGACACACACCTACTACACGTGACACACACCTACTACACGTGACACCTACTACACGTGACACCTACTACACGTGACACCTACTACACGTGACACACACCTACTACACGTGACACACACCTACTACACGTGACACACACCTACTACACGTGACACACACCTACTACACGTGACACCTACTACACGTGACACCTACTACACGTGACACCTACTACACGTGACACACACTACACGTGACACACACTACACGTGACACACACTACACGTGACACACACTACACGTGACACACACTACACGTGACACCTACTACACGTGACACCTACTACACGTGACACCTACTACACGTGACACCTACTACACGTGACACCTACTACACGTGACACACACTACACGTGACACACACCACACGTGACACACACCACACGTGACACCTACCACACGTGACACACACCTACCACACGTGACACACACAAACCACACGTGACACACACCTACCACACGTGACACACACCTACCACACGTGACACACACCTACTAGATGTGACACACACTACACGTGACACACACCTACCACACGTGACACACACCTACCACACGTGACACACACCTACCACACGTGACACACACCTACCACACGTGACACACACCTACCACACGTGACACACACCTACCACACGTGACACACACCTACCACACGTGACACACACCTACCACACGTGACACACACCTACCACACGTGACACACACACCTACCACACGTGACACACACACCTACCACACGTGACACACACACCTACCACACGTGACACCTACCACACGTGACACCTACCACACGTGACACCTACCACACGTGACACACACCTACTACACGTGACACACCTACTACCCGTGACACCTACTACACGTGACACCTACTACACGTGACACACACCTACTAGATGTGACACACACTACACGTGACACACACCTACTACACGTGACACACACCTACTACACGTGACACCTACTACACGTGACACACACCTACTACACGTGACACACACCTACTACACGTGACACACACCTACTACACGTGACACACACCTACTACACGTGACACCTACTACACGTGACACACACCTACTACACGTGACACACACCTACTACACGTGACACACACCTACTACACGTGACACACACCTACTACACGTGACACCTACTACACGTGACACCTACTACACGTGACACACACCTACTACACGTGACACACACCTACTACACGTGACACCGACTACACGTGACACCTACTACACGTGACACCTACCACACGTGACACCTACCACACGTGACACCTACCACACGTGACACACACCTACTACACGTGACACACCTACTACCCGTGACACCTACTACACGTGACACCTACTACACGTGACACCTACTACACGTGACACACACCTACTACACGTGACACACACCTACTAGATGTGACACACACTACACGTGACACACACCTACTACACGTGACACACACCTACTACACGTGACACCTACTACACGTGACACACACCTACTACACGTGACACACACCTACTACACGTGACACACACCTACTAGACGTGACACCTACTACACGTGACACCTACTACACGTGACACCTACTACACGTGACACCTACTACACGTGACACCTACTACACGTGACACCTACTACACGTGACACCTACTACACGTGACACACACTACACGTGACACACACCTACTACACGTGACACACACCTACTACACGTGACACCTACTACATGTGACACACACCTACTACACGTGACACACACCTACTACACGTGACACACACCTACTACACGTGACACCTACTACACGTGACACCTACTACACATGACACCTACTACACGTGACACCTACTACACGTGACACCTACTACACGTGACACCTACTACACGTGACACACACCTACTACACGTGACACACACCTACTACACGTGACACACACATACTAGACGTGACACCTACTACACGTGACACATACCTACTACACGTGACACCTACTACACGTGACACACACCTACTACACGTAACACACACCTACTACACGTGACACACACCTACTACACGTGACACCTACTACACGTGACACACACCTACTACACGTGACACACACCTACTACACGTGACACCTACTACACGTGACACACACCTACTACACGTGACACACACATACTAGACGTGACACCTACTACACGTGACACAAACCTACTACACGTGACACCTACTACACGTAACACACACCTACAACACGTGACACACACCTACTACACGTGACACCTACTACACGTGACACACACCTACTACACGTGACACCTACTACACGTGACACCTACTACACGTGACACACCTACTACACGTGACACCTACTACACGTGACACCTACTACACGTGACACCTACTACACGTGACACACACCTACTACACGTGACACACACCTACTACACGTGACACACACCTACTACACGTGACACCTACTACACGTGACACCTACTACACGTGACACACACCTACTACACGTGACACACACCTACTACACGTGACACCTACTACACGTGACACCTACTACACGTGACACCTACAACACGTGACACACACCTACGACACGTGACACACACCTACGACACGTGACACACACCTACGACACGTGACACACACCAACTACACGTGGCACCTACTACACGTGACACACACCTACCACACGTGACACACACCTACCACACGTGACACACACCTACCACACGTGACACACACCTACCACACGTGACACACACCTACCACACGTGACACACACCTACCACACGTGACACACACCTACTACACGTGACACCTACTACACGTGACACCTACTACACGTGACACACACCTACCACACGTGACACACACCTACCACACGTGACACACACCTACCACACGTGACACACACCTACCACACGTGACACACACCTACCACACGTGACACACACCTACCACACGTGACACACCTACCACACGTGACACACACCTACCACACGTGACACACACCTACCACACGTGACACACACCTACCACACGTGACACACACCTACCACACGTGACACACACCTACCACACGTGACACACACCTACCACACGTGACACCTACCACACGTGACACACACCTACTACACGTGACACACACTACACGTGACACCTACTACACGTGACACACACCTACTACACGTGACACCTACTACACGTGACACACACCTACTACACGTGACACCTACTACACGTGACACCTACTACACGTGACACCTACTACACGTGACACCTACTACACGTGACACACACCTACTACACGTGACACACACCTACTACACGTGACACACACCTACTACACGTGACACACACCTACTACACGTGACACCTACTACACGTGACACCTACTACACGTGACACCTACTACACGTGACACCTACTACACGTGACACCTACTACACGTGACACCTACACGTGACACCTACTACACGTGACACCTACTACACGTGACACCTACTACACGTGACACACACCTACACGTGACACACACCTACTACACGTGACACCTACTACACGTGACACACACCTACTACACGTGACACCTACTACACGTGACACCCACTACACGTGACACACACCTACACGTGACACACACACCTACAACACGTGACACACACACCTACTACACGTGACACACACACCTACTACACGTGACACCTACTACACGTGACACACACCTACTACACGTGACACACACCTACTACACGTGACACACACCTACCACACGTGACACACACCTACCACACGTGACACACACCTACCACACGTGACACCTACCACACGTGACACCTACTACACGTGACACCTACTACGCGTGACACCTACTACGCGTGACACCTACTACGCGTGACACCTACTACGCGTGACACCTACTACGCGTGACACCTACGACACGTGACACCTACGACACGTGACACCTACGACACGTGACACCTACGACACGTGACACCTACGACACGTGACACCTACTACACGTGACACACACCTACTACACGTGACACACACCTACTACACGTGACACACACCTACTACACGTGACACACACCTACTACACGTGACACACACCTACTACACGTGACACACACCTACTACACGTGACACACACCTACCACACGTGACACACACCTACCACACGTGACACACACCTACCACACGTGACACACACCTACCACACGTGACACACACCTACCACACGTGACACACACCTACTACACGTGACACACACCTACCACACGTGACACACACCTACCACACGTGACACACACCTACTACACGTGACACCTACTACACGTGACACCTACTACACGTGACACACACCTACCACACGTGACACACACCTACCACACGTGACACACACCTACCACACGTGACACACACCTACCACACGTGACACACACCTACCACACGTGACACACCTACCACACGTGACACACACCTACCACACGTGACACACACCTACTACACGTGACACACACCTACCACACGTGACACACACCTACCACACGTGACACACACCTACCACACGTGACACCTACCAAACGTGACACCTACCACACGTGACACACACCTACTACACGTGATACACACCTACTACACGTGACACACACCTACTACACGTGACACACACCTACTACACGTGACACCTACTACACGTGACACCTACTACACGTGACACCTACTACACGTGACACACACCTACTACACGTGACACACACCTACTACACGTGACACACACCTACTACACGTGACACCTACTACACGTGACACCTACTACACGTGACACCTACTACACGTGACACCTACTACACGTGACACCTACTACACGTGACACCTACTACACGTGACACCTACTACACGTGACACCTACTACACGTGACACCTACTACACGTGACACACACCTACACGTGACACACACCTACTACACGTGACACCTACTACACGTGGCACACACCTACTACACGTGACACCTACTACACGTGACACCCACTACACGTGACACACACACCTACAACACGTGACACCTACTACACGTGACACACACCTACTACACGTGACACACACCTACCACACGTGACACACACCTACCACACGTGACACACACCTACCACACGTGACACACACCTACCACACGTGACACACACCTACCACACGTGACACACACCTACCACACGTGACACACCTACCACACGTGACACACACCTACCACACGTGACACACACCTACTACACGTGACACACACCTACCACACGTGACACACACCTACCACACGTGACACACACCTACCACACGTGACACCTACCACACGTGACACCTACCACACGTGACACACACCTACTACACGTGACACACACCTACTACACGTGACACACACCTACTACACGTGACACCTACTACACGTGACACCTACTACACGTGACACCTACTACACGTGACACCTACTACACGTGACACACACCTACTACACGTGACACACACCTACTACACGTGACACACACCTACTACACGTGACACCTACTACACGTGACACCTACTACACGTGACACCTACTACACGTGACACCTACTACACGTGACACCTACTACACGTGACACCTACTACACGTGACACCTACTACACGTGACACCTACTACACGTGACACCTACTACACGTGACACACACCTACACGTGACACACACCTACTACACGTGACACCTACTACACGTGACACACACCTACTACACGTGACACCTACTACACGTGACACCCACTACACGTGACACACACCTACACGTGACACACACACCTACAACACGTGACACACACACCTACTACACGTGACACACACACCTACTACACGTGACACACCTACCACACGTGACACACCTACCACACGTGACACACCTACCACACGTGACACCTACCACACGTGACACCTACTACACGTGACACCTACTACGCGTGACACCTACTACGCGTGACACACACTACACGTGACACACACCTACTACGCGTGACACCTACTACACGTGACACCTACGACGCGTGACACCTACGACACGTGACACCTACGACACGTGACACCTACGACACGTGACACCTACTACACGTGACACCTACTACACGTGACACACACCTACTACACGTGACACACACCTACTACACGTGACACACACCTACTACACGTGACACACACCTACTACACGTGACACACACCTACTACACGTGACACACACCTACTACACGTGACACACACCTACTACACGTGACACACACCTACTACACGTGACACCTACTACACGTGACACCCACTACACGTGACACACACCTACACGTGACACACACACCTACAACACGTGACACACACACCTACTACACGTGACACACACACCTACTACACGTGACACCTACTACACGTGACACACACCTACTACACGTGACACACACCTACTACACGTGACACACACACCTACTACACGTGACACACCTACCACACGTGACACACCTACCACACGTGACACCTACCACACGTGACACCTACCACACGTGACACCTACTACACGTGACACCTACTACACGTGACACCTACTACGCGTGACACCTACTACGCGTGACACCTACGACGCGTGACACCTACGACACGTGACACCTACGACACGTGACACCTACGACACGTGACACCTACTACACGTGACACCTACTACACGTGACACACACCTACTACACGTGACACACACCTACTACACGTGACACACACCTACTACACGTGACACACACCTACTACACGTGACACACACCTACTACACGTGACACACACCTACTACACGTGACACACACCTACTACACGTGACACACACATACTACACGTGACACACACCTACTACACGTGACACCTACTACACGTGACACCTACTACACGTGACACCTACTACACGTGACACCTACTACACGTGACACCTACTACACGTGACACCTACTACACGTGACACCTACTACACGTGACACCTACTACACGTGACACCTACTACACGTGACACCTACTACACGTGACACCTACTACACGTGACACACACCTACTACACGTGACACACACCTACTACACGTGACACACACCTACTACACGTGACACCTACTACACGTGACACACACCTACTACACGTGACACACACCTACTACACGTGACACCTACTACACGTGACACACACCTACTACACGTGACACACACCTACTACACGTGACACCTACTACACGTGACACACACCTACTACACGTGACACCTACTACACGTGACACACACCTACTACACGTGACACACACCTACTACACGTGACACACACCTACTACACGTGACACACACCTACTACACGTGACACCTACTACACGTGACACACACCTACTACACGTGACACACACCTACTACACGTGACACCTACTACACGTGACACACACCTACTACACGTGACACCTACTACACGTGACACACACCTACTACACGTGACACACACCTACTACACGTGACACACACCTACTACACGTGACACACACCTACTACACGTGACACACACCTACTACACGTGACACACACCTACTACACGTGACACCTACTACACGTGACACACACCTACTACACGTGACACACACCTACTACACGTGACACCTACTACACGTGACACACACCTACTACACGTGACACACACCTACTACACGTGACACCTACTACACGTGACACACACCTACTACACGTGACACCTACTACACGTGACACACACCTACTACACGTGACACACACCTACTACACGTGACACACACCTACTACACGTGACACACCTTTACTAGACCAGGGACAAATCCACGCCCGTTAGTCCACTACACCGTGGCGGACGACCACCGCAGAGATCTGAGACTGAGAAGAAAAAGAATTAGTAGAAAAAAGAGCTTCATAGCTCATCGGATTCCTCCGGTAAACACAAACCCTCTCATTCTGCCCGAGGAAAGGGCGATGTTGATGGCGTTAGGTTCACGTTGTAGCAGCAGCAGCAGCAGCAATCGACGGGCGTAGCGTTTGAATGCCCTTCCATCCAGCAGTGGATTGGGTGATGATGATGAAGATGATGATGATGAAGATGATTTAGGATGATATCGGTTCACGTGTGGCGAATGCGCTGCGAGGTTGGGAAGGGATGGGAGAGTAGCAGGCAAGGGTGGTGGATCTGTTGAGGCATGGAATTGGGGCGTTGGTAAGGTTCGCCGAGCATCATCCAGCAGTGGATAGACCCAGGGCAGATTAAAGGAGACAACACGCAGAGAGAGAGAGAGAGGTTGGCGTGGCGCTCGATCGATGTCTTGTGCGGCGTAGCGGCGAGCGGGCGAGACCGAACCCAACGTTAGCGGTTCGTTCTTTTCGATGCGTTCGATCGTTGATCTCCGGACGCGGCAGTTCAAAGCATGTGGTGGGTGGTGTGGTGGTGGGTGGGTGGTGGTGGGTGGGTGGGTAAGAGGAGGACGAGGAGGTTGTTAAAAAAAAATTGTGTTACGACTTTACGGGGGTGGGGGGGGGGGGTGGAGAAACGCACGCCGGCCTCGCCTGAAACCTCCTGCCGCGAGCCTGCGCTAGGCCCCGGGCAGGGCAGGGCGGGGACGACGGTGAGCGCGGGTGGGTGGTTGTTGTGTGTGGGGGGGGGTGGGGGTTGGGTTGAGATTGCCGCCACCCCCTCCGCCCCCCACGCCGTTCCCGAACTGGGGGGGGGGGGGGTTCGCGCCGGGCCCCCTACGCCAACTTACCCCCGGGTCCCCCCGAAGGAACGAAAGGCCGAGAGACGCCGCAGCCGCCGCCGCCGCTATGGAGTCCGTCGTTGCCGGCGGTAGTCGAACGGCAGGGACATGGAGGAGCCTTCAACTCGCACAGAGAGAGAGAGAGGCGCGGGGTGGGATGGTGGGGGGGAGGGAGGGGCGCGGTTGGAAAGGGGGCGGGGCGACGCGGAAGGAGGCGGGGCGCGGTGAAAGAGGGCGGAGCGGCATGATGGGTGGGCGGGGTGGAGAGGGCGAAAGGGGGCGGGGTGGGGTGTAAAGGGGGCGGGGTTGGACGGGGTGGAGGGGGAGGGGGACGTGGGTCGCGAGGTGGGGAAAACTCCCCACGGTGGAGGCGATTGCCGCGTCTCTCGATTGGTTGAAAAGGCGCGCACGTGACCCGAATTCGGGACAGCGTTCGCTCGGGGGAGGGGTGAGCGATTCCGCTGTCTCCCGATTGGTCGAGAGGCACGCACGTGACCGCGTTCCGCTGTGGGTGCAGCAGCGTTAGCTGGGGGGGGGAGGGGATTCCACGTCTCCGATTGGTCGAGAGGTACGCACGTGATCACGACCTGCTGTGGGTGCAGCAACGTTAGCTGGGGGGAGGGGATGGAGTGGGTGATTCCACGTCTCCGATTGGTCGAGAGGTACGCACGTGATCACGATCTGCTGTGGGTGCAGCAACGTTAGCTGGGGGGAGGGAATGGGGTGGGTGATTCCACGTCTCCGATTGGTCGAGAGACACGCACTGGTGATCACGATCCGCTGTGGGTGCAGTAGCGTTAGCTGGGTGGGAGGGAGGTGGAGGTGGGTGATTCCACGTCTCCGATTGGTCGAGAGGCACGCACGTGATCACGATCTGCTGTGGGTGCAGCAGCGTTAGCTGGGTGGGAGGGAGGTGGAGGTGGGTGAGCGATTTCGCTGTCCCCCGATTGGTCGAGAGGTGTGCACATGACCGCGATCACAGTTCCTATGATTACTGTTACATTGCATTTATGGATTTATTTTGGTGATTTCTAAAAGTTTTTTGGTTTGGCCATGTTTTAGTTTATTGTAGTACGGAGTTAGACTGATGGCCTTAATCTAAGTTTTCTTTTTGATTTAAAGCTTTCGTGACTGCAGTAATTCATATTCTTAGCTCTTTCGGTAAAGTCACATTGAAGGGAAGCAATAAAATAATAAAATATATATAAAAACAATACAAATTCTCACGACGTTTCGACCATAACACAAACGGTCGTCATCAGGTGCGAAAAACCAACGGCAAGAAACATTTCAAAGAAGTGGCGGTTCGCATTTATTTTTTTATTTTCAAACGGTGTTTGTATTTATTTATTTTAAAAAAACGTTAGCACCAAGGGCAGCGATTTGGCAGTCTGTTTAGAAGGACGAGTCCATCTATGTTCTGAAAAGAGGAGGGGGGAGACGAAAAATGTTATGTGTGCTGTCTGAAAGCCACCGTAAGCGTGAACAATCAATTAAGACCTGAAATGTTTTATCAAATCCTTCCAATGATTGCTAAGCCAGAATCCATCTTCTCGGTTGAAATTGTCTCTGTGCTTGTATATGTGGATAGCCTCATGAACGATTCTCTCATGGTAGCCAGATGGCTTACAAAGAACCTCTGTCTTGGAAAAGTCAATGGCATGTGAGCCTACTGAATTAGAACAATGATCTGCTACGGCCGAGGTGTTGGTCCTACCGTGTTTTAGGTCTGCTTTGTGTTCACGAATGCGGTCCGAGACATGGCGTTTGGTTTCTCCAATGTAACTACTACCACAGAGGCAACTTAGTTTGTAGACACCAGGGTACTGTATGTCCGGAATCACATCTCAACTTGACCTCTATGTGTGTGTCGTGGTGAAATCTTGTCATCGAAAATTAGTCCACCTCCTGTTGTCCAATCAATTCCTAAATTTCGCACACGCACTCAGATCCGGTGACAATGCATGCCTGTAACAAAATCGGCATCAATTAATAAATAAAATCGCTACTTTAAAGCAATTAACATTTTCAATGGACACCTTGTTATTTTTATATATATTTGTGTAGGTAAAAAAAACGCCGCGGTTCCTAAACTTTCGAATCGCCACGCCCAAGAAGCCGGTGCCACGTGTCTCAGGCGCTCCTGCTCCGTGTGAATGAGTTACGAGCACCCTCACTTCACACAAACAAAAGTTGTACAAATTTTGATTTAAAGCTTTCGTGACTGCAGTAGTTCCTATTTCTTTATATAAATATTCTATATATAAATTTATTTATAAATAAATTTATGCAAACCGACACACCTGGTGACGACCGTTTGTGTTATGGTCGAAACGTCGTGATAATTTTTTTGATTGTTTTATATATATTTTATTATTTTATTGTTTCCCTTCAACGTGACTTTACCGAAAGAACTAAGAATATAAAAAGTTGTACACTGAAGATTCATTTTTAAAGTAATCAATTAATCCAAGTAAGCGTTGACGTGGAAGCAGGCACCGCATCATTGACGTACTCCTCCACCGTCAGTTGAACGAAGTTGTTAATAACACCGTTTTTTTTAAATAACTGTTTTTAAGGAGCTTGTTTCTACTTGGGCTTGTCTGTAAAGTCGGTAACGCAACCTTCCGATCGGTCGACAGCCATCTCACCTGATCCGATATATCGATCCGATATATCGGTGGGTGCTCGCGATGGACGGTGACAGCCAATCAGAACTAAGGCTTCAAAAGGGCTTACCCCACATTACTTGCAGGCACCTGATACATTTATATATTCCATCAAGGTCCTTAAGATCTTCCGATCTTCAAGTGCTCGGCATTCCCAGGTCTATAGGTTGCTCTCTTTTTGTGATCGGTGCTTTTTGTGAGCGTGGCACCCACAAGCTGTGGAACGCCTCGCCACTTGACATCGGGACATTCATAGTCTGCTTTGAAAACCCCATCTCTTTAAAGTGGCCTTCTTCCCACTTTAGTTTGGGTTGGTTGCCCCTGGTGGTGCTGGTTTTGTTTCCTGCTTTTTCATGCGTTGCGCATTTTTGATCCTAGGATGGAATATCAGCGCCGTATATTTGATGAATTAATATAATTATCGTTAAATAATTAATTAAAATGGACTCTGTGGCACGCGGTCCACACCACCCCACCCCCCCCAGATTGCCTCACGTGATCTCTGTCAGCCAATCGCAACGAGGCATATCCTTGTGCGGTGCACCGGAACCAGAAGCGGTGTGGGGGATTCGCGATTAACAAACGACAGCCAATCAGAACTCTGTGCACGCGGGGGCCTCCCCCACCCCAGCTTGCCTCACGTGATCTCCGACAGCCAATCGCGAGGAAGTTATAATGTGCAGTGTCGGTTAGTGACGTAAAAAAGCGGGGGGGGGAGATGGATGAAGGGGTGGGGCCGTGGGGGGAGGAGCGGGGCAGGTGGGCGAGGCAGGGGGAGGTGGGCGGGGCAGAGGGAGAGGTGGGCGGGGCAGAGGGAGAGGTGGGCGGGGCAGAGTGTCAGGTTGGTCACGCCGACGTCACCCCGTTTAATACACTTACAGGTAACCCCCCTCTTACCTATAAGAGCAAATTACATTTTACATCAAATCCTCCCCACCGCCCATTCTTCTCTGCACGTCTCTCGCCACACCGATCTCAACGCTTTTATTATTTTTACTTTATTATTATTATTAAAAAAAAATTCGATCTGCGTGACTTTACCGAAAGAAACCAAGAATACGCAGTCCACTCGTTAAAAACGCCAGAAACTAAACGTGTCCTCCTCATTCTATGCAAACGAGACACCCCTTGTTCTCTTGGCTTCCCACCCGGGTCCATAGAACACGTCGACGAGCGGCAGACTTTAGACTCCGCGGTGCACACAGGGGCACCCTCTTGGTTACCACGAGCGTCACGAATAATTGTGTCAATGACAACAAAGGCCTTCATCCAGCAGTGGATTGACCCTGGCTGCTATGGTGATGATGGTGGAGGTGGCTGAGAGAGGCATTCATCCAGCAGTGGATTGACCCTGGCTGCTATGGTGATGATGGTGGTGGTGGAGGTGGCTGAGAGAGGCATTCATCCAGCAGTCGATTGACCCTGGCTGCTATGGTGATGATGATGGTGGTGGTGGCTGAGAGAGGCATTCATCCAGCAGTCGATTGACCCTGGCTGCTATGGTGATGATGATGGTGGTGGTGGAGGTGGCTGAGAGAGGCATTCATCCAGCAGTCGATTGACCCTGGCTGCTATGGTGATGGTAGTGGTGGTGGTGGAGGTGGCTGAGAGAGGCATTCATCCAGCAGTCGATTGACCCTGGCTGCTATGGTGATGATGGTGGAGGTGGCTGAGAGAGGCATTCATCCAGCAGTGGATTGACCCTGGCTGCTATGGTGATGGTAGTGGTGGTGGTGGAGGTGGCTGAGAGAGGCATTCATCCAGCAGTCGATTGACCCTGGCTGCTATGGTGATGATGGTGGTGGTGGAGGTGGCTGAGAGAGGCATTCATCCAGCAGTGGATTGACCCTGGCTGCTATGGTGATGGTGGTGGTGGAGGTGGCTGAGAGAGGCATTCATCCAGCAGTCGATTGACCCTGGCTGCTATGGTGATGGTGGTGGTGGAGGTGGCTGAGAGAGGCATTCATCCAGCAGTGGATTGACCCTGGCTGCTATGGTTGATGATGATGGTGGTGGAGGTGGCTGAGAGAGGCCTTCATCCAGCAGTGGATTGACCCTGGCTGCTATGGTGATGGTGGTGGTGGAGGTGGCTGAGAGAGGCATTCATCCAGCAGTGGATTGACCCTGGCTGCTATGGTGATGATGGTGATGGTGGAGGTGGCTGAGAGAGGCATTCATCCAGCAGTGGATTGACCCTGGCTGCTATGGTGATGATGGTGGTGGTGGAGGTGGCTGAGAGAGGCATTCATCCAGCAGTCGATTGACCCTGGCTGCTATGGTGATGATGATGGTGGTGGTGGAGGTGGCTGAGAGAGGCATTCATCCAGCAGTGGATTGACCCTGGCTGCTATGGTGATGGTGATGGTGGAGGTGGCTGAGAGAGGCATTCATCCAGCAGTCGATTGACCCTGGCTGCTATGGTGATGATGATGGTGGTGGTGGAGGTGACTGAGAGAGGCATTCATCCAGCAGTGGATTGACCCTGGCTGCTATGGTGATGATGGTGGTGGTGGCTGAGAGAGGCATTCATCCAGCAGTGGATTGACCCTGGCTGCTATGGTGATGATGGTGGTGATGGGGGAGGTGGCTGAGAGAGGCCTTCATCCAGCAGTGGATTGACCCTGGCTGCTATGGTGATGATGATGGTGGTGGTGGAGGTGGCTGAGAGAGGCATTCATCCAGCAGTGGATTGACCCTGGCTGCTATGGTGGTGGTGGTGGAGGTGGCTGAGAGAGGCATTCATCCAGCAGTGGATTGACCCTGGCTGCTATGGTGATGATGGGTGGTGGAGGTGGCTGAGAGAGGCATTCATCCAGCAGTGGATTGACCCTGGCTGCTATGGTGATGATGGTGGTGGAGGTGGCTGAGAGAGGCATTCATCCAGCAGTGGATTGACCCTGGCTGCTATGGTGATGATGATGGTGGAGGTGGCTGAGAGAGGCATTCATCCAGCAGTGGATTGACCCTGGCTGCTATGGTGATGATGATGGTGGAGGTGGCTGAGAGAGGCATTCATCCAGCAGTGGATTGACCCTGGCTGCTATGGTGATGATGGGTGGTGGAGGTGGCTGAGAGAGGCATTCATCCAGCAGTGGATTGACCCTGGCTGCTATGGTGATGATGATGGTGGAGGTGGCTGAGAGAGGCATTCATCCAGCAGTGGATTGACCCTGGCTGCTATGGTGATGATGGTGGTGGTGGAGGTGGCTGAGAGAGGCATTCATCCAGCAGTGGATTGACCCTGGCTGCTATGGTGATGATGGGTGGTGGAGGTGGCTGAGAGAGGCATTCATCCAGCAGTGGATTGACCCTGGCTGCTATGGTGATGATGGTGGTGGTGGTGGCTGAGAGAGGCATTCATCCAGCAGTGGATTGACCCTGGCTTCTATGGTGATGATGGTGGTGGTGGTGGAGGTGGCTGAGAGAGGCATTCATCCAGCAGTGGATTGACCCTGGCTGCTATGGTGATGATGGTGGTGGAGGTGGTGGTGGCTGAGAGGCATTCATCCAGCAGTGGATTGACCCTGGCTGCTATGGTGATGGTGGTGGTGGAGGTGGCTGAGAGAGGCATTCATCCAGCAGTGGATTGCCCCTGGCTGCTATGGTGATGGTGGTGGTGGAGGTGGCTGAGAGAGGCATTCATCCAGCAGTCGATTGACCCTGGCTGCTATGGCCTCAAACAGGCTGTTAGGGCAAGCGCCGTTAGCGAGCACTTATGAAGAACCGGCACGCCACACGCGACGGGCTGATTTTGGTAAGCACTACGCCCGGGCGCCTTTGTCTCCCCAGCGCTGGCATTTAAGGCTGAGTCGACCTAGGGGAGGCCCACCATGACCACGGTTCAGATATTCGCCACTGTTCTGATGGAACTCGAGACACGGGATTTTCAGACCGCGGTGCACTTCACCACTGCACCACCGCTCCCCCACAACGTCCACCCCTCCCCCTCACCGCCAGCACCTGGCCGACTCGTAGAGTTAATTTGCATTAAAATACCATCACGACAATCACACTTCCTCGTTTATAGATGCACTGATCACACGCAGTGAAGGAGAAATGAGAATGGGCCCTTCCATCTCAGGTGCCAGCGAATAGGAAGAAGAAAATGAGGTTAAGAAGAACAAAAGATTTGGTGAGAAACACGTTTTTTTTCTTACAATGTGCACAATTTTACTTGGAGCTCAGCAGTATAAAAGCAATGAATTTGACCCCAGAATTGATCAAATTTTTACGCGATCAATAAAAGTTGGGTGGCTTGGCATGAACAAAATTAGACGCATCGAAAGGGAACCACCCACTTTTATTGAGCACATTAAATGTAATTAATTTTGGGGTCAAAATAATGTATGTTCTACTTTTGAGTGCAAAAACGAGTAAATGACATAATCTTTTGAATGTGAGTTTGTAAATCTTTTTTTTACTTCATTCTGAGATCTCAATCCCAGACAATAACAACAGTTCATTATTGTCTGGATAATTCGAACATATATTTGAAAAGGTTAAGTAAAAAAATGAAGTTTAACACGTAGGCTTTCGCGACCAATATCATCCGTTATAGAGGTTTTATTTGGATCAGATTGCATAAATATATAAATGTGTCGTTAAAACCCGCCACCACCCGACACAGCCAACTAGTTAAGGGGTTGTCACGTCAACAGGACGTGGCCAATTCGTCACTAGTACAGCACTAATGTGTAGTGTATAGTAGTGTAGTGTGTAGTGTATAGTGTAGTGTATAGTGTAGTGTACAGTGTAGTGTATAGTGTAGTGTATAGTGTAGTGTGTAGTGTATAGTAGTGTATAGTGTAGTGTATAGTGTAGTGTATAGTGTAGTGTATAGTAGTGTAGTGTATAGTAGTGTATAGTGTAGTGTATAGTAGTGTAGTGTATAGTGTAGTATACTAGTACAGCACCACCGGTTGTGTGTTGGAGAGCCAAGGCCACAACATGTACAATCTGAGTACGACGTTTCGCCAGTAATTACAACCAGCTTCATCAGGCGATAGCCATCATCACAACAATCCCACTTCCTCGTGGCTTGGCTCCCCAACACACAACCGCTGTGGCTGTACTAGTGACGAATTGGCCACGTTCTGTTTACGTAACAACCCCTTGACTAGTTGGCTGTGTCGGGTGGTGGCGGGTTTTAACGACACATTTATATACGCGATCTAACCCTCCCAATAAAACCTCTAAGTTTAAGAAAACACCAAGAGGCTCAGGACCGGTTCTTTTAAATGAAATCTTGAATTGTCGCGTGAGCAGGACGAGTCCGTGTCTACGAAATGTCAGCTTTGCTTGGTATTCGTACATCCGAAGATATGAAGCGTCAACATTTTTTTTCTTTAAAGAATACAAACAAACAACAGGGCAAGTTCAATAAAAGTGTGTAAAAAAATATTTGTAAACAGCTCTTGTAATTCATATTCTTAGCTCTTTCGGTAAAGTCACGTTGAAGGGAAACAATAAAATATATATAAAACAATAAAAATTCTCACGACGTTTCGACCATAACACAAACGGTCGAAACGTCGTGAGAATTTTTATTGTTTGATACATATTTTCTTTTCTTATTGTTTCCCTTCAACGTGACTTTACCGAAAGAGCTAAGAATATGAATTACTGCAGTCACGAAAGCTTTAAATCAAAATTTAGCTCCTGTAATCATTCGGGTCATGGTCTATGCATTGCCGGATAAAGATCAGTGTCATTAAACCTTCGTGTGTTTAACGCTTAGTAGTTGTGGGGCTTTCGCGACCAATATTGTCCATAATAGAGGTGATTTTTCGTCGGGTTTAGATCGCGTAATGCAAGGACGTAATTATAATAGAAATGTGCTCAAAATGTCCCCCCCCCCCCAATATATTGCTATAAGAAAAATAATTGCTATGCTATGTAAATAAACACAACAATTTGCTAAACCTTGGCCACAATATCTGGACTTGTCTTCATCTAAATCAACGCATAGATTTCTGTTTATATGATTGTGGTTACGGTTGTTACTTTATTAATCTCTAATCCCTGCCATTACATACAATGAAACAAGAAATGGTAAAAAAAAGTTCAAACAGAGCAATGTAATACAATATACGCTATTAGACATTATTGAAAATAAATAAATTAAAAGCCCATCCCACGTGTTAGTGAATTTCTAAATATTTTAGGCTGGAAATTAGTTTTTTTTTTCTGGTTTGGGACCCCCAGACCCCCTGGAAGATTCGATCCGCCCAAATGTTGACTTCATGGCTACGGCCTTGGTGTAATGGCTATAAATGCGTCGATAAACCCGCCACCACCCGACGCAGCCAACGAGTACGGGGGTTTTGCCACGTAAACAGAACGTGGCCAGTTCGTTACTGCTTCAGCACTTACGCTGGTTGTGTGTTGGAGAGTAAACCCACAACAAACATTTACTAGCTGAGCACCGCGGCGTTTCACCAGTAATTACAACCGGTATCATCATCATCATCATGTGCTAGTTGTAGTTACGCCATCGAACGCGAGAAAGACCAAAAAACACAAAACCTCTCACGGATAATACTGCTCGCGAAAGCCTTCTTGTTAAACGTACATCGGTGTTATTTTTTGGGGCATAGAAATCCGCGGGAAATTGTAATATTTTTTTTGCGACGATCCGCGATTTTGAATTAGGGGCCGTCCATAAATGACGTCACGCGATATGACGTCACAAAGCTCTGCCTCCACCCCCACACCCAAAACCATATTTCCATTTTGAAAATAAAACATGCTTCAAATCGCTTTAAACTATCGTCATTGTAGGTACGTATTTAATGTGGCACTGCACTCTGATGTTGTAGGAGTGTTGTTATAACAATTAGTGTTGTTATGATAATTCTATATTTATTTAAAGTTGCGCATTTTGATGTGACGTCACATTTCTCAAACACCCCTCCCCCCCCCCACCTCGTCACACATTGTCACAAATGTCTGACCCCCCCCTCCTAGGTCCGTGACGTCATTTATGGACGACCCCTTATCCGCAGCCGCCCTCCCCGTCCTATGCGCGGATTACCGAGACTTGTCAGATATTGTAATCATACTAAGTCATACAGACACTGCGATCTTAACCTCAAACTTAACTCATCATGAATCACAAACATCGGTCTTCGGTATTACTATTTGCGAAGCGAGCTGTGAACGTGGTAACTGTGTGACGTTTCGTTGATCACACTGGTCTGCAATTTTTTCAGACGCCGTCTGCTTCAGAGATGAGATGTGCTGTTCGTTATGGATTTTGACGTGCCGAATTCTTACGTGACAATTAAAACAACCGATTGTCTACATATTCTTGGTTCTTTCGGTAAAGTCACGTAGAAGGGAAATAATAAAAATTAAATAATAAATATCTCACAACGTTTTTCAATCATCATCAGGTATGAAAACCACAGCAAGAAAATTTGACTTTTTTTGCTGTGGTTTTCACACCTGATGATGATTGCTTGTGTTGCAATCAAAACGTGAGAATTTTATTGTTACATTTTATTATTTTATTATTTCCCTTCTACGTTACTTTACCCAAAGAACCAAGAATATTAATCCCTGCAGTCACGAAAGCTTCCAAATGATTGGCTACAGTTCCCAAGATATTAAATTCTTTTTTTACATTTGACGTCTATGTATATACATATATGCACACCCAGCTCTGTCATTCTGTGACTGTGATTAACGCGGCACGGATTGGTTGAAGTGCGCCACGTGACCGCGAGCAAGCAGCCAACCAGAGGTGCGCCCCTCCCAAACATGCACGCCCCCGGATTGGTTGAAGTGCGTCACATGACCGCGAGCAAGAGACAGTGAGGAGGCGGCTGAGTCAGAGTGAGGCAGAGCCGCGCTCTATCCACTGCTGCCCTGAGGGAGAGCCGTGATCTCTCCACTGCTGCCCTGAGGCAGAGCCGTGGTCTGTCCATTACATTAGTACTGTAGTTTTTTTTGCGTGCTTAAATCCACTGCTGGATGAAGGCCCACCACACGCTGTGCGAGTGGACCGTGAGGATTTACTTGACCAGACTGTTGGGGCCTGCCGCAGGCTGTGTAGACGGTAGAGTACATCCTTTGGGTCTCTCAGTAAAGTCACGTAGATATTTTGATTTAAAGATTTCGTGACTGCAGTAATTCATATGCTTAGTTCTTTCGGTAAAGTCACGTTGAAGGGAAACAACAAAATAATAAAATATATATAAAACAATAAAAAAATTCTCACGACGTTTCGACCATAACACAAACGGTCGTCTTCAGGTGTGTTGGTTTGCATAAATTTATTTTTAAACGGTGCATTTATTTTTTTATTTTTAAACGGTGCATTTATTTTTTTATAAATAAATAAATGCGCCGTTTAAAATAAATTGATGCAAACCAACACACCTGAAGGCGACCGTTTGTGTTATGGTCGAAACGTCGTGAGACTTTTTATTGTTTTATATATATTTTATTATTTTGTTGTTTCCCTTCAACGTGACTTTACCGAAAGAACTAAGAATATCACGTAGATATGTTCAAAGAAAATAAAATGTAAAATACCACGACGTTTCGATCGCAACACAAGCGGTCGTCATCAGGAACCGATCTATCGTCAGGAACCTATCTACGTGGTGGTGACTTCACCGAAAGAACCAAAGAATATGAATCCCTGCAGTCACGAAAGCTTTAAGCCAAGATTTAGATGGTCGAGTGTCAGTCATAAATTGTAAACCTTGGTCTTTTCATGTGTTTATGGTTGCTTTACATGATAACATGTCACCTGTCCTGTTCATGTAACACTTTTTTTAAAAAAAATCTACATTTATTTCGGAATCAGATTGGCTGTAGACCGGTATAATTAGATCCAGCTTAAGACCGGGCACAGGGAAAGATCTCTTCACAATTCTGGCAAAAATCGCCTAATGAGACCGGTTGTAATTACCTGCTAAGCGGTACTCGGATTGTAAATGTCGTGGATTTACTCTCCAGCACCACATCGCACAACCGGTGTGGATCTGAAGTAGAAACTCATTGGCACGTTTTGTTTACGTGACAAACCTTACCGCTTGGCTGTGTTGGGTGGTGATGGTGTTAACGCATTCCTGTCCACCCCTTATCAGTGGCCTACGTTATTACAGAGCAATTCAGACTGTCTTGGTCACCCCGTACCCCTTATAAATCTCAGCGTTCATTCTACAAAGTCCCATCACAAGGGAGAAACACAAACAAAAAGACAATCACCACTAGTACACTCACCACTAGTACACTCACCACTAGTACACACCACTAGTACACTCACCACTACTGCACTCACCACTAGTGCACTCATCACTACACTCACCACTACACTCACCACTACTACACTCACCACTCCACTCACCACTACACTCACCACTAGTACACTCACCACTACACTCACCACTACTATACTCACCACTAGTACACTCACCACTACACTCACCACTACACTCACCACTAGTACACTCACCACTACACTCACCACTAGTACACTCACCACTAGTACATTCATCACTACACTCACCACTACACTCACCACTAGTACACTCACCACTACTACACTCATCACTACACTCACCACTAGTACACTCACCACTACTACACTCACCACTAGTACACTCATCACTACACTCACCACTAGTACACTCACCACTAGTACACTCACCACTAGTACACTCACCACTACACTCACCACTACTACACTCACCACTAGTACATTCACCACTACACTCACCACTACACTCACCACTAGTACACTCACCACTACACTCACCACTAGTACACTCACCACTAGTACACTCACCACTACTACACTCATCACTAGTACACTCACCACTAGTACACTCATCACTACTACACTCACCACTAGTACACTCACCACTACTACACTCACCACTACTACACTCACCACTAGTACACTCACCACTACCACACTCACGACTACTACACTCACCACTACACTCATCACTACACTCACCACTACACTCACCATTAGTACACTCACCACTAGTACACTCACCACTACTACACTCACCAATACTACACTCACCACTATACACTCACCACTACTACACTCACCACTAGTACACTCACCACTACACTCACCACTACACTCACCACTAGTACACTCACCACTACACTCACCACTAGTACACTCACCACTACTACACTCACCACTACACACTCACCACTATACACTCACCACTACACTCACCACTAGTACACTCACCACTAGTACACTCACCACTACTACACTCATCACTACTACACTTACCACTAGTACACTCACCACTAGTACACTCACCACTACTACACTCACCACTATACTCACCACTAGTACACTCACCACTAGTACACTCACCACTACTACACTCACCACTACTACACTCACCACTATACACTCACCACTACTACACTCACCACTAGTACACTCACGACTACACTCACCACTACTACTCTCACCACTAGTACACTCACCACTACTACACTCACCACTAGTACACTCACCACTACTACACTCACCACTAGTACACTCACCACTAGTACACTCACCACTAGTACACTCACCACTACTACACTCACCACTACTACACTCACCACTGGTACACTCACCACTAGTACACTCATCACTACACTCACCACTACTACACTCAACACTACATACTCACCACTATACACTCACCACTACACACCTGTCAACCCCTTATCGGTGCCTACATTATGAAAGACTAATTCAGACCTTATTGGTCACTCCGTGCCCTTTAAAATCTCAACGTTCATCCTACAAAGTCCCATCACAAGGAGAGACACATAAATAGACAAAAAAAATTGTGCCCGTATTCAAACGGCTGTACGTCGTATGGACCTAATAACTCAATTTCCCTGTACAAGAATACGGGGTGAACCATATGGGTTGACAGCTGTGTCAACAACACATTAATTAATACTTACGTGCTCTAAATCCCCCCCCCCCCAAAAAAAACCCTTCATTATGAATGATATAGGTCGCGAAAGCCTCCGTGTCTCTCCGTAATTTCTCAACGCGTAACTCCACCGATGACGTACTTCTTTGGACACTTGCCAGCCAATGTTACGTTAATAACCTGTCAGGCCTCTGTACCGTGGCATTAGCAGGTGGCACACACCGATGATCAGAATCTGAATATGTTTTTTTTTTACTGCAGGAGGAATCCGATGAGCTATGAAGCTCTTTTTCACAGATGTTCCAGTAGGGGCACGGGGGCGCGTCAGAAGGTTAAAAAAGAGAAAAACCAACAAACACGCTTACGAAAATGTCGATTTAAAGCTTTCGTGACTGCAGGGATTCAACTTCTTGGTTCTTTCGGTAAAGTCACCACCGCGTAGAATGGAAGTAAAAAAATACTAAAAATAAAACGTAATAAAATAAAATCCTCACGGCGTTTGTGGCCACAGCACAAGTAGCCGTCCTCAGGTGAAGAAACAGAGGTGTCGGGAAGACAGCGCTCCAATGAACACTGCGCTAAGCTTGGCAGCGTCTTTGAAGCTGGGTGGGAGTGGCAGAGCGCCTTGACAAAGGAGTTTACATATCAACAGAACGATTTAGCATTGAACACTGTTAAGCTTGGCAGCGTCTTTTAAGCTGGGTGGGAGGGGCAGAGCGCCTTGACAAAGGAGTTTACATATCAGCAGAACGATTTAGCATTGAACACTGTTAAGTTTGGTAGCGTCTTTTGATTCTGGGTGGGAGGGGCAGAGCTCCTTGACAAAGGAGTTTACATATCAGCAGAACGATTTAGCATTGAACACTGTTAAGCTTGGCAGCGTCTTTTAAGCTGGGTGGGAGTGGCAGAGCGCCTTGACAAAGGAGTTTACATATCAGCAGAACGATTTAGCATTGAACACTGTTAAGTTTGGCAGCATCTTTTAAGCTGGGTGGGAGGGGCAGAGCTCCTTGACAAAGGAGTTTACATATCAGCAGAACGATTTAGCATTGAACACTGTTAAGTTTGGCAGGGTCTTTTATTCTGGGTGGGAGGGGCAGAGCTCCTTGACAAAGGAGTTTACATATCAGCAGAACGATTTAGCATTGAACACTGTTAAGTTTGGCAGGGTCTTTTATTCTGGGTGGGAGGGGCAGAGCTCCTTGACAAAGGAGTTTACATATCAGCAGAACGATTTAGCATTGAAACACTGTTAAGCTTGGCAGCGTCTTTTAAGCAGGGTGGGAGGGGCAGAGCTCCTTGACAAAGGAGTTTACATATCAGCAGAACGATTTAGCATTGAACACTGTTAAGCTTGGCAGCGTCTTTTAAGCTGGGTGGGAGGGGCAGAGCTCCTTGACAAAGGAGTTTACATATCAGCAGAACGATTTAGCATTGAACACTGTTAAGCTTGGCAGCGTCTTTTAAGCTGGGTGGGAGGGGCAGAGCGCCTTGACAAAGGAGTTTACATATCAGCTGAACGATTTAGCGTTGAAACAGCTGTGTTAATGTGTTGGATTAGCGGGATGTTAAAGTGCAGGGTGCTTAACATTTTTTGCTGACGCTTTCTGAGAATTCGTAACAACACCACCACCACCACCACTTGACATGCGCCGCTGCCTCCAAGGCTCTCGAGACCACCGGGGGAAGATTCCAGGCCACGTGTTGACAGCTCAGGGCGAACACGTGGGGAGACTTCTTTTTGACTTTTTGAAGCGATTGACGTCACATTTGTTATCACGTGGCGGTGTGTTATCCATTCTTTTCCCCCCACCGAAAACGACAGTCCCATGTGAGTGTTCGAAAAAAAAAACCTACTTGAACAAACCTGTCGTCCAGACTAGGTTCGTTCCTTTCACCTGAAGAAGGCCACTTGTGTTGTGGCCGAAACGTCGTGAGAATTTGATTGCTTTATTTTTATTATTCTATTCTCATTCTACGTGGTGGTGACTTTACCGAAAGGACCAAAGGAGTTGCAGCACCCTGTGAAGGAGAAGGTCAGCACATCACAAAACAATGGACACTTATCAAAATATTTTTTTTTTTAAATTTCACGAAGTAAGGGGCCGTCCATAAATGACGTCACGCAACTAGGGGGTAGGGGGGGGGTCAGACATTTGTGACGAGGGGGGGGGGTTGGGGGGGTTGAGAAATGTGACGTCACATCAAAATGCGCAACTTTAAATAAATATAGACACAACGCGTTCTGCTTAATTAAATAGACTATTTAATAAATGTTTTCGAACCTACAACATCAGAGTGCAGCGCCACATTAAATACGTACCTACAATGACAACAATAGTTTAAAGCGATTTGAAGCGTGTTTTATTTTCAAAATGGAAATCTCGTTTTGCGGGGGGGGGGGGGGGGGGCAGAGCTTTGTGACGTCATATTTGAGGGGGGGGGGGTGTCTGACTTTTTGTGACGCCGTGTGACGAGGGAGGGGAGGGGGGGGGTAAAAAATCGTCCTAAAATCGCGTGACGTCACTTATGGACGGCCCCTTATCCGTTCTTATTCCATTGAAAACGACAGTCCCTGTGGAAGCGTTCAAAAAACCATTCGAAGCACCCTGTGTCGGAAAAGGTAAGCACATCGCGCGCAAAAAAAAGTACACCGTTCAAACTAAACACATTTTGTATTTCATTTTTTTTTACCAAGTAAGGCCCACTGGGCTACGAGCTTCTTTTTCAGAAGCGACCTGTCACAAATGATAGCTGCTCTCAACAGAGTGGCTTAGAGTCATCATCATCGTCGTCATCACGTGGACACGGATTGTTGCCAAATACTCGAAACGCGTGATGTCGCTTTCTCAATTTGGAGGGGAATACCCCCGCGGGATTGCATGCACGCGCAAACTCCAAGTACTCAACAGACGTCAGGGGTTTGGGATCAAACCAACGACCTCCTGTACACCGAGAAGAGGTGGTTAACATCTCATGGCAGCCCAGCGAAAAGTAATATTTATAACAACTTTTTTTTTTAAACAAGCTTTTATGAAATGTGCGAGTCATGTCGGAACTCCACGACTCCAGGAAGTGTCCCCGAAACTTGCCACGACGTACGGGGTCCCGTGGTGATTTACAGCCAACGTGAGTTGAGCGTGGACAATCAGACCCAAGCCGAAACTTAACGTATAAAAAATAATGTTTAAAAAAAATAAAGATTTTTTAAATTTATTTTTTATGACAGAATATAGTATTGTCATCAGTATGACATAAGTGTGTCAAGTTTGCAGTCGATACCACATTGGGAAGTGCGTTAAAATTTAGTTACAAGATTTGTGGTTTTCACACCTGATGATGATTGCTTGTGTTGCAAGCGAAACGTCGTGAGAATTTTATTGTTATATTTTTTATTGTTTTATTATTTCCCTTCTATGTGATTTTACCGAAAGAACCAAGAATATGAATCCCTGCAGTCACAAAAGCTTTAAATCGAAAAATAAAAGAGAGTAAGTTAAAAGAAAGCGTGTAATAATCTAATTATATCATTGGGATGTGTAAAACTATACGGTTATTTTCATTATTTTCAAGGTGTGGACAAACGTGTGGAATACCTATTATCTATTTATATTCTTCACTCACGGTTATCGTGTTTACCTTAATCAGGAAAGACTCACCGAGTCTCAATACCACTTTATCAAGAGGGTTCTGCCAAGTGATGGGTTATTTTTGGGCCAGCAGATGTGAACTCCCTTCCCTGGTATACAGGAGGTCGTGGGCGCTATCCCAACCCTGACGCCTGCTGTAGACTGCAGTTCGCGTGTCTCTCCTTATTCAGACCTCATTGGTCACCACGTGCCCATTATACATCTCAAATATCATCCTACAGAGGGAGAGAAACACAAACAGACACTCACCACTACACTCACCACTACACTCACCACTACACTCACCACTACACTCACCACTACACTCACCACTACACTCACCACTACACTCACCACTACATGCCTGGCAGCCCCTACAGCCAGCCCTGTACAGCCTCCAGATCACTGCCCCTACAGCCAGCCCTGTACAGCCTACAGCCCGCTGCCCCTACAGCCAGCCCTGTACAGCCTACAGCCCGCTGCCCCTACAGCCAGCCCTGTACAGCCTACAGCCCGCAGCCCCTACAGCCAGCCCTGTACAGCCTACAGCCCGCTGCCCCTACAGCCAGCCCTGTACAGCCCCCAGCTCGCTGCCCTACAGCCAGCCCTGTACAGCCCCTACAGCCCGCTGCCCCTACAGCCAGCCCTGTACAGCCTACAGCTCGCTGCCCTACAGCCAGCCCTGTACAGCCTACAGCCCGCTGCCCCTATAGCCAGCCCTGTACAGCCCCTACAGCTCGCTGCCCCTACAGCCAGCCCTGTACAGCCTACAGCCCGCTGCCCCTACAGCCAGCCCTGTACAGCCCCCAGCTCGCTGCCCTACAGCCTACAGCTAGCTGCCCCTACAGCCCGCTGCCCCTACAGCCAGCCCGCTGCCCCTACAGCCAGCCCGCTGCCCCTACAGCCAGCCCGCTGCCCCTACAGCCAGCCCGCTGCCCCTACAGCCAGCCCGCTGCCCCTACAGCCAGCCCGCTGCCCCTACAGCCAGCCCGCTGCCCCTACAGCCAGCCCGCTGCCCCTACAGCCAGCCCGCTGCCCCTACAGCCAGCCCGCTGCCCCTACAGCCAGCCTGCTGCCCCTACAGCCAGCCCGCTGCCCCTACAGCCAGCCCGCTGCCCCTACAGCCAGCCCTGTACAGCCCCCAGCTCGCTGCCCTACAGCCAGCCCTGTACAGCCTACAGCCCGCTGCCCCTACAGCCAGCCCTGTACAGCCTCCAGCTCGCTGCCCCTACAGCCAGCCCTGTATAGCCTACAGCCCGCTGCCCCTATAGCCAGCCCTGTACAGCCTACAGCCCGCTGCCCCTACAGCCAGCCCCTACAGCCCGCTGCCCCTACAGCCAGCCCTGTACAGCCTACAGCCCGCTGCCCCTACAGCCAGCCCTGTACAGCCTACAGCCCGCTGCCCCTACAGCCAGCCCTGTACAGCCTCCAGCTCGCTGCCCCTACAGCCAGCCCTGTACAGCCTCCAGCTCGCTGCCCCTACAGCCAGCCCACTGCCCCTACAGCCAGCCCTGTACAGCCTACAGCCCGCTGCCCCTACAGCCAGCCCTGTACAGCCCCTACAGCCCGCTGCCCCTACAGCCAGCCCTGTACAGCCCCTACAGCTCGCTGCCTCCCCCGGCTCCAGCTCGCCGCCTCCCCCACCGCTCCCCGCCCCCACCAGCGCGAGCTGTGGAGCCGCTGCCGCTGCGCTCCGCTCTATTTATACCCCGACGCTTTTAGCTCCCCGCTATTTAGGGCCCCGCGACGTCACGCGTCGCCCCTGGCAACCGCGGGGGAGGGGGGGTGGCGTAGGGGGGGGGCGGCACGAGGGAAAGCGAGGGCGGGGCACGAGAGGGAGGAATGGGCACGAGAGGGTTGGGGGGGGCGGGGCATGATGGAAAGGAGGCGGGGCACGAGAAAGGAAGGGGCGGGGTAATAGAGAGAGAGGCGGGGCACTAGAGAATGGGTCGCGGAGCACGAGGGGGGCGGGGGCAGCACGATAGAAAAGGAGGCGGGGGTACACGGTGCTGTGGCGTTGCACGAGAGTGAGGGGTGGGGCATGTAGGAAAGGAGGCGGGGCAGAGAGAAGAAAGGGGCGGGGCACCGAAGAAAATAGGGCGGGGCACGAGGGAAAGGAGGCGGGGCATTCTTTTTTTGAGGAAGGATTTTAATCTTCGAATTCTATCAGCTTAAGATAGGTGGGGGTGACGCAAGTTTTCAGATATTTCAACTCAGTGGGCTTTACCTGAAAAAATTTTTTTTTGTTGTATTTGCATTGTGTTTAGTGATTCGCTTACCTTAATTTGCATACCCGTCGTGTTTTTTGGACTATTTGATGTTGTTCTGACCCCCGTGCTCCCTACTGGACATCTGTGAAGAAAGAGCTTCATAGCTCATCAGATTCGTCCTGTATAAAGGGGTATTCTTTGTTCTTTGTGCCTTTCGGTAAAGTCACGTAGATATGTTCAAAGAAAATAACAAACATAAAAAATACGTATCTCCGTGACTTTACCGAAAGACCCAAAGAATATTAATTCCTGCAGTCACGAAAGCTTTAAGTCAAGATATTCCGGTTATTACGAAAATAATTTTAAAGTTTCAGAGGTTTTTACCACCAGGGCCTGACATGGATTATAGATGGATGTGTAAATTGCCAGGTTTGAGAGGTTTTACCTCTAGACCTGTCACAGAGGTTTTACCTCTAGATCTGACACAGAGGTTTTACCTCTAGACCTATCACAGAGGTTTTACCTCTAGATCTGACACAGAGCTTTTACCTCTAGACCTGTCACAGAGGTTTTACCTCTAGATCTGTCACAGAGGTTTTACCTCTAGACCTGTCACAGAGGTTTTACCTCTAGATCTGACACAGAGGTTTTACCTCTAGACCTATCACAGAGGTTTTACCTCTAGATCTGACACAGAGGTTTTACCTCTAGACCTGTCACAGAGGTTTTACCTCTAGATCTGACACAGAGGTTTTACCTCTAGACCTGACACAGAGGTTTTACCTCTAGACCTATCACAGAGGTTTTACCTCTAGATCTGTCACAGAGGTTTTACCTCTAGATCTGTCACAGAGGTTTTACCTCTAGACCTGACACAGAGGTTTTACCTCTAGACCTGTCAGAGAGGTTTTACCTCTAGATCTGTCACAGAGGTTTTACCTCTAGAACTGTCACAGAGATTTTACCTCTAGATCTGACACAGAGGTTTTACCTCTAGACCTGACACAGAGGTTTTACCTCTAGATCTGTCACAGAGGTTTTACCTCTAGATCTGACACAGAGGTTTTACCTCTAGACCTGTCACAGAGGTTTTACCTCTAGATCTGACACAGAGGTTTTACCTCTAGACCTGACACAGAGGTTTTACCTCTAGACCTGTCACAGAGGTTTTACCTCTAGAACTGTCACAGAGATTTTACCTCTAAATCTGTCACAGAGGTTTTACCTCTAGACCTGACACAGAGGTTTTACCTCTAGATCTGTCACAGAGGATTTTCCTCTAGACCTGACACAGAGGTTTTACCTCTAGATCTGTCACAGAGGTTTTACCTCTAGATCTGACACAGAGGATTTACCTCTAGACTTGTCACAGAGGTTTTACCTCTAGATCTGTCACAGAGGTTTTACCTCTAGATCTGACACAGAGGTTTTACCTCTAGACCTGTCCCAGAGGTTTTACCTCTAGACATGTCACAGAGGTTTTACCTCTAAATCTGACACAGAGGTTTTACCTCCAGATCTGTCACAGAGGTTTTACCTCTAAATCTGTCACAGAGATTTTACCTCTAGACCTGTCACAAAGGTTTTACCTCTAGACCTGTCACAAAGGTTTTACCTCTAGACCTGTCACAGAGGTTTTACCTCTAGACCTGTCACAGAGGTTTTACCTCTAGATCTGACACAGAGGTTTTACCTCTAGACCTATCACAGAGGTTTTACCTCTAGATCTGACACAGAGGTTTTACCTCTAGACCTGTCACAGAGGTTTTACCTCTAGATCTGTCACAGAGGTTTTACCTCTAGACCTGTCACAGAGGTTTTACCTCTAGATCTGACACAGAGGTTTTACCTCTAGACCTATCAAAGAGGTTTTACCTCTAGATCTGACACAGAGGTTTTACCTCTAGACCTGTCACAGAGGTTTTACCTCTAGATCTGACACAGAGGTTTTACCTCTAGACCTGACACAGAGGTTTTACCTCTAGACCTATCACAGAGGTTTTACCTCTAGATCTGTCACAGAGGTTTTACCTCTAGACTTGTCACAGAGGTTTTACCTCTAGATCTGACACAGAGGTTTTACCTCTAGACCTGACACAGAGGTTTTACCTCTAGATCTGTCACAGAGGTTTTACCTCTAGATCTGACACAGAGGTTTTACCTCTAGACTTGTCACAGAGGTTTTACCTCTAGATCTGATACAGAGGTTTTACCTCTAGACCTGACACAGAGGTTTTACCTCTAGACCTGTCACAGAGGTTTTACCTCTAGAACTGTCACAGAGATTTTACCTCTAAATCTGTCACAGAGGTTTTACCTCTAGACCTGACACAGAGGTTTTACCTCTAAATCTGTCACAGAGGATTTTCCTCTAGACCTGACACAGAGGTTTTACCTCTAGATCTGTCACAGAGGTTTTACCTCTAGATCTGACACAGAGGATTTACCTCTAGACCTGTCACAGAGGTTTTACCTCTAGATCTGTCACAGAGGTTTTACCTCTAGATCTGACACAGAGGTTTTACCTCTAGACCTGTCACAGAGGTTTTACCTCTAGACATGTCACAGAGGTTTTACCTCTAAATCTGACACAGAGGTTTTACCTCCCGATCTGTCACAGAGGTTTTACCTCTAAATCTGTCACAGAGATTTTACCTCTAGACCTGTCACAAAGGTTTTACCTCTAGACCTGTCACAAAGGTTTTACCTCTAGACCTGTCACAGAGGTTTTACCTCTAGACCTATCACAGAGGTTTTACCTCCAGATCTGTCACAGAGGTTTTACCTCTAGATCTGTCACAGAGATTTTACCTCTAGACCTGTCACAGAGGTTTTACCTCTAGATCTGACACAGAGGTTTTACCTCCAGATCTGTCACAGAGGTTTTACCTCTAGATCTGTCACAGAGATTTTACCTCTAGATCTGACACAGAGGTTTTACCTCTAGACATGTCACAGAGGTTTTACCTCTAGATCTGACACAGAGGTTTTACCTCCAGATCTGTCACAGAGGTTTTACCTCTAGATCTGTCACAGAGATTTTACCTCTAGACCTGTCACAAAGGTTTTACCTCCAGATCTGTCACAGAGGTTTTACCTCTAGATCTGACACAGAGGTTTGACCTCTAGACCTGTCACAGAGGTTTTACCTCTAGATCTGACACAGAGGTTTTACCTCTAGATCTGACACAGATGTTTTACATCTTGATCTGTAACAGAGGTTTTACCTCTAGATCTGTCACAGAGGCTTTACTTCTAGACCTGAAACACAGAGGTTTTACCTCTAGATCTGACACAGAGGTTTTACCTCTAGACCTGTCACAGAGGTTTTACCTCTAGATCTGTCACAGAGGTTTTACCTCTAGACCTGTCGCAGAGGTTTTACCTCTAGATCTGACACAGAGGTTTTACCTTTAGACCTGTCACAGAGGTTTTACCTCTAGATCTGACACAGAGGTTTTACCTCTAGACCTGTCACAGAGGTTTTACCTCTAGACCTGTCACAGAGGTTTTACCTCTAGATCTGTCACAGAGGTTTTACCTCTAGATCTGTCACAGAGGTTTTACCTCTAGATCTGTCACAGAGGTTTTACCTCTAGATCTGACACAGAGGTTTTACCTCTAGACCTGTCACAGAGGTTTTACCTCTAGACCTGTCACAGAGGTTTTACCTCTAGATCTGACACGGAGGTTTTATCTCTAGATCTGTAACAGAGGTTTTACCTCTAGATCTGACACAGAGGTTTTACCTCTAGATCTGACACAGAGGTTTTACCTCTAGATCTGTAACAGAGGTTTTACCTCTAGACCTGACACAGAGGTTTTTCCTCTAGACCTGTCACAGAGGTTTTACCTCTAGATCTGTCACAGAGGTTTTTTCTCTAGACCTGTCACACAGGTTTTACCTCTGGACCTGTCACAGAGGTTTTACCTCTAGACCTGACACAGAGGTTTTACCTCTAGATCTGACACAGAGGTTTTACCTCTAGACCTATCACAGAGGTTTTACCTCTAGATCTGTCACAGAGGTTTTTTCTCTCGACCTGTCACAGAGGTTTTACCTCTAGATCTGACAGAGGTTTTACCTCTAGACCTGTCATAAAGGTTTTACCTCCAGATCTGACACAGAGGTTTTACCTCTAGACCTGTCACAGAGGTTTTACCTCTAGACCTGTCACAGAGGTTTTACCTCTAGATCTGACGCGGAGGTTTAACCTCTAGATCTGACACAGAGGTTTTACCTCTAGACCTGTCACAGAGGTTTTACCTCTAGATCTGACACAGAGGTTTTACCTCTAGATCTGACACAGATGTTTTACATCTTGATCTGTAACAGAGGTTTTACCTCTAGATCTGTCACAGAGGCTTTACTTCTAGACCTGAGACACAGAGGTTTTACCTCTAGATCTGACACAGAGGTTTTACCTCTAGACCTGTCACAGAGGTTTTACCTCTAGATCTGTCACAGAGGTTTTACCTCTAGACCTGTCGCAGAGGTTTTACCTCTAGATCTGACACAGAGGTTTTACCTTTAGACCTGTCACAGAGGTTTTACCTCTAGATCTGACACAGAGGTTTTACCTCTAGACCTGTCACAGAGGTTTTACCTCTAGACCTGTCACAGAGGTTTTACCTCTAGATCTGTCACAGAGGTTTTACCTCTAGATCTGTCACAGAGGTTTTACCTCTAGATCTGTCACAGAGGTTTTACCTCTAGATCTGACACAGAGGTTTTACCTCTAGACCTGTCACAGAGGTTTTACCTCTAGACCTGTCACAGAGGTTTTACCTCTAGATCTGATACGGAGGTTTTATCTCTAGATCTGTAACAGAGGTTTTACCTCTAGATCTGACACAGAGGTTTTACCTCTAGATCTGACACAGAGGTTTTACCTCTAGATCTGTAACAGAGGTTTTACCTCTAGACCTGACACAGAGGTTTTTCCTCTAGACCTGTCACAGAGGTTTTACCTCTAGATCTGTCACAGAGGTTTTTTCTCTAGACCTGTCACACAGGTTTTACCTCTGGACCTGTCACAGAGGTTTTACCTCTAGACCTGACACAGAGGTTTTACCTCTAGATCTGACACAGAGGTTTTACCTCTAGACCTATCACAGAGGTTTTACCTCTAGATCTGTCACAGAGGTTTTTTCTCTCGACCTGTCACAGAGGTTTTACCTCTAGATCTGACACAGAGGTTTTACCTCTAGACCTGTCATAAAGGTTTTACCTCCAGATCTGACACAGAGGTTTTACCTCTAGACCTGTCACAGAGGTTTTACCTCTAGACCTGTCACAGAGGTTTTACCTCTAGATCTGACGCGGAGGTTTAACCTCTAGATCTGACACAGAGGTTTTACCTCTAGACCTGTCACAGAGGTTTTACCTCTAGATCTGACACAGAGGTTTAATCTCCAGATCTGTCACAGAGATTTTACCTCTAGATCTGGCAACTGCGGAATATTCACACCCCCCCCCCCCGAAGTATCAGCCAATACACTCTACGTTTTCTTATCGTCTCTCAACCCCTCCCCCCCGACACGTGACCACGTGCCGACCATTCCTGAGATTCTTGAGAGGGGAGGCGTTGCATGCCCCGCCCCCCTGAATAACCGATGCCAGGTTACGGAGGGTTTTTACCTCTGGGTAAATAAAAAAAATACCTTTATTGTTATCGCGTTATTATTATTCTTTAAAATTCGCGTTTAAACGTTCGATTCCGATTGAGCGGAGGGTATTTTCCCTCAGAATTGATTTTTTTTTTTACACTTCGCACGGGAGTAAAATGCATAAAATTCCCTTCTGCGCAAAGCTGCGCGCATATTTGTTGGTAGTTGCTTCCATCCAGCAGTGGATTGGCCACGGCCGATGGTGACGTGCAACTCGTGTTGTTGTCATCGATAATTTAAATCGATTGTGTTGTTGTTGTTGTTGTCATGCAGTCGGGTTATCCAATTAAATCTCACCTCGTTTCTCACGTGTTCCGCTGGTGCCACGTCATAGTCATGGGCGTGGCCTGTAGCAGCAGGAGGAGGGAGGGGGGGTTTCCGGCTTTCAATTTAAACGATGTTTAAAGTTAAATTTAAACGATGTTTAAAGTTAAATTTAAACGATGTTTAAATTGAAAGCTATCAATTCCGGTTCAGTGATTCTGCACTTGCTCTGTTACTATAGTACTATACTGCCCTTCAACTTTTATGAACGACCGGGTGTTTAAGGTTCGCGATTTGTGGTATTTTCTGGGCTGTATAGCAAATTTAAAAATGCAATTACTTATTCATATTCTTAGCTCTTTCGGTAAAGTCACGTTGAAGGGAAACAATAAAATAATAAAATATATAATAAAACAATACAAATTCTCACGACGTTTCGACCATAACACAAACGGTCGTCATCAGGTGTGTCAGTTTGCATAAATTTATTTATTTTAAAAAAAAAATGTATATTTATTTATTTATAAAAGAATATGAATATCTGCAGTCACGAAAGCTTTAAATCAAAATACAATTACTTTTCTATGCAAGTTAACAATTAACGTGTTTTAATATTTACGTGTTTTTTGAATATTTAGGGCCCCTTTATAACAACAGATGTTCCAGGCCCTACACTTAGCTTAATCCGGCACTGCTTATATTGCGATTTAAAATACAACAATCACATCCGATTTGACTGAAGACTTGGCTCTAAGAAAAGCCGTCTCGGGTGTGGACCAATCAAATTCAAGGACAGTGCCAATATTATTATTATCAGAGTTGTCTCTTTTGTTTGCATTTTGACTGCTTGTGTTGTGGTTATTGCAAACATGATGCCTTGAATAAAGGTGTCAGTTTTTTTGTGCCAGTTAAAAGGGTGAAACCTATTTCTAGGTTTTTTGTTTGTTTGTAATTACCAGTGAAACGTCGTCATCAACATTGTAAATTTATGTTCATTCATTCTTCAACACACTGGTGGGCTAAAGTAGCGAACTATTTTGTCTTTTAAATTTTGATTTAAAGCTTTCGTGACTGCAGTAATTCATATTCTTAGTTTTTTCGGTAAAGTCACGTTGAAGGGGATTCACTCTTCAACACACCGGTGGGCTAAAGTAGCAAACTATTTTGTCTTTTGTCAACGTGACACTTTTTTTGCTGATTGGCCGTGTCGGGTGGTGGAGGGTTACGACACATTTATAAATAACGCGATCTAACCCCCCAAAAAAACCCCTTTATTATGAAAAACCCACACATTCATAATATAATGTGTGTGCTATAATGAATGAAATGTACCGTACTAGTAATGTCAGAACTCCACGACTCCAGGAAGTGGCCCCGAAGCTTGCCACAACGTAAGGGGGACCGTGGCCAACTACAGCCAACGTGAGTTGAGCGTGGACAATCAGACCCAAGCCGAAACAAAACGTATAAAAATAATGTTTAAAAATATCTTTTTTTGTATGATATAATCTAGTATTGTCATCAGTATGACATAAGTATATCAAGTTTGCAGTCGATACCACATTGGGAAGTGGGTTACAATTGAGTTACAAGATTTGAGGAAACAACAACAACAGAGTTAAATAAAAGTGTGTAAAAAAAGAGAAAGAGAGATAGATTCAAACTCCAAATATAAACTGTTTTTAAAAAGACTCCTATTTTTTTATCTTACCAGCTCAGGCCCAGCTTTGACTACTGTGTACTTATTTTATCAGAAGCGACCTGGCCTGTCACAACCGATAGCAAGCTCAACGAAGTGGCTTACCACGTGGAAATGTATTGCAGACAAATACTTATCTCAACGAGCGTTAGTTATAGGTTTGTACCCTTTCACCTGGCGACAACACTGGCACCTTTATACTAGGGATCATGTTTGCATTAACCTCAACGCTTGACGGGCAAAATGCAAACAAAAAAGACAACTCTGATAATGTATGCACTAAATTTTGATTTAAAGCTTTCGTGACTGCAGTGATTTAATATATATTTTTCATTATTTTATTGTTTCCCTTCAACGTGACTTTACCGAAAGAACCAAGAATATAAATGTATGCCCTGTTGTCCTTGAAATTGATTGGTCCACGCCCGAGACAGCTTTTCTGAGAGCCGAGTCTCACATTGTGTTGGACCAGATGACGCCAAAATGTGAGGGGAGTGCCCGAAGATGATCCGGAGAAAGACAGAGAGAAAGAGAGAGAGAGAGAGACTCAAACTCCAAATATAAACTATTTTAAAAAGACTGCTATTTTTGTCTTACCAGCTCAGGCCCAGCTTTGTCTACTGTGTACTTATTTTATCAGAAGCGACCTGGCCTGTCACAATCGATAGGAAGCTCAACGAAGTGGCTTACCATCATCATCGTCATCACGTGCAAATTTATAGCAGCATACTCCCAAGCGCTATGATGTGGATTCTAAATGTGGAGCGGGAAAACAAAATCAGAGAGACACGCCAAATCCAAATATGACACTATTTTAAAAGTACAAATTGTTTCTTACCAGGTAAGGCCCATTACTGAGCTGTGTGGCTATTTTTCAGAAGCGACCCTTGGCGATCACAAATGATAGCTGCTCAAAAAAGTAGCGGCTTATCACCGCCATCATCATCATCGTGTGGACATTTAGAGCGGCAGACAAATACTCTAGACGCGTGGTGTCAGGGTCAGGATCGAACCCACGACCTCCTGCGTACCAGGCGAGGTAGTCAACATCTACGTAGCCACCGTGGTGTCAGGGTCAGGATCGAACCCACGACCTCCTGCGTACCAGGCGAGGTAGTCAACATCTACGTAGCCACCGTGGTGTCAGGGTCGGGATCGAACCCACGACCTCCTGCGTACCAGGCGAGGTAGTCAACATCTACGTAGCCACCGTGGTGTCAGGGTTGGGATCGAACCCACGACCTCCTGCGTAACCAGGCGAGGTAGTCAACATCTACGTAGCCACCGTGGTGTCAGGGTCAGGATCGAACCCACGACCTCCTGCGTACCAGGCGAGGTAGTCAACATCTACGTAGCCACCGTGGTGTCAGGGTCAGGATCGAACCCACGACCTCCTGCGTACCAGGCGAGGTAGTCAACATCTCATAGCCACCGTGGTGTCAGGGTCGGGATCGAACCCACGACCTCCTGCGTACCAGGCGAGGTTGTTAACATCTACGTAGCCACCGTGGTGTCAGGGTTGGGATCGAACCCACGACCTCCTGCGTAACCAGGCGAGGTAGTCAACATCTACGTAGCCACCGTGGTGTCAGGGTTGGGATCGAACCCACGACCTCCTGCGTACCAGGCGAGGTAGTTAACATCTCATAGCCACCGTGGTGTCAGGGTCGGGATCGACCCCACGACCTCCTGGGTACCAGGCGAGGTAGTTAACATCTCATAGCCACCGTGGTGTCAGGGTCGGGCTCGAACCCATGACCTCCTGCGTATCAGGCGAGGTTGTTAACATCTCCTAGCCACCATGGTGTCAGGGTCGGGATCGACCCCACGACCTCCTGCGTACCAGGTGAGGTGGTCAACATCTCATAGCCACCGTGGTGTCAGGGTCGGGATCGAACCCCCTCCCCACCCAGCCCCTCCCCACCCTCCCCTCCCCACCCAGCCCCACCCCTCCAATTTTTTGGATGCACGACGGACGGACGGACACAACAATAACCCTCTGCTGTGGGCTGCTGGTGTAACCAACCAGGAGGTTCCTACCAACGTAAGGTAGGGCACTGATAAGGAGTCGTAGTGACACAGCGCTGACTGCTGTACAGCGGCTGCAACTGCAGGTGGACACTCAGCACACGCGCCGCTGAGCATACACCCGGCTGTGTGTGGTGCCGGCAGGGCGGAGGAACTGGGCCAAGGGTCACGGGAGACCTCACACTCGCTAGGGGTGGGGAACGTGCGGCCCGCGGGCCGTGCAAGGCTCGCAAAAATCACTTGGCAGTTCCAGCCATCACATTAGGGGCGAGTTAATGAAATGTTTGATCGAATTGTAACGGGCTGATTCTGTAAGTTGCTACTTTTGCATGGCCCCTCGAATGATGTTATTAACGTCCAAATGGCCCTTGGCAGAAAAAAGGTTCCCCTCCCCCCCCTGCCTTACAGGGAGGCCCCTGGAGCCCTCTAGAGGGTTCCAGAAGGGAGGCGCGGCCAGGGCGGAGCCAAGCCGCGCCGAGGGGAATAAAAGCAGCGGAGAGCGGGGAGCTCCGGGCTGCCGGTTCTGGGAGTGGACTCGTCTTCGTCGTCGCCGCCGCCGTCTTTGCCTTCGGCCGATCGTTGCGCGGCCTTGCAGCGGCTGGCCGTCTCGGTCGCCGCCGCCGGTGCAAGGCGGGCAGGGTTCGTGTCTGTGCCGGGCTGTTTGGCAGCGTGGCCAAGGGAGAGCTCATCGTTGAATACCCGAAGGGCGACGGACCCCAACATCTTCAGGAGCTGGTCAACGTGCTCTTCGGCTACGCCAAGCTCGCCGTATACAGGGCGAGGAAGGTGGCCCTGGAGGGGCAACGTGCGGCCAGCAGCCTGGGCATCTTCCGCGCTCTGGTCGGAGCCAGGGTGAGTGGGCCGGAGTTTCGCCGTGCGCGGCTGACCCACGCCGTGCCGGCCTTCAAGGAGCAGTGGGCGCTGGAGGAGGCCGTGTGCTCGGTGGCAGATGACGGTAGAGAGCTCTGTGCGTGCAGATCTGAGCTACCCCGTCGGAGGCCGTAGGACTGTGGGAAGGGCTGGGTACAGATGCAGCACTTGTTGTAGTTATAAAAAAAGAGAGAGAGAGCGAGAGAGAGAGCCATGGAATAGGAAGAGAGGGGGTAGAGAGAGAGAGGGGGGGCAGAGAGGGGGGTAGAGAGACAGGGACGGGTAAGGAGAGCAGAGCGAGAAATCTTTTGTTAAATCTTTCATCTAAAAGGGGGGGGGGGGGGTTACATAAAGCAAAGCATTAAAAAAAAACGAAATGATGAACGAAGCAAAGTTCCGACTACACCGAGCATCTTCTTGTTTCCTCTCTGATCATTAATAAAAAAAAAGACGAGAGGGAAAGTGGGCCGGAGTTTGTGGCATGAACTTAACGAAGGAAGGTGCCTCCTGCGTCCACCTCGCCTCTGACTGAGTGCGTGTGCATGCGCCGCACACACACGCACTCACATAAAGACAAAGATCCCCCGTATAGTCTTAACAGACTGTAGGGGCAAGTGCTGTTAGCGAGCACCTATCAAGGCCGGAACGGTACACGAGGGGGTGGGTGGCCAGCACCACGCCCGACCGCCTTTGTTTCCCTAGTGGCAATGTTTACACACCGCACCAGGTACTTATTTGAGGTTGAGTCGACCTAGGGGAGGCCCAGGACCGGTTCAGATAATCGTCACTGGTGTTGACTGTGAGCGGGAATCGAACCCGGGTCGCCAGGTTCATAGCGCAGCGTAGCGCTAACCGCTACAATATCGCTCCCCACACATACACACGCACACACACACGCACACACACGCGCACGCACATGCACACACACGCGCACACGCACACACACACGTGCACGCACACACACGCACACGCACACACACACGCGCACGCACACACACACACGCACATACACACGCACACACAACAACCGCCATTCGCCACTAAGTGGCGGTGACGTCACCACGACGCTTGTGCCAGGCCATGTGCACCTTGAGGCCACGTGAAGTGTCGAACGCCCGCGGGCAGGAGGTCACGGGGAAGACCCAGGTGCCACGGGTCGGCTGACTAAGATGACTGAGATTAGTGGCTGATGCACCACCTGTGCCCCCTACTGTGCCAACCTGCTGTGCTTTAGCCACCCGGCGCTCCGCTCGTTGTTGTGAGCGTCGCTCCTCCGCCCTCCGTTGTTGTTGGAGGGCGACTTCCTCCAACTGCCCAGTAGCGTCCTTCACGAGCCTCCTCCACAGAGGCCGATTCTGACACCACTGGTACCAGTCATCGGTAAGTCCACTCAGCTCCACGTCCTCCTGTACCACATCACTCCATCTCTTCTCTAGCCCGTGCCGCACCTGTTTAGCCCCCTCGATCCGGCCGAACAAAAGTTTTTTCGGCATGCGGTGGCTGGGCATGCGGGCTACATGACCCAGCCGACGCAGCCTTGCCTGTCGGAGAAGCTCACCGATGGGACCTTGCCCAGATCTTTCAAGGATTTGTGAACTCCTCACATAATCTTGCCTGGTTAAACCCAGCATGGATCGTAGGCAGGCTAGCCTAAATGTTTCTAACCGGCGAAGATGTTCTATTAGGGGGGTCCACGTTTCGCAAGCGTAGAGAAGGGAGGGAATGACCGTGGCCGAGAAGACCTGAAGCTTAGTGCGGAGTGACAGACCAGGTAGCTTCCACACAGCGTTAAGCAACCGATGAAAAGATATTGCCGCTCGACCGATTCGGAGCGAGACCTCTGCTGTTAAACTGGAGCTGGTCATAAGCACACTGCCCAGGTATGGGAAACTCTCCACTCTCTCCATAACTGCCCCATCACCGATTCGGAGTTGTGGGGGTGGAGTGTCCGATGGTACTAAATACCCAGGCAGGTGCTTATTTTTGGTGGGGCTGATGGTAAGGCCCCATCTCTTAGTGGCATGCTCCAGTCTCAGCAGCAGCGTTTCCAACTCCTCCTCCTGAATGAGTAGCTATTACCAAATCATCGGCATACATAACGTAGTTGAGCAATAGGGAGCCGTCCCTTGACCGCACCCGGGCATCGATCAGCCTCCCATTATATCTGTACCATATGGAGATTCCCCCGGTACAGTTATTGAAGGCTTCACGAACTACGTGGTCAAAATAGATGTTAAATAATGTGGGAGCCAGAGGACATCCCTGGCGCACCCCAAGGTGTACAGGGAATGGCTCTGACTCCCGGCCACGTAGTTTTACCCGGGTCCGCTCACCATCATGAAGGTCCTTAATGATCATGAGCAGAGGGTCAGGTACTCCAAAAGCACGAAGAACAACCCAGAGCCGAGGCCTACTGATGGTATCATAGCCCTTGATCAGGTCAATAAAGCAGAGATGTAGGTCTTGCTGGAATTCCCTACCCCTCTGCTGTAGCAGACGGACAGAAAATATGGCATCTGTGCAGGACCGCCCTTTCCTGAAACCGCATTGGGGCTCCGCAAGCCTCTCCTCAGCGTGCCTGGCAAGGCGATGTTGAATAATCCTTGCCAGGACCTTTCCCGGTACACTGAGGAGTGAGATGCCCCTGTAGTTGTTACAGTCTGTGCGGTCCCCCTTCTTAAAGAGGGGGACCACCAGGGCATCCTTCCAATACTGCGGAACCCGTCCAGTGGTCCAGACTGTTGTTATGATGTCATATAGGGCAGTCTGTGCACAAACGCCACCCTCCCTCAGAAATTCGCTTTGGAGATCATCTCTGCCCACCGCCTTTCCTGGTCTCAGACTCCGGATCGCCTTCAGTACTTCCTCAACAGATGGCACTTCAGCCAGCCACTCACAGGGGGTGACTTCTTCCAATATTTGAGGCACCGCAGCCTCAGCAGGGTCATCCTCACTTTGTGTCACGATGTTTTCCTGGCTGAGGGATTTTCCCTCCCCCAGGACCTCACAGAAATGCTCAGCAAATCTGCAAATCTGTTCCTGGGGGTCGAAGATTGGATCACCGTTTTTTCCCCTAATGATGGTAATAGGTGTGGCGCTGCAGGTTACTTTTTTGATGGAGTTAAATAGAAATTTATGATTGCGGGCCACTGAGGTAGACTCCATCTCCTCAGCAACCCGCGACCACCATCCTTGCAGCACCTCACGGCTCTCTGAACCTCCGAGCGAAGGCTGCGGTAAGCCTCCTCATTCTCTGACGTGGGATTCTGTAGCCGATGACAGTGGGCCTGTCGCTTTTTCTCAACCATCCTGAAAACCTCCTCTGTCAGCCAGGGTCTCTGCGGAGGTCTGGACCGCGTACCCAATGCAGCCAATGCAGCTGCATGAGTGACAGTCCTAAACCTCGCCCATTTACCCTCGACATCAGGAGGAGTGGGGGACGATGCCAACCCCAGCCGCAGACGATGATGAAATTCTCGGTTGGAACTTTCATCCGATCACTGAGACCAGGCTACTTTAGGTTGGAATGGGGTCCTGGGTGTACACCCACCACCGGAGCGGAATAATGGCAGGCGCATCTTACAGATGACTAGTCGATGGTCAGAGGGCATATCAGCTCCACGGTAGGTCTTGGTGTCAAGGACATGGGCTCGCATTCGCTGGTCCATCACTATGTAGTTCAGCAGATGTTTTTGCTTGTTCCCAGCATGCATCCATGATGTGTGGACGCGCCGATGCCAGAACAGCGTGTTGGTAATTACAAGCCCATGGGCTGCACAAAAATCTAGCAGCCTCCTACCGTTGTTATTGAGCTGATCTGGCCCATGCCCTCCAATCACTCCAGACCAGGTGCCAGCATCATGACCAACTCGGGCATTGAAGTCACCCAACAAGATGACTCTATCCCTTTAGCCAGCACCTGTGACAGGAGGTCATCGAAGGCATCTGCCTCATCGGCTTTGCCTGCATCCCTCCACGGATGTTCGTCTTCGGTGTGGGCATAAGTAACCACGACCACCACTCCTCGCCTCCGATTGATGGGAAGGCGAGCCCAAAGTAACCTGGGTCTTACAGCTTCCCACACCTCACCGCCACGCTCCCACGCCCCCTTCATTATTTTGTTCAAAAGAAGAGCCACACCCTGTTGTTCGGCAGTCTGCTGCCCCGAGTAGAGGACTGTCCACCCCTCATGGTGGCAGGAGCCAGAACCGGTCCACCGGACCTCCTGAATGCCACAGAGATCCAGGCGGTACTGGTCCAGCTCCCGACAGAGGAGTGGCAGCCTCTCCTCCGCAGTGAGCGTTCGAACATTCCACGTGGCCAAACGAAGTGGCTTTTCATTGTTTCTGGAGGAGCCCCGAGGGTTGAGATTAAATCGCCTGGCTCTGCCAATTGGGGTTTGGCCAGGAGACGTCATAGACGTCTGTCCCCCCGGGGCCTCCGGCACAAGCTTATTTGTTACATATTTAAGTTTAAGTCGTAGTTTCGTGGTAATTTTTTGAAGGTGGAGGGGTTACCAGCCCCTCGCACCCGTCCAGATCCCCCGTTTAGCCCCTGTGGTGGTCACAGACGCCATGAGGGGAGGAACCAATCTGAATTGGCCTTCCCCCCACAGCACTGTCCACGACAGAGTTGCCCGTCCGGCACCGCGAGGAGATAGGGGGTTGTTTTGCCGGACACACGCACACACTAACACACACACACGCATGCACACGCACGCCTCGAGAAGGGAGAGAGAGAGATGAGACCTAAGACACACCAAATGTAGTCGTGGCGAGTGTACCAGTTTGCGACTGTCTATTTGTGTTTGTGTTTCTCTCCTTGTGATGGGACTTTGTAGGATGAACGTTGAGATTTATGAGTGGCTCGGGGTGACCATTGAGGTCTGAATTTGTCTGTCATTGGGTCGGGCACTGATAATGGGTCCACAGCTGTGTTCAGATCTTGATTTGAAGCTTTATTGACTGCAGGAAAACCTATACTCTATAGGTAAAGTCCACGTAGGTAGAACAAAAATAAAAAAAAATAGATCACGGGATGAGATTAGACCCCCACCACCACCGTATCCAAGCAATATTTATAACATCTTCAGTCGAAAGGATGAGAGGAAGAGAGAGATAGAGATAGGGAGATAGAGAGAGATAGAGAGAGTGAGAGATAGAGGGTGATAGTGAGAGATAGAGAGAGATAGTGAGAGATAGTGAGAGAGATAGTGAGATAGTGAGAGATAGAGAGAGATAGTGAGAGATAGAGGGAGATAGACAGAGACAGGGAGAGATAGAGAGAGATAGAGAGATAGAGGGAGATAGTGAGATAGAGAGAGATCGAGAGAGATAGAGGGAGATAGAGAGATACCGGGAGATAGGGAGAGATAGGGAGAGATAGAGAGATAGAGAGATAGAGGGAGATAGAGGGAGATAGAGAGAGATAGAGAGATAGAGAGAGATAGAGGGAGATAGAGAGATAGAGAGAGATAGAGGGAGATAGAGAGAGATCGAGAGATGATAGAGAGATAGAGAGAGATAGAGGGAGATAGAGAGATACCGGGAGATAGGGAGAGATAGAGAGAGATAGAGAGATAGAGAGATAGAGGGAGATAGAGAGAGATAGAAAGAGATAGAGGGAGATAGAGAGATGATAGAGAGATAGAGAGAGATAGAGGGAGATAGTGAGAGAGATAGAGGGAGATAGAGAGATATAGAGATGATAGAGAGATAGAGAGAGATAGAGGGAGATAGAGAGATACCGGGAGATAGGGAGAGATAGAGAGATATAGGGAGATAGATATATACAGGGAGATAGGGAGAGATAGAGAGATATAGGGAGATATAGAGATACAGGGAGATAGAGAGAGATAGAGGGAGATAGTGAGAGATAGAGAGAGTGAGAGATAGAAGGAGATAGTCAGAGAGAGGGAGATAAATAAAAGCCAGAATAATAAAATCTCCAGATTGTTCCTCTCGCCCAGAGGTTTCTGTGCCCTCATCTCTGGCAACAGGCGCCGGGAATTTGTGGAAGTGCTCAGCTGGGGATGGGGAGAGGAGGGGGAGAGAGAGTGGAGAGAGGGGAGAGAGAGAGAGAGAGTGGAGATAGAGGAGTGGAGGGGAGTGAGGAGAGAGGGGAGAGTGGAGAGAGAGAGGGGAGAGAGAGTGGAGATAGAGGAGGGGGAGAGTGAGGAGAGAGAGTGGAGAGAGAGAGAGGGGAGAGTGGAGATAGAGTTCAGATAGAGGAGTGGAGGGGAGTGAGTGGAGAGAGGGGAGAGTGGAGAGAGAGAGAGGGGAGAGAGTGGAGAGAGAGAGGGGAGAGAGAGTAGAGGGGAGTGAGGAGAGTGGAAAGAGAGTGGAGAGAGAGGAGAGAGTGGAGGGGAGAGTGGTGGTGTTGCGATGATGATGTGGCTGATGATGATGATGGTGTGATGGTGATGATGGTGACGATGATGGTGTGATGGTGATGACGATGATGATGGTGTGATGATGATGTGGCTGATGATGATGGTGTGATGGTGATGGTGGTGTGATGATGATAACGATGATGATGGTGACGATGATGGTGACGACGATGATGATGGTGTGATGGTGATGACGATGATGATGGTGTGATGATGATGGTGTGATGGTGATGATGGTGTGATGGTGATAACGATGATAGTGTGATGATGATGGTGACGATGATGATGATGGTGATGGTGTGATGGTGATGATGGTGACGATGATGGTGTGATGGTGATAACGATGATGATGGTGACGATGATGATGGTGTGGCCTCGTTGAGATTTCGTGAGTTAAACAAATGACCCCAAATCTCAGGAATCGTTGTCTAAGGGCGGCGCTGAGGTTATTGATCTCAAATCGAAGAGTCGAGATTTGCCGTCACCGGCCGCTGTGATCAACTCTGGGGGGGAAGGGGGCCCTTGATCCTCCTTGAGCTGCAGGAGCAACATCGGGTAAGGTTGTTGGTGTTGTGGTGTTGTTGTTGTGGTGGTGTGTTGTTGTGTGGGGTGTTGTGGTGTTGTGTTGTTGTGTGGTGTGTGGTGTTGTGATGTGTGGGGTGTTGTTGTTGTGGGGTGTTGTTGTGGTGTGTGGGGTGTTGTTGCTGTGTTGTTGTGTGGTGTGTGGTGTTGTGTGTGGTGTTGTGGTGGTGTTGTGTTGTGCGTGTGTTGTGGTGTTGTGTTGTGGTGGTGTTGTGGGTTTGTGGTGTTGTGTTGTGTGTGGGGTGTGATGTTGTGTTGTGGTGGTGTTGTTATGGTGTTGTGTGTGTGGTGTTGTGTGTGGGGTGTGTTGTTGTGTTGTGGTGTTGTGTGGTGGTGTTGTGTTGTGGTAGTGTTGTGTTGTGGTGTTGTGTGGCGTTGTGTGTTGTGTTGTGTGTGGTGTTGTTGTGGTGGTGTTGTGTGTTGTGTGTGGGGTGTGGTGTTGTGTGGGGTGTGGTGTTGTTGTGGTGTTGTGTGTGGTGTTGTGTTGTGTGCTGTGGTGTTGTGTGGGTTGTGTTGTGTGTGGGTTGTGTGTGGGTTGTGGTGTTGTGTTGTGTGTGGGTTGTGGTGTTGTGTTGTGTGTGGGTTGTGGTGTTGTGTGGTGTTGTGTGTTGTGTGGTGTTGTGTGTTGTTGTAGTGTTGTGGTGTTGTGTGGTGTTGTTGTGGTGTTGTGTGGGGTGTGGTGTTGTTGTTGTGTGTGGGTTGTTGTTGTGGTGTTGTGTGTTGTGTTGTGTGGGGTGTTGTGTGTGGGTCGTGGTGTTGTTATTGTTGTGGTGTTGTTGTTGTGTGTGGTGGTGTTGTGTGTGGTGTTGTGTTGTGTGTTGTGGTGTTGTGTGTTGTGTTGTGTGTGGGTTGTGGTGTGGTGTGGGTTGTGTGTGTGTTGTGGTGTTGTGTGTTGTGGTGTTGTGTGTGGGGTGTGGGTTATGGTGTTGTGTTGTGTGTGGGTGGTGGTGTTGTGATGTGGTGGTGTTGTGTGGGTTGTAGTGTTGTGGTGTTGTTGTTGTGGTGTTGTGTGTGGTGTTGTTGTGGTGTTGTGTGGGTTGTGGTGTTGTGTGTTGTTATATTGTGTTGTGGTGGTGTTGTGTTGTGGTGGTGTTGTGTTGTGGTGGTGTTGTGTGTTGTGGTGTTGTGTTGTGGTGGTGTTGTGTGGTGTTGTGTGGTGTTGTGGTGGTGTTGTGGTGGTGTTGTATGGTGTTGTGTTGTGGTGGTGTTATGCGGTGTTGTGGTGGTATTGTGTGGTGTTGTGGTATTGTGTTGTGGTGGTGTGGTGTTGTGTGTTGTGGTGTTGTGTTGTGGTGTTGTGTGGTGTTGTGGTGGTGTTGTGGTGGTGTTGTGTTGTGTTGTGGTGGTGTTGTGGTAGTGTTGTGTGGTGTTGTGGTGGTGTTGTGTGGTGTTGTGGTGGTGTTGTGGTGGTGTTGTGGTGGTGTTGTGTTGTGGTGGTGTTGTGTGGTGTTGTGTTGTGGTGGTGTGTTGTGTGGTGTTGTGTGTGGTGTTGTTGTTGTGGTGTTGTGTTGTGGTGGTGTTGTGTGGTGTTGTGGTGGTGTTGTTGTTGTCTGATGTTGTGGTGGTGTTGTGGTGGTGTTGTGGTGGTGTGGTGTTGTGTTGTGGTGGTGTTGTGGTGGTGTTGTGTTGTGGTGGTGTTGTGGTGTTGTCGTCGTTTTGTGTTGGTGTTATGGTGTTGTGGTGTTGTGTGTTGGTGTTGTGGTATAGTGTTGTGGTGTTGTGTGTTGTGTTGTGGTGGTGTTGTTGTTGTGGTGTTGTGTTGTGGTGGTGTGGTGTGTGGTGTTGTGTGGTGTTGTTGTGGTGTTGTGTTGGTATGTGGTGGTGTTGTGTTGTGGTGGTGTTGTGTTGTGGTGGTGTTGTGGTGGTGTTGTGTTGTGGTGGTGTTGTGGTCTTGTGTGGTGTTGTGTTGTGTGGTGTTGTGTTGTGATGTTGTGTTGTCTGGTGTTGTAGTGGTGTTGTGTGGTGTTGTGGTGGTGTTGTGTGGTGTTGTGGTGGTGTTGTGTGGTGTTGTGGTGGTGTTGTGTGGTGTTGTGGTGGTGTTGTGTTGTGGTGGTGTTGTGGTGGTGTTGTGTGGTGTTGTGGTGGTGTTGTGTGGTGTTGTGGTGGTGTTGTGGTGGTGTGGTGTTGTGTTGTGGTGGTGTTGTGTGGTGTTGTGTTGTGGTGGTGTGGTGTTGTGTTGTGTTGTTGTGTTGTGGTGTTGTGTTGTGTGGTGTTGTGTGTGGTGTTGTTGTTGTGGTGTTGTGTTGTGGTGGTGTTGTGTGGTGTTGTGGTGGTATTGTGGTGGTGTTGTGTGGTGTTGTGGTGGTGTTGTTGTTGTCTGGTGTTGTGTTGGTGTTGTGTTGTGGTGGTGTTGTGGTGGTGTTGTGTTGTGGTGGTGTTGTGTTGATGTTGTAGTGGTGTTGTGTTGTGGTGGTCTTGTGGTGTTGTGGTGTTGTGTGTTGGTGTTATGGTGTTGTGGTGTTGTGTGTTGGTGTTGTTGTGTGTTGTGTGTTGTGGTGTTGTGTGTGGGTTGTTGCGTTATGTGATGTGTTGTGTGTTGGATGTGTTGTGTGTGTTGTGTTGTGTGTGTTGTTGTGGTGTTGTGTGTTGCGTTGGGATGTTGTGTGGTGTTGTTGTTGTGGTGTTGTGTGGTGTTGTTGTGGTGTTGTGTTGGAGTGTTGTGTGTTGTGGTGTTTTGTGTGGGGTGTTTTGTTGTGGTGTTTTGTGTGTGGTGTGTTGTTGTGGTGTTGTGTGGTGTGTTGTTGTCTGGTTTGTTGTTGTGGAGTTGTGGTGTGTGGGTTGTTGCGTAGTGTGGTGTGTTGTTGTGTGTGTTGTGGTGTTGTGTTGGATGTGTTGTGTGTTGTTGCGTTGTGTTGTGGTGTTTTGTGTGTTGTTGTGGTGTTGTGTGTTGTGGTGTTGTGTGTGGGTTGTTGCGTTGTGTTTTGTGGTGTGGTATTGTGCGTGGTGGTGTTGTGTGTGTTGTTTGTTGTGGTATTGTGTGGGTTGTTGCGTTGTGTGTTGTGTTGTGTGTGGGGTGTGTTGTTGTGTAGTGTGTGGGGTGTGTTGTTGTGTAGTGTGTGGGTTGCACTGTGGTGTGTTATATGTGTGGGGTTGTTATTGCGTTGCGGGTGTGCTGTACGTGTTGTTGTTGTGTGTGGTTGTGTGTTGTTGCGTTATTGTCTTGTGTTTGTGGGGTGTGTTGTGTTGTGGTGTTGTGTGTGTGTGTATATGTTGTGTTTGTGTGTGTGTTTTGTGTGTGTTGTGTATGTTGTGTCTGTGCTGTGTGTATGTTGTGTGTATGTTGTGTGTGTGATGTGTTGTGTGTGTTGTGATGTGTGTTGTGTGTGTGTTGTGTGTGTGTTGTGTATGTTGTGGGTCTTTGTGTGTCTGTCTTTGTGTGTCTGTGTGTGTGTGTCTGTGTGTGTGTATATGTGTGTGTCTGTCTGTGTGTGTGTTTGTGTGTGTGTCTGTGTGTGTCTTTGTGTGTGTGTGTCTGTGTGTGTATCTGTGTGTGTGCGTGTCTGTGTGTGTCTGTGTGAAGTGTTGTGATGTTTAGATAGGCAGACAGATGGAAGGGTTGAAAGTCAAATGTCAGCTGTTGTCGACAGACTGGAGGTGCATAAGGACGACGAGGAGGAGGAGGGAAGGCACAGACAGACAGACTGGTACATGGACCAGATGAGGACACATTGACAACTTCATGGCGAGACAAGATCAGCGTTGATCCACTGCTGGCTGAGAGACACAGACACAGCAGCAGTGATACAGAGTGACACATCATCAGTGGTACAGAGTGACACAGCAGCAGTGACACAGAATGACACAGCAGCAGTGATACAGAGTGACACATCAACAGTGACACAGAGTGACACAGCAGCAGTGACACAGAATGACACAGCAGCAGTGACACAGAGTGACACATCAACAGTGACACAGAGTGACATCAACAGTGATACAGAGTGACACATCATCAGTGACACAGAGTGACACATCAACAGTGACACGGAGTGACACATCAACAGTGACACAGAGTGACGCATCATCAGTGACACAAAGTGACACATCAACAGTGACACAGAGTGACACATCAACAGTGACACAGAGTGACACATCAACAGTGGTACAGAGTGACACATCAACAGTGACACACAGTGACACATCAACAGTGACACAAAGTGACACATCAGCAGTGATGCAGAGTGACACATCAGCAGTGACACAGAGTGACACATCAGCAGTGACACAAAGTGACACATCAACAGTGACACAGAGTGACACATCAACAGTGATACAGAGTGACACATCAACAGTGATACAGAGTGACACATCAGCAGTGACACAGAGTGACACATCAGCAGTGACACAGAGTGACACATCAGCAGTGACACAAAGTGACACATCAACAGTGACACAGAGTGACACATCAACAGTGATACAGAGTGACACATCAACAGTGATACAGAGTGACACATCAACAGTGACACAGAGTGACACAGCAGCAGTGACACAGAGTGACACATCAACAGTGAAACAGAGTGACACATCAACAGTGATACAGAGTGACACATCAACAGTGACACAGAGTGACACATCAGCAGTGGTACAGAGTGACACATCAACAGTGATACAGAGTGACACATCAGCAGTGACACAGAGTGACACATCAACAGTGATACAGAGTGACACATCAACAGTGACACAGAGTGACACATCAGCAGTGATACAGAGTGACACATAAACAGTGACACAGAGTGACACATCAGCAGTGATACAGAGTGACACATCAACAGTGACACAGAGTGACACATAAACAGTGACACAGAGTGACACATCAGCAGTGATACAGAGTGACACATCAACAGTGACACAGAGTGACACATCAGCAGTGGTACAGAGTGACACATCAACAGTGACACAGAGTGACACATCAACAATGACACAGAGTGACACATCAACAGTGACACAGGGTGACACATCAACAGTGACACAGAGTGACACATCAGCAGTGACACAGAGTGACACATCAACAGTGACACAGAGTGACACATCAGCAGTGACACAGAGTGACACATCATCAGTGACACAGAGTGACACATCAACAGTGACACAGAGTGACACATTAACAGTGACACAGAGTGACACATCAACAGTGACACAGAGTGACACATCAAGAGTGACACATCAACAGTGACACAGAGTGACACATCAACAGTGATACAGAGTGACACATCAACAGTGGTACAGAGTGACACATCAACAGTGACACAGAGTGACACATCAACAGTGACACAGAGTGACACATCAGCAGTGGTACAGAGTGACACATCAGCAGTGACACAGAGTGACACATCAACAGTGATACAGAGTGACACATCAACAGTGGTACAGAGTGACACATCAACAGTGACACAGAGTGACACATCAACAGTGATACAGAGTGACACATCAGCAGTGATAGAGTGACACATCAACAGTGACACAGAGTGACACATCAACAGTGATACAGAGTGACACATCAGCAGTGGTACAGAGTGACACATCAACAGTGACACAGAGTGACACATCAATAGTGATACAGAGTGACACATCAACAGTGACACAGAGTGACACATCAACAGTGACACAGAGTGACACATCAGCAGTGATACAGAGTGACACATCAGCAGTGATAGAGTGACACATCAACAGTGACACAGAGTGACACATCAACAGTGATACAGAGTGACACATCAACAGTGATACAGAGTGACACATCAACAGTGATACAGAGTGACACATCAACAGTGGTACAGAGTGACGCATCATCAGTGACACAGAGTGACACATTAACAGTGACACAGAGTGACACATCAACAGTGACACAGAGTGACACATCAACAGTGACACAGAGTAACACATCAACAGTGACACAGAGTGACACATCAACAGTGATACAGAGTGACACATCAACAGTGGTACAGAGTGACACATCAACAGTGACACAGAGTGACACATCAACAGTGACACAGAGTGACACATCAGCAGTGGTACAGAGTGACACATCAGCAGTGACACAGAGTGACACATCAACAGTGATATAGAGTGACACATCAACAGTGGTACAGAGTGACACATCAACAGTATACAGAGTGACACATCAGCAGTGATAGAGTGACACATCAACAGTGACACAGAGTGACACATCAACAGTGATACAGAGTGACACATCAGCAGTGGTACAGAGTGACACATCAACAGTGACACAGAGTGACACATCAATAGTGATACAGAGTGACACATCAACAGTGACACAGAGTGACACATCAGCAGTGATACAGAGTGACACATCAGCAGTGATAGAGTGACACATCAACTGTGACACAGAGTGACACATCAACAGTGATACAGAGTGACACATCAACAGTGATACAGAGTGACACATCAACAGTGATACAGAGTGACACATCAACAGTGGTACAGAGTGACACATCAGCAGTGACACAGAGTGACACATCAACAGTGGTACAGAGTGACACATCAGCAGTGACACAGAGTGACACATCAACAGTGACACAGAGTGACACATCAACAGTGGTACAGAGTGACACATCAACAGTGATACAGATTGACACAGCAGTGTTACAGAGTGACACATCAGCAGTGACACAGAGTGACACATCAACAGTGACACAGAGTGACACATCAGCAGTGATACAGAGTGACACATCAGCAGTGATACAGAGTGACACATCAACAGTGATACAGAGTGACACATCAACAGTGACACAGAGTGACACATCAACAGTGACACAGAGTGACACATCAACAGTGACACAGAGTGACACATCAGCAGTGATACAGAGTGACACATCAGCAGTGATACAGAGTGACACATCAACAGTGGTACAGAGTGACACATCAGCAGTGACACAGTGACACATCAACAGTGACACAGAGTGACATATCATCAGTGACACAGTGACAAATCAACAGTGATACAGAGTGACACATCAGCAGTGACACAAAGTGACACATCAACAGTGATACAGAGTGACACATCAACAGTGGTACAGAGTGACACATCAGCAGTGATACAGAGTGACACATCAGCAGTGGTACAGAGTGACACATCAACAGTGACACAGAGTGACACATCAACAGTGACACAGAGTGACACATCAACAGTGATACAGAGTGACACATCAGCAGTGGTACAGAGTGACACATCAACAGTGACACAGAGTGACACATCAACAGTGACACAGAGTGACACATCAACAGTGACACAGAGTGACACATCAACAGTGATACAGAGTGACACATCAGCAGTGATACAGAGTGACACATCAACAGTGATACAGAGTGACACATCAGCAGTGACACAGAGTGACACATCAACAGTGATACAGAGTGACACATCAACAGTGATACAGAGTGACACATCAACAGTGACACAGAGTGACACATCAACAGTGACACAGAGTGACACATCAGCAGTGATACAGAGTGACACATCAACAGTGATACAGTGACACATCAGCAGTGATACAGAGTGACACATCAACAGTGACACAGAGTGACACATCAACAGTGATACAGAGTGACACATCAACAGTGACACAGAGTGACTCATCAGCAGTGATACAGAGTGACACATCAACAGTGATACAGAGTGACACATCAGCAGTGGTACAGAGTGACACATCAACAGTGGTACAGAGTGACACATCAGCAGTGACACAGAGTGACACATCAACAGTGATACAGAGTGACACATCATCAGTGATACAGAGTGACACATCAGTGATACAGAGTGACACATCAGCAGTGATACAGAGTGACACATCATCAGTGACACAGAGTGACACATTAACAGTGATACAGAGTGACACATCAGCAGTGACACAAAGTGACATATCAACAGTGACACAGAGTGACACATCAACAGTGACACAGAGTGACACATCAACAGTGGTACAGAGTGACACATCAGCAGTGATACAGAGTGACACATCAACAGTGATACAGAGTGACACATCAACAGTGATACAGAGTGACACATCAACAGTGACACAGAGTGACACATCAGCAGTGATACAGAGTGACACATCAACAGTGATACAGTGACACATTAGCAGTGATACAGAGTGACACATCAACAGTGATACAGAGTGACACATCAACAGTGATACAGAGTGACACATCAACAGTGACACAGAGTGACACATCAACAGTGATACAGAGTGACACATCAACAGTGACACAGAGTGACTCATCAGCAGTGATACAGAGTGACACATCAACAGTGATACAGTGACACATCAGCAGTGGTACAGAGTGACACATCAACAGTGGTACAGAGTGACACATCAGCAGTGACACAGAGTGACACATCAACAGTGATACAGAGTGACACATCATCAGTGATACAGAGTGACACATCAGTGATAAAGAGTGACACATCAGCAGTGATACAGAGTGACACATCATCAGTGACACAGAGTGACACATCAAGAGTGACACATCAACAGTGACACAGAGTGACACATCAACAGTGATACAGAGTGACACATCAACAGTGGTACAGAGTGACACATCAACAGTGACACAGAGTGACACATCAACAGTGACACAGAGTGACACATCAGCAGTGGTACAGAGTGACACATCAGCAGTGACACAGGGTGACACATCAACAGTGATACAGAGTGACACATCAACAGTGGTACAGAGTGACACATCAACAGTGACACAGAGTGACACATCAACAGTGATACAGAGTGACACATCAGCAGTGATAGAGTGACACATCAACAGTGACACAGAGTGACACATCAACAGTGATACAGAGTGACACATCAGCAGTGGTACAGAGTGACACATCAACAGTGACACAGAGTGACACATCAATAGTGATACAGAGTGACACATCAACAGTGACACAGAGTGACACATCAGCAGTGATACAGAGTGACACATCAGCAGTGATAGAGTGACACATCAACAGTGACACAGAGTGACACATCAACAGTGATACAGAGTGACACATCAACAGTGATACAGAGTGACACATCAACAGTGATACAGAGTGACACATCAACAGTGGTACAGAGTGACACATCAGCAGTGACACAGAGTGACACATCAACAGTGGTACAGAGTGACACATCATCAGTGATACAGAGTGACGCATCATCAGTGACACAGAGTGACACATTAACAGTGACACAGAGTGACACATCAACAGTGACACAGAGTGACACATCAACAGTGACACAGAGTAACACATCAACAGTGACACAGAGTGACACATCAACAGTGATACAGAGTGACACATCAACAGTGGTACAGAGTGACACATCAACAGTGACACAGAGTGACACATCAACAGTGATACAGAGTGACACATCAGCAGTGGTACAGAGTGACACATCAACAGTGACACAGAGTGACACATCAATAGTGATACAGAGTGACACATCAACAGTGACACAGAGTGACACATCAGCAGTGATACAGAGTGACACATCAGCAGTGATAGAGTGACACATCAACTGTGACACAGAGTGACACATCAACAGTGATACAGAGTGACACATCAACAGTGATACAGAGTGACACATCAACAGTGGTACAGAGTGACACATCAGCAGTGACACAGAGTGACACATCAACAGTGGTACAGAGTGACACATCAGCAGTGACACAGAGTGACACATCAACAGTGACACAGAGTGACACATCAACAGTGGTACAGAGTGACACATCAACAGTGATACAGATTGACACAGCAGTGTTACAGAGTGACACATCAGCAGTGACACAGAGTGACACATCAACAGTGACACAGAGTGACACATCAGCAGTGATACAGAGTGACACATCAGCAGTGATACAGAGTGACACATCAACAGTGATAAAGAGTGACACATCAACAGTGACACAGAGTGACACATCAACATTGACACAGAGTGACACATCAACAGTGACACAGAGTGACACATCAGCAGTGATACAGAGTGACACATCAGCAGTGATACAGAGTGACACATCAACAGTGGTACAGAGTGACACATCAGCAGTGACACAGTGACACATCAACAGTGACACAGAGTGACATATCATCAGTGACACAGTGACAAATCAACAGTGATACAGAGTGACACATCAGCAGTGACACAAAGTGACACATCAACAGTGATACAGAGTGACACATCAACAGTGGTACAGAGTGACACATCAGCAGTGATACAGAGTGACACATCAGCAGTGGTACAGAGTGACACATCAACAGTGACACAGAGTGACACATCAACAGTGACACAGAGTGACACATCAACAGTGATACAGAGTGACATATCAGCAGTGGTACAGAGTGACACATCAACAGTGACACAGAGTGACACATCAACAGTGACACAGAGTGACACATCAACAGTGACACAGAGTGACACATCAACAGTGATACAGAGTGACACATCAGCAGTGATACAGAGTGACACATCAACAGTGATACAGAGTGACACATCAGCAGTGACACAGAGTGACACATCAACAGTGATACAGAGTGACACATCAACAGTGATACAGAGTGACACATCAACAGTGACACAGAGTGACACATCAACAGTGACACAGAGTGACACATCAGCAGTGATACAGAGTGACACATCAACAGTGATACAGTGACACATCAGCAGTGATACAGAGTGACACATCAACAGTGACACAGAGTGACACATCAACAGTGATACAGAGTGACACATCAACAGTGACACAGAGTGACTCATCAGCAGTGATACAGAGTGACTCATCAGCAGTGATACAGAGTGACACATCAACAGTGATACAGAGTGACACATCAGCAGTGGTACAGAGTGACACATCAACAGTGGTACAGAGTGACACATCAGCAGTGACACAGAGTGACACATCAACAGTGATACAGAGTGACACATCATCAGTGATACAGAGTGACACATCAGTGATACAGAGTGACACATCAGCAGTGATACAGAGTGACACATCATCAGTGACACAGAGTGACACATCAACAGTGATACAGAGTGACACATCAGCAGTGACACAAAGTGACATATCAACAGTGACACAGAGTGACACATCAACAGTGACACAGAGTGACACATCAACAGTGGTACAGAGTGACACATCAGCAGTGATACAGAGTGACACATCAACAGTGATACAGAGTGACACATCAACAGTGATACAGAGTGACACATCAACAGTGACACAGAGTGACACATCAGCAGTGATACAGAGTGACACATCAACAGTGATACAGTGACACATTAGCAGTGATACAGAGTGACACATCAACAGTGATACAGAGTGACACATCAACAGTGATACAGAGTGACACATCAACAGTGACACAGAGTGACACATCAACAGTGATACAGAGTGACACATCAACAGTGACACAGAGTGACTCATCAGCAGTGATACAGAGTGACACATCAACAGTGATACAGTGACACATCAGCAGTGGTACAGAGTGACACATCAACAGTGGTACAGAGTGACACATCAGCAGTGACACAGAGTGACACATCAACAGTGATACAGAGTGACACATCATCAGTGATACAGAGTGACACATCAGTGATAAAGAATGACACATCAGCAGTGATACAGAGTGACACATCATCAGTGACACAGAGTGACACATCAACAGTGATACAGAGTGACACATCAGCAGTGACACAAAGTGACACATCAACAGTGACACAGAGTGACACATCAACAGTGACACAGAGTGACACATCAGCAGTGACAGAGTGACACAGCAGTGATACAGAGTGACACATCAACAGTTACACAGAGTGACACATCAACAGTGATACAGAGTGACACATCAACAGTGATACAGAGTGACACATCAACAGTGACACAGAGTGACACATCAGCAGTGACACAGAGTGAAACATCAACAGTGATACAGAGTGACACATCAACAGTGACACAGAGTGACACATCAACAGTGGTACAAAGTGACACATCAACAGTGACACAGAGTGACACATCATCAGTGACACAGAGTGACACATCAACAGTGACACAGAGTGACACATCAGCAGTGATACAGAGTGACACATCAACAGTGACACAGAGTGACACATCAACAGTGATACAGAGTGACACATCATCAGTGACACAGAGTGACACATCAGCAGTGACACAGAGTGACACATCAACAGTGACACAGAGTGACACATCAACAGTGATACAGAGTGACACATCAGCAGTGACACAGAGTGACACATCAACAGTGATACAGAGTGACACATCAACAGTGATACAGAGTGACACATCATCAGTGATACAGAGTGACACATCAACAGTGGTACAGAGTGACACATTAGCAGTGACACAGAGTGACACATCAGCAGTGATACAGAGTGACACATCAACAGTGACACAGAGTGACACATCAACAATGACACAGAGTGACACATCAGCAGTGACACAGAGTGACACATCAGCAGTGATACAGAGTGACACATCAACAGTGACACAGAGTGACACATCAACAATGACACAGAGTGACACATCAGCAGTGACACAGAGTGACACATCAGCAGTGACACAGAGTGACACATCAACAGTGACACAGAGTGACACATCAACAGTGACACAGAGTGACACATCATCAGTGACACAGAGTGACACATCAACAGTGATACAGAGTGACACATCAACAGTGATACAGAGTGACACATCAACAGTGATACAGAGTGACACATCAGCAGTGACACATAGTGACACATCAACAATGACACAGAGTGACACATCAACAGTGACACAGAGTGACACATCAGCAGTGGTACAGAGTGACACATCAACAGTGATACAGAGTGACACAGCAGCAGTGGTACAGAGTGACACATCAACAGTGATACAGAGTGACACAACAACAGTGACACAGAGTGACACATCAGCAGTGACACAGAGTGACACAGCAGCAGTGTTACAGAGCATGAGAGTGTAATCCTAGTGACATGTGAGTATGAGAGTGTAATCCTAGTGACATGTGAGTATGAGAGTGTAATCCTAGTGACATGTGAGTATGAGAGTGTAATCCTAGTGACATGTGAGTATGAGAGTGTAATCCTAGTGACATGTGAGTATGAGAGTGTAATCCTAGTGACATGTGAGTATGAGAGTGTAATCCAGAGGACGTGAGTATGAGAGTGTAATCCTAGTGACATGTGAACATGAGAATGTAATCCTAGTGACATGTGAACATGAGAGTGTAATCCTAGTGACATGTGAGCATGAGAGTGTAATCCAGAGGACGTGAGTATGAGAGTGTAATCCTAGTGACATGTGAACATGAGAGTGTAATCCTAGTGACATGTGAGCATGGGAGTGTAATCCTAGTGACATGTGTGCATGAGAGTGTAATCCTAGTGACATGTGAGTATGAGAGTGTAATCCTAGTGACATGTGAACATGAGAGTGTAATCCTAGTGACATGTGAACATGAGAGTGTAATCCAAAGGGCATGTGAGCATGAGAGTGTGATCCTAGTGACATGTGAGTATGAGAGTGTAATCCTAGTGACATGTGAGTATGAGAGTGTAATCCTAGTGACATGTGAGTATGAGAGTGTAATCCTAGTGACATGTGAGTATGAGAGTGTAATCCTAGTGACATGTGAGCATGAGAGTGTAATCCTAGTGACATGTGAGCATGAGAGTGTAATCCTAGTGACATGTGAGTATGAGAGTGTAATCCTAGTGACATGTGAGTATGAGAGTGTAATCCTAGTGACGTGAGTATGAGAGTGTAATCCTAGTGACATGTGAGCATGAGAGTGTAATCCTAGTGACATGTGAGTATGAGAGTGTAATCCTAGTGACATGTGAGTATGAGAGTGTAATCCTAGTGACATGTGAGTATGAGAGTGTAATCCAAGTGACATGTGAGCATGAGAGTGTAATCCTAGTGACATGCGAGCATGAGAGTGTAATCCTAGTGACATGTGAGTATGAGAGTGTAATCCTAGTGACATGTGAGCATGAGAATGTAATCCTAGTGACATGTGAGTATGGGAGTGTAATCCTAGTGACATGTGAGTGTGAGAGTGTAATCCAAAGGACATGTGAGCATGAGAGTGTAATCCTAGTGACATGTGAGCATGAGAGTGTAATCCTAGTGACATGTGAGTATGAGAGTGTAATCCTAGTGACATGTGAGTATGAGAGTGTAATCCTAGTGACATGTGAGCATGAGAGTGTAATCCAAATGACATGTGAGCATGAGAGTGTAATCCTAGTGACATGTGAGTATGAGAGTGTAATCCTAGTGACATGTGAGTATGAGAGTGTAATCCAAAGGACATGTGAGTATGAGAGTGTAATCCTAGTGACATGTGAGCATGAGAGTGTAATCCTAGTGACATGTAAGTATGAGAGTGTAATCCTAGTGACATGTATGAGAGTGTAATCCTAGTGACATGTGAGTATGAGAGTGTAATCCTAGTGACATGTGAGTATGAGAGTGTAATCCTAGTGACATGTGAGTATGAGAGTGTAATCCTAGTGACATGTGAGTATGAGAGTGTAATCCAAAGGACGTGTGAGCATGAGCGATCTAAGAGAGAGGCATAGAGAGAGAGAGACAGAGAGTCGGAAATAACAGCTGACATAGGCAGGTAGGATGGAAACATCACAGTCAGTTAAGACTTTACCTGGTTAATAACATCCTTCCAATGAGTGCTCAGTTTGTACCCATCAACTCGGTTGAAGTTGTCTCTGTGTTTATATATCTGGATGGCTTCATGAACAAATCTCTGAAGGTAGCCGGTAGGTTTGCAGAGTACCTCCGTCTTGGAAAAATCAATTTCGTGTGAGCCCACAGCGTTAAAACAATGATCGGCAACGGCAGAGGTATTGGTCCTACCGTGTTTCAGATCCGCCTTGTGTTCACGAACGCGGTCCGAGACATGTCGTTTTGTTTCCCCAATGTAACTGCTGCTGCTGCAACCACAACTCAGTTTGTAGACACCAGGGTATTGCATGTCAGGAATCACATCCTTTACAGATGGGATTAAATCACGGATTTTTGTACCGTGTTGAAACGAACCTGGATCTTGTGTTTGTTTAAGATTTTGGAAATCTTTTTGGTAACCCCTGCTCTGTATGGTAAAGTGATGGTTTTGGTTGGATCCTCAGATGGATGTCTCCCCATGGCTGGGGGAGGCAGCTTTGCGGATTGTACGGTCCGAGCATCCGTTCATCCTGAGGGCTTGGTGTACGTGCTCCAACTCACTGGCTAGGTGGTGCTGGTAGGAGATGCTACGGGCCCTATGGTGTAGTGTTTTGATGAGGGAGTTCTTCTGGGCTGGATGGTGGTGGGAGTCAGGCTTTCGATAGGCATCCGTGTGGGTGGCTTTCCTGTAGACCGAGTGTCCCAACGAGCCATCAGGTCTCTTCTCGATCAAAACATCCAGGGATATCAGCTTGCCATCCTTTTCCACTTCCATGGTGAATTTGATAGACGGGTGTATGGAATTGATGTGGTTGAGAAATTGTTTCAGTGGTGGCAGGCCATGTGGCCAGATGACGAACGTGTCATCCACGTATCTCTTCCACAAGGAAGGACGTAGGGTGGATGTCTGGATGGCATCTGTCTCAAATTTCCACGTAAAAACATCCACTACCACTGGCGATAAGGGAGAACCCATTGGGGTACCCTCATTTTGTTTGTAGAATGTGCCATTCCAGGTGAAGTATGTGTCGGTAAGGCAGTGCCTTACCAAAGATGGCACATCTGGATTCAGTCCTTGTTGGACCAAGTCTTCAATGATTGCAGTGGTGTCAAGTACAGGTACATTGGTGAACAGAGAGCCTACATCGAAACTGACAAGCAAATCATCTGGAGACAGTGGGGTGTCCTTGATTAGAGAAACCAAGTGAGCTGAGGTAAGTACAGCTGAGGTGGACTTGCCAGTGAAAGGAAGCGGAGTCTCAGAAAGAAATCTGTCCAGTTTGTAGGTGGGCGAGTTAATGGTGGAGACGATTGGACGGAGCGGGGTACCACCTTCGTGGACCTGTAGAAGGCCATAAAATCTGGGTGGTCTAGCGGCCGAAGGTTTCAGGGAGCTCTGCTTGGTCTGATCGATTGGAGAATTCCATTTAGCGATGATATTGTTGGTTTCAGTGGCTAGGCGGTTGGTGGGATCTCCGTTGATTTTGGCATAGCCGCCATCATTAAGAAGGTCCTGAATTTTGTTGTCGCAAGTGGTTTTATCCGTGATGACAGTGGCATTGCCCTTGTCGGCTGAGAGAGAGGATGACAATGTCAACTCTTTTTTTTTTTTAAATCGAGAGAGTTAAACACGCTCGTCGCTTGCCGACGTTGCTGGTGGGTGGTTTCCTGGCGTTTTCCGAGGACGGCAGCGATTTCAGATCCAGCACCGTCTGCAGGGATGTGTCCCAAGCCTTTGAGGGCCACGTCGACCTGGGGCACTTCGTGCTTCCCGTCATTTAATCTCTCGAGATGCTAAGCCGGAGGTGCCCCCCCCACCCCACCCCCCGCCACCCCCCGCCACCGCCGCTTCCTTAAGCCTCTTAGACGCTGTGGGGTGAGGGGGGATGGGGGATGGGGGGGGGGTGAGGTGGGGGGGTGAGGTGGGGGGGTGCACAGTACGCACGGAGAGAGGCAGGGAGCCACAGCCCCTCGGAGGAGGAGGTGGAGGAGGGGGTGGAGGAGGAGGAGGGGGTGGAGGAGGAGGAGGGGGTGGAGGAGGAGGAGGAGGAGGAGGGGGTGGAGGAGGAGGGGGTGGAGGAGGGGGTGGAGGAGGAGGGGGTGGAGGAGGAGGGGGTGGAGGAGGGGGTGGAGGAGGAGGGGGTGGAGGAGGGGGTGGAGGAGGAGGGGGTGGAGGAGGAGGGGGTGGAGGAGGAGGGGGTGGAGGAGGGGGTGGAGGAGGAGGAGGGGGTGGAGGAGGAGGGGGTGGAGGAGGGGGTGGAGGAGGAGGGGGTGGAGGAGGAGGGGGTGGAGGAGGAGGGGGTGGAGGAGGAGGAGGGGTGGAGGAGGAGGGGGTGGAGGAGGAGGGGGTGGAGGAGGAGGGGGTGGAGGAGGAGGAGGGGGTGGAGGAGGAGGGGGTGGAGGAGGGGGTGGAGGAGGAGGGGGTGGAGGAGGAGGGGGTGGAGGAGGAGGGGGGTGGAGGAGGAGGGGGAGGAGGAGGGGGTGGAGGAGGAGGGGGGTGGAGGGGGTGGAGGAGGAGGAGGGGGTGGAGGAGGAGGGGATGGAGGAGGAGGCGGTGGAGGGAGGTGGAGGAGGAGGTGGTGGAGGAGGGGGTGGAGGAGGAGGAGGAGGGGGTGGAGGAGGGGGTGGAGGAGGAGGGGGGTGGAGGAGGAGGGGGTGGAGGGGGTGGAGGAGGAGGAGGGGGTGTAGAAGGAGGGGATGGAGGGAGTTGTTGAGCCAAATCTTCGGAATTGGGGTCAAGGGAACTTTGCCTGCTCAGGGTGGGACGATTTACAGAGGAGCAAAAGGTGACACTGGTTTTGCTTCAGGCTCGTTTTAGCTTCCTGTCGAGAGAAAGATACGGGCAGAGAGAGGGAGAGAGAGACACGGGTAGAGAGAGAGAGCGAGAGAGAGACACGGGTAGAGAGAGAGCGAGAGAGAGAGAGACACGGGCAGTGGGAGAGAGAGACACGGGCAGTGGGAGAGAGAGACACGGGCAGAGATACTTGTGTTCAGAATGCAAACAATCTCTGTTCAGAATGCAAACAGAGAGTGTTTGCATTCTGACCACAATCATTGCGGTTAACGCAGCAACACGATTCCTCGCAATATAATTTTCAATTTGTTGTTTTAACATCTTGACGCAGCTGTTTTCGTTGCCAGAAAAAAAATGCGGAAAACCTCTTCTCGATTTAAAGCTTTGGTGACTGCAAGGATCCAAACTCTTTGGTTCTACTCAGTAAAGTCACGTAGAAAAATAAAGAACGCAAGCTTACGTTCGTGGCCGAAACGTCGTGCGAATTTTACCGCGTTATTTTATTATTTGATTCTCATTCTACGTGGTGACTTTGCCGTAAGAACCGAAGAAGACGAATCCTTGCGGTCACGGTATGAAACCTAAATTTTGATTTAAAGCTTTCGTGACTGCAGTAATTCATATTCTTAGTTTTTTCGGTAAAGTCACGTTGAAGAGAAACAACAAAATAACAAAATATATATAAAACAATAAAAAATTCTCACGACGTTTCGACCATAACTCAAACGGTCATCTGATGATCATCATCAGATGACCGTTTGAGTTATGGTCGAAACGTCATCATCATCAGATGACCGTTTGAGTTATGGTCGAAACGTCGTGAGAATTTTTTATTGTTTTATATATATTTTGTTATTTTGTTGTTTCTCTTCAACGTGACTTTACCGAAAAAACTAAGGGTATGAAACCTGTTGTCATGTTTTTGTTCCTGGCGACGGAGGGGTCCCGTGATGAAGGAGCGGTGTTCGTTTGCAGTGTTCACCACAAGTGCTCTTGTGCGTGGTGAATGCAGGAGGTTTCAGTTTGGAGTTCTAGACGTCTCGACACGAGTTCCTGTTTCATAGCCAGAACGGGTAGAACTTATCCTTATCGGGCGTGCGGAGTAGTAACGCCCTCGGTAGGATCCTCCGTGGAGATGCCCGCAAGCTTCGCTCGCCAGATTGAACCTCGCGCGAGATGCTGGCGATGGTGGTGATGGTGGTGATGATGGCGGTGACGGTGGCATTGACGGTGACGATCGTGACGATGACGGGTTGTGATGATGACGACGGCGTTGACGACGATGATGGCGATGACGGTGGCTATGATGATGATGGTGACGATGTTGGTTGGTGATGACCGTGACGATGACGATGATGGTGACGACGATGGTGATGATGATGATGATGATGACGGTGATGACGATGGTGGTGACGATGGTGATGACGATGTTAATGACAATGATGATGACGATGTTAACGACAATGATGATGATGACGATGTTAATGACAATGATGATGATGACGATGTTAACGACGATGATGATGACGGTGGCACCGCAGCTGGCTGCGATGACGGCGGCGGCGTTGGCGCTGGTGGAGCCACGAGCGTTCGGCGCCGGGGGGTGAGGCGCGGGGAGCGGCGTCCGGCGTGCACCGTCCACCGAGTGGTCAGGTGACCTCCTCCTCACTGCCACCGGCACCACCACCACCGGGCACCACCACCGGGCACTAGAGCCACCACCACCACCACCACCGGGCACCACCAGCGCCACCACCACCACCGGCACCGGCAGCATCGTCCGGTTCGTCGGCAGAGCCGTGGGTGGCTGCAGCTTCGACATCGACATCGTCGACGTCGTCAACGTCGTTAACAACATCGCCAACGTCATCAGTTCCGTCACCAACGCCGTCGTCCTCGGCGTCGCCGGGCCGGTGGCAGGAGGCAAGCGACGAGAACACCGTCAGCTCCCACCGTCAGCTCCCACCGGCGGGTGCCCCGGTGGGGATCCGGCCATGGAGCTCAAGGTGTGGGTGGACGGCCTGCAGCGCGTGGTGTGTGGGGTGGGAGGCACCACCACCTGCCAGGAGGTGGTCATCGTGCTGGCTCAGGCCATCGGTGAGTTTCCTCGGTCGTCCTCGGTGGGATCTCCCTGGTCAATAATCGGTGAGTCTCCCTGGTCAATAATCGGTGAGTCTCCCTGGTCCATAATCGGTGAGTCTCCCTGGTCAATAATCGGTGAGTCTCCCTGGTCAATAATCGGTGAGTCTCCCTGGTCAATAATCGGTGAGTCTCCCTGGTCCATAATCGGTGAGTCTCACTGGTCAATAATCAGTGAGTCTCACTGGTCAATAATCGGTGAGTCTCCCTGGTCAATAATCAGTGAGTCTCACTGGTCAATAATCGGTGAGTCTCCCTGGTCAATAATCGGTGAGTCTCCCTGGTCCATAATCGGTGAGTCTCACTGGTCAATAATCAGTGAGTCTCACTGGTCAATAATCGGTGAGTCTCCCTGGTCCATAATCGGTGAGTCTCACTGGTCAATAATCGGTGAGTCTCCCTGGTCAATAATCGGTGAGTCTCCCTGGTCCATAATCGGTGAGTCTCACTGGTCAATAATCAGTGAGTCTCACTGGTCAATAATCGGTGAGTCTCCCTGGTCCATAATCGGTGAGTCTCACTGGTCAATAATCGGTGAGTCTGCCTGGTCAATAATCGGTGAGTCTCCCTGGTCAATAATCGGTGAGTCTCCCTGGTCCATAATCGGTGAGTCTCACTGGTCAATAATCGGTGAGTCTGCCTGGTCAATAATCTGTGAGTCTCACTGGTCAATAATCGGTGAGTCTCACTGGTCAATAATCAGTGAGTCTCACTGGTCAATAATCGGTGAGTCTCCCTGGTCCATAATCGGTGAGTCTCACTGGTTCATAATCGGTGAGTCTCACTGGTCAATAATCTGTGAGTCTCCCTGGTCAATAATCGGTGAGTCCCGGTTATCGCTGAGTCTCACTGGTCAATAATCGGTGAGTCTCACTGGTCCATAATCAGTGAGTCTCACTGGTCAATAATCGGTGAGTCTCACTGGTCAATAATTGGTGAGTCTCACTGGTCAATAATCGGTGAGTCTCCCTGGTCAATAATCGGTGAGTCTCTCTGGTCAATAATCGGTGAGTCCCGGTTATCGGTGAGTCTCTATGGTCAATAATCGGTGAGTCTCACTGGTTAATAATCGGTGAGTCCCGGTTATCTATGAGTCTTTCTGGTCAATAATCTGTGAGTCTCACTGGTTAATAATCGGTGAGTCCCGGTTATCGGTGAGTCTTACTGGTCAATAATCGGTGGGTCTCACTGGTTAATAATCGGTGAGTCCCGGTTATGGGTGAGTCTTACTGGTCAATAATCTGTGAGTCTCACTGGTTAATAATCGGTGAGTCCCGGTTATCAGTGAGTCTCTCTGGTTAATAATCGGTGAGTTTCCCTGGTCAATAATCGGTGAGTCTCACTGGTCAATAATCGGTGAGTCTCTCTGGTCAATAATCGGTGAGTCTCTCTGGTCAATAATCGGTGAGTCTAACTGCTCAATAATCGGTGAGTCTCACTGGTCAATAATCGGTGAGTCTCCCTGGTCAATAATCGGTGAGTCTCCCTGGTCAATAATCGGTGAGTCTCACTGGTCAACAATTGGTGAGTCTCACTGGTCCATAATCGGTGAGACTCACTGGTTAATAATCGGTGAGTCCCGGTTATCGGTGAGTCTCCCTGGTCCATAATCGGTGAGTCTCCCTGGTCCATAATCGGTGAGTCTCCCTGGTCAATAATCGGTGAGTCTCCCTGGTCAATAATCGGTGAGTCTCCCTGGTCAATAATCGGTGAGTCTCCCTGGTCCATAATCGGTGAGTCTCACTGGTCAATAATCAGTGAGTCTCACTGGTCAATAATCGGTGAGTCTCCCTGGTCAATAATCGGTGAGTCTCACTGGTCAATAATCGGTGAGTCTCCCTGGTCAATAATCGGTGAGTCTCCCTGGTCCATAATCGGTGAGTCTCACTGGTCAATAATCAGTGAGTCTCACTGGTCCATAATCGGTGAGTCTCACTGGTCAATAATCGGTGAGTCTCCCTGGTCAATAATCGGTGAGTCTCCCTGGTCCATAATCGGTGAGTCTCACTGGTCAATAATCAGTGAGTCTCACTGGTCAATAATCGGTGAGTCTCCCTGGTCCATAATCGGTGAGTCTCACTGGTCAATAATCGGTGAGTCTGCCTGGTCAATAATCGGTGAGTCTCCCTGGTCAATAATCGGTGAGTCTCCCTGGTCCATAATCGGTGAGTCACACTGGTCAATAATCGGTGAGTCTGCCTGGTCAATAATCTGTGAGTCTCACTGGTCAATAATCGGTGAGTCTCACTGGTCAATAATCAGTGAGTCTCACTGGTCAATAATCGGTGAGTCTCCCTGGTCCATAATCGGTGAGTCTCACTGGTTCATAATCGGTGAGTCTCACTGGTCAATAATCTGTGAGTCTCCCTGGTCAATAATCGGTGAGTCCCGGTTATCGCTGAGTCTCACTGGTCAATAATCGGTGAGTCTCACTGGTCCATAATCAGTGAGTCTCACTGGTCAATAATCGGTGAGTCTCACTGGTCAATAATTGGTGAGTCTCACTGGTCAATAATCGGTGAGTCTCCCTGGTCAATAATCGGTGAGTCTCTCTGGTCAATAATCGGTGAGTCCCGGTTATCGGTGAGTCTCTATGGTCAATAATCGGTGAGTCTCACTGGTTAATAATCGGTGAGTCCCGGTTATCTATGAGTCTTTCTGGTCAATAATCTGTGAGTCTCACTGGTTAATAATTGGTGAGTCCCGGTTATCGGTGAGTCTTACTGGTAAATAATCGGTGGGTCTCACTGGTTAATAATCGGTGAGTCCCGGTTATGGGTGAGTCTTACTGGTCAATAATCTGTGAGTCTCACTGGTTAATAATCGGTGAGTCCCGGTTATCAGTGAGTCTCTCTGGTTAATAATCGGTGAGTTTCCCTGGTCAATAATCGGTGAGTCTCCCTGGTCAATAATCGGTGGGTCTCCCTGGTCAATAATCGGTGAGTCTCACTGGTCAATAATCGGTGAGTCTCTCTGGTCAATAATCGGTGAGTCTCTCTGGTCAATAATCGGTGAGTCTAACTGCTCAATAATCGGTGAGTCTCACTGGTCAATAATCGGTGAGTCTCCCTGGTCAATAATCGGTGAGTCTCCCTGGTCAATAATCGGTGAGTCTCACTGGTCAACAATTGGTGAGTCTCACTGGTCCATAATCAGTGAGACTCACTGGTTAATAATCGGTGAGTCCCGGTTATCGGTGAGTCTTACTGGTCAATAATCGATGAGTCTCACTGGTCAATAATCGGTGAGTCCCGGTTATCGGTGAGTCTCTCTGGTTAGTAATCGGTGAGTCTCACTGGTTAATAATCGGTGAGGCCCGGTTATCGGTGAGTCTTACTGGTCAATAATCGGTGAGTCTCACTGGTCAATAATCGGTGAGACTTACTGGTCAATAATCGGTGAGTCTCTCTGGTCAATAATCGGTGAGTCTCTCTGGTCAATAATCGGTGAGTCCCGGTTATCGGTGAGTCTCTCTGGTTAATAATCGGTGAGTCTCACTGGTTAATAATTGGTGAGTCTCTCTGGTCAATAATCAGTGAGTCTCACTGGTCAATGATCGGTGAGTCTCACTGGTCAATATTCTGTGAGTCTCTCTAGTTAATAATCGGTGAGTCTCACTGCTCAATAATCGGTGAGTCCCGGTTATCAGTGAGTCTCACTGGTCAATAATCGGTGAGTCTCTCTGGTCAATAATCGGTGAGTCTCACTGGTCAATAATGGGTGAGTCTCGGTCGTTATCGGTGAGCCTCTCTGGTCAATAATCGGTGAGTCTCTCTGGTCAATAATCGGTGAGTCTCACTGGTCAATAATGGGTGAGTCTCGGTCGTTATCGGTGAGCCTCTCTGGTCAATAATCGGTGAGTCTCTCCGGTCAATAATCGGTGAGTCTCACTGGTCAATAATGGGTGAGTCTCGGTCGTTATCGGTGAGTCTCTCTGGTCAATAATCGGTGAGTCCCGGTCATCGGTGCATCTCCCCCCTCCCCCCCCTCTCTCCGCCCCGTGGGCGGCTGCAGGCCGCGCCGGCCGCTACGCCCTCGTGGAGCGGTGGAAGGGCTCCGAGCGGGCTCTGGCTCCCGACGAGCGCCCGCTCGCCGCCCTCGCCCGCTGGGGCCAGTACGCGGGCGACGTGACGCTGGTCCTGCGGCGCACGGGGCCCAGCCTGGGCGAGCGCCCCACCTCCGACGGCGCCGGCTACGTCCCCGCGGCGGCGAGGAGGCCCCCCCCCGAGCGGGCCTTCTTCTGCAGGCAAAGCCTCCCGCCCCGGGCCAAGTTCCGGCCGTCGCCGCCGTCGCCGACGTCGTCGACGTGGGAGCGGGGACGCCGCGTCGCCAACGCGGCGGCGGCGGCGGAAGAGGAGGAGGCGGAGGAGGTGGAGGAGGAGGTGGGGGAGGAGGAGGAGGAGGCGGAGCGGTCGGCGAGCGGCGGCGGCGGGGAGGCCCGAGGCGACCGCGCGAACCTCCGGTGCCCGCGGGAGACGTCGGCCGTCGGGGAGGGCCGCGGGAGGGGGCCGCTGACCGTCTTGTCGCGGGCCGCGGCAAGCGCGGGAGCAGCAGGAGGAGGATCAGGAGGAGGAGGAGGAGGACGAGGAGGAGGAGGAGGAGGTGGCGGTGACGATCTCCAAAGGGTTTGGGGCGGAAATCGTGACGGACGCTGCGGTGGGGGACTGAAGGAGCGCGCCCCGCCGGAGAGGAGGAACGGCAACGAAGAGGGGGAGGAGGCCGGGGACGACAGGGGAAGAGGAGGAGGAGGTGGAGGAGGAGGTGGAGGAGGAGGAGGAGAGCGCCGGAGCGAGAGGGATGAGGCCGAGTGCGGGCGTGCCGACGGGGCCTTCCTCCGCCGCTCGGCGCGCGGCCAGGGGAAGCGCAAGTCGCTCACCTTCACTGGCGGTGCCGCGGGGTTCACCCCGGGGTTCACCGCGGGTTTCACCCCGGGGTTCACCGCGGGTTTCACCCCGGGGTTCACCGCGGGTTTCACCGCAGCCTCGCAGGGGGAGCAGCGGCGGTGCCAGCGGCAGTGGCGGGGCGGGAAGGAGTCGGAGGAGGAGGAGGAGGAGGAGGAAGAGGAGGAGGAGGTGAAGCTGCTGAGGCTGACGCAGCTGCAGCAGCGGACGGTGGCGGCGCTGGAGGCGCGGATCGAGGCCGTGAGCTCGGACGTCCGCCACTGGGAGCGGAAACTCGCGGGAGGCGATGGTGGAGGAGCAGGAGCAGGAGGAGGAGGAGCAGGAGGAGGAGCAGGAGGTGGACAATCAGGAGGCGAGGGCGACACTCGGTTGGCGTTCGTGGGCAACCCCGCCGACGAGGAGGATGGAAGGGCGACGATGGCCGACGCTCGGCGGGAGCGGCGGGAGCGGCGCGTGGGCGACGCCGGCTCGGAGGGAGCGGCGGCGTCGCGAGGCCGCGGCGGCGCCCGGCACTTGCCGCGGCCCGACCCGGAGCCTCGACCCCCGGGGGAGGAGGACGGCGAGCAGGAGGCAGAGGCGGAGGAGGAGGCAGAGGCGGAGGAGGAGGCAGAGGCGGAGGAGGAGCAGGGCGACGACCGAGCGGCGAGGCAGCTGGAGGAGCAGATCGCTCGAATCTCGCGGGAGATCGACGAGGCGGAGGAGGAGGTGGGGGGGGTGGAGGGGGTGGAGGGGGAGGGGGAGGGGGAGAGGGAGAGGTCGCTCCTCGCGGGTCTCTCCACCGTCACGGAGGGGGCGCTGGAGTGCGAGCGCCGGCTGGCGGCCTGCGCCGACCGGGCCGGCCTCCTGCGAGCCCGCATCCGGCACGAGCGGCAACGGCGGCGTCGGCGGCGTCGCCGTGACGACGACGACGACGACGACGACGTCGATGGCGGCGACGGCGGCGGCGGCGTCGTCGTCGTCGGCGACGACCCGGAAGTTTCCGCGGTTTCCAACGGAGCGTCCGGAGCGAACGCGGCTGGAGGGAACCGAACGGGCTTGGGCGGTGGCGCCGGTGTCCCGGCTGGCAGCGAGGAGGAGGAGGGGGATGGGGGGGAGGAGGAGGAGGGGGAGGAGGGAGAGGAGGAGGGGGAGGGAGAGGAGGGGGAGGGCGCGGTGCTGGGAGCGGAGATCGCACGTCTCCACCGCAGGATTTCGGCGCGCATCCAGGAGGCGCGGAGGCTGGAGGGGGCCCTGAGGGCGGTGGAGGCGTCCATGCAGGAGGCCAACAAGTGCATGCAGGTACGCGGGGGGCAGGGGGGGGGGTCCCCAGGTATGCGGCGGTACCCGGGTGCCCCAGGCGTCTCACGTCGCTCGACAAAATCAACTCGACTCGACTCGCCCACTCATCGTCTCTCTTGCCCTCCGTGCCCTCGCCCTCCGTGCCCTCGCCCACCGCGCCCGCTGTGCCCCCTCGCTCCCGCAGGAAAAGGAGCAGGAGCTGGAGCTGCTGAACAAGGAGCTGCGCCAGGTGAACCTGCAACACTTCATCCTGCAGACGGGCGTCAAGGTGTCCACCCTGCCAGCCGACGCCAGTGACAATCACGCAGGTAGGCACGTGGGTGGCAGGAGGGTGGCACAGGGTGGCAGGAGGGTGGCACAGGGTGGCAGGCGGAGGTGATGGTGGCGGTGGTGGCGGTGGTGGCGGTGGTGGCGGTGTACTTCCGATGAGAGTAAAACAAAGAGGCATTGACAAGGCGGGGTTGGGATAGGCCCGGTCGTAGCCTGGGTGGGTGGGTGGTGCGGGAGGGGCAACAGTAATCTGGGGGGCTGAATAAGTGAATGCCGCATCGCTGTATTGGGGAGACAAAGGGGGGGGGGGCGGAGTCAGGAGGGAGAAGTGGGGGGCACCGCTGCGGTCGTAGTCCCGGCTCGCGAAGCTTCCCACCCTTCGTGCCCCCCCCCCCGGCATCTGACATGGGGGGGGAGCGCCATCTCTGCCTTTGTGTCTCCCGCCCCCCCCCGCCCCCCCCTGCCCCCCCCCCCAACTCCCGCAGGCGACGCGACGGAGCCCCCGCGACGCCCTCCGCCCGCACGGCCCCTCCCCTCGAATCCCCGGGCCCTCCAGAACCCCCACTACGCCAACCCGGATGGCATCTACGTGTGACGTCGTGCGACTTGTGACGTGCGACGTCACGGAGGCGAAGACCCCCCCCCCCCTACCGCCCTCACTGCCAGGGAGCGCTGAGGGTGGAGTTCATTGTCCTGCGTCGATCGGCCTTCAGTGGTGGTGGTGGTGGTGGTAGCGGCGGCCGTTTTGGCGGTGGCGGTGGTGGCTCACACAGAGAGCCATGGACTCGCACAGAGACCCATAGACTCGCGCATAAACCCATAGACTCACGCAGAGAGCCATTGATTCGCACAGAGAGCCATAGACTCACGTAGAGACCCATAGACTCACGCAGATACCCATAGACTCACGCAGAGACCCATAAACTTATGCAGAGACCCATAGACTCGCACAAAGAGACAGACTCGCACAGAGACCCATAGACTCGCACAGAGACCCATAGACTCGCACAGAGACCCATAGACTCACGCAGAGACCCATAAACTCACGCAGAGACCCATAGACTCATGCAGAGACCCATAGGCTCGCACAGAGACCCATAGACTCGCACTAAAGCTGTGATTAAACCGGGTTCTCAGGTGTCGTGAGTTGGATGTCTCAGGCCGGTCACCACTGACTGCAATGGAACAGCGACGACCGCGGGCAATTTCGGTTCCGCGCTCAAATTCGGCTGAACTCCTCCTGAGGATAAAAAAAACATAAGAGGGTCGGCTCTCCCGCCGCGCGAGACGGGATACGGCAGAGCGGGTCAGGAGGTGCTGCCCTCTCCTGGCTGTGTGGATCGGAGGCGGCGGTTTGAAGAAGAAGATGGATGGATCTCGGAGGCAGCTGTGTGATGTCCGCTTCTGCGGGCCGTTCCGCGTGGACCAGAGCGTCACTTTTGGAAGGAGCCATCTCAGACGTTGCTCTGTGACATCCGCTTCTGTGGGCCGTTCTTCGTGCACCAGAGCGGCACTTTTAGAAGGAGCCATCTCAGACACAGCTCTGTGATATACGCTTCCGCGGGCTGTTCCGCGGGCCGTTCTGCGTGGACCAGAGTGCTCACTTGAAGAAGAAAGCCATCTCGGAAGTAGCTCTGTGATGGCCGCTTCTGCTCACCGTTCTGTGGTGCGTGGACCATAAGCGTCCACGTCAGAAAAGAGCGGTTCTCCCAAATTCCACGCTGACGTTCGGGCAACGGGAGCAGCGACGATCTCGGAGGCGAAAGGGGGCGGGCCGCAGGATTCTCCCGCAGCTGGAGAAGCGAGCAAGTCGGCTACGAGACCAAAGCGAACGTCTTAGGAACGTTCAGCAGCAGCTGTGTACGCCTGCGTGACTTGGACGTTGCAACAGACGGGCGGCGATAAGGATGTCGCCGCTCGGAGCGTCATTGCCGCGGAAGGATTGCTGCCGCATCTGAGCTGGACCCAAAGATTTAATCGACGTCGGGGTAAGAAAGAGGTTGCAACGTAGAAGAAGAAAACGACCTGATGATGATGGTGATGATGTTGCATGCACGCGGGCGGTGACGAGAAGGAAACTGGAGCGATTTGGACACACACACATACACGGACTTCTCTACTTTACGAACGAGTTAGGTTCCAGAGGTCTGTGTTCGTAAGTCGATCCTGTCGATTCCTAACGTGTTGTACGGCGTGTACACTAAACGCAGGGGAATGTCGTTAAAAGTTGTAAAATCTCCTCTAGATGTAGATGCCACTGGTTCTTCACGTTCTGCAGATGTAGATGCCACTGGTTCTTCACGTTCTGCAGATGTAGATGCCACTGGTTCTTCACGTTCTGCAGATGTAGATGCCACTGGTTCTTCGTGTTCTGCAGATGTAGATGCCACTGGTTCTTCACGTTCTGCAGATGTAGATGCCATTGGTTCTTTACGTTCTGCAGATGTAAATGCCACTGGTTCTTCACGTTCTGTAGATGTAAATGCCACTGGTTCTTCACGTTCTGTAGATGTAAATGCCACTGGTTCTTCACGTTCTGTAGATGTAAATGCCACTGGTTCTTTACGTTCTGCAGATGTAGATGCCACTGGTTCTTCACGTTCTGCAGATGTAGATGCCACTGGTTCTTCACGTTCTGTAGATGTAAATGCCACTGGTTCTTCACGTTCTGCAGATGTAAATGCTACTGGTTCTTCACATTCTGCAGATGTAAATGCCACTGGTTCTTCACGTTCTGCAGATGTAGATGCCACTGGTTCTTCACGTTCTGCAGATGTAGATGCCACTGGTTCTTCACGTTCTGTAGATGTAAATGCCACTGGTTCTTCACGTTCTGCAGATGTAAATGCTACTGGTTCTTCACATTCTGCAGATGTAAATGCCACTGGTTCGTCACGTTCTGCAGATGTAGATGCCACTGGTTCTTCACGTTCTGTAGATGTAAATGCCACTGGTTCTTCACGTTCTGCAGATGTAAATGCCACTGGTTCTTCACGTTCTGTAGATGTAGATGCCACTGGTTCTTCACGTTCTGCAGATGTAAATGCCACTGGTTCTTCACGTTCTGTAGATGTAGATGCCACTGGTTCTTCACGTTCTGCAGATGTAGATGCCACTGGTTCTTCACGTTCTGCAGATGTAGATGCCACTGGTTCTTCACGTTCTGTAGATGTAAATGCCACTGGTTCTTCACGTTCTGCAGATGTAAATGCTACTGGTTCTTCACATTCTGCAGATGTAAATGCCACTGGTTCGTCACGTTCTGCAGATGTAGATGCCACTGGTTCTTCACGTTCTGTAGATGTAAATGCCACTGGTTCTTCACGTTCTGCAGATGTAGATGCCACTGGTTCTTCACGTTAAGGAGATGTAGATGCCACTGGTTCTTCACGTTCTGCAGATGTAAATGCCACTGGTTCTTTACGTTCTGCAGATGTAGATGCCACTGGTTCTTCACGTTCTGCAGATGTAGATGCCACTGGTTCTTCACGTTCTGCAGATGTAAATGCCACTGGTTCTGCACGTTCTGTAGATGTAGATGCCACTGCTTCTTCACGTTCTGCAGATGTAGATGCCACTGGTTCTTCACGTTCTGCAGATGTAGATGTCACTGGTTCTACACGTTCTGCAGATGTAGATGCCACCAGCGCCATCTGTTCTGCGGCGGGTTGAACTTACGACTCTCGGTCCGAACGCTCAACTCAACAATACGGTTGCAGGTTTGTTCGCGTCTCTGAAAGTTCCTAAGTCGAAGGTTCGTAAGTAGAGGGGTGTCCCTGTTGTGGGATGGACAACAACACCGGCGATTCAAAGTTGTTGATGTTATTCGGGGGGGGGGGGGGGTGGGGGGAATGGAAGACCTTCTACAGGGAACGGCTTGACAATGACGACGACATCGCAGGAGATCGGTGGCAGAAAGTTTTGTGGTCACTGCTTGGACGTGTTGGCACCGCAAGACGGGGAAGAGGGCAGTGGAAACAACAAATGACGCAACGTGCAGTGGACGCACCTACTACTACTACTACAGTGATGATGATACACTGCACTATACACTACACGATTATACACTACACTGTTGTACACAGCACTATAACGTACCACGGTATTATACACTACGCTATTATGCACTACACTATGTACTACGCTATTATACACGACACTCTACACCGTTTAGTATACACGACAGTATTATACACGATGCTATAATACACTGCACTATTATACACCACTATTATACGCTACACTATTAAACACGACACTCTCATACACTGCTCTATATACTACACTTATATACACTACACTATTCACCTCTAATATACAATACACTATACACTACACAATTATACACTATTTTGCACTATGCTATTTTACTCAATGCTATACACTACCCCAGACACCACATTATTATACACCACACTATAAACTACACTACTATCTACTAACTAATACACTACACTATATTATTATACACTTCGCTATACGCTACAAAATCAGCGGTCCCCAACCTTTTTGGGCACCAGGGACCGGTTTCGTGGAAGATAAATTTGTTCACGGACCAGGAGGGGGGAGTCATCATTGGGTCTTTCCCCCTTTTCAAAGGGAGCTCTCCAGCGACGTTTGTCTTTGACTCATCGTGGCTACTGGGGGGTTAGCAGCTTGCGGGCTTACCAACACCACGTGACTGAGACTGAGTGCGCAGTGCACTGGGAAAGAGGCGCGGATGGAAGTGGTAAATAATAAAATAACGGGGGGCCGGGCCACGTGATCGGACTTCACCACTCTCACCTCCTCGTGCTGCTGCTGCTGTGCGGCCCGGTTTCTAACAGGCCCGGGGGTTGGGGACCCCCTGCACTGCATGATACACTACACTACTATATAATACACTATACACTACTATATAATACATTATACACTACACTAAACTATATAATACACTATACAGTACTATATAATATATTATACACTACACTACTATACAATACATTATACATCACTACTATATAATACATTATACACTACACTACTATACAATACACTATACACTACACTACTATATAATACACTATACACTACACTATATAATACATTATACACTACACACGACACAATACACTATACACTACACTATATAATACATGATACACTACACACTATATAATACATTATACACTACACTACTATATAATACATTATACACTACACTACTATATACATTATACACTAAACTACTGTATAATACATTATACACTACATTACTATATAATACATGAGACACTACATTACTGTATAATACATTATACACTACACTACTATATAATACATTATACACTACTATAAAATGCATTATACACCACTACTATACAATACACTACACTACTATACAATACACTATACACTACACTACTATATAATACATTATACACTACACTACTATATAATACACTGCACTATATACACTATACACTACACTACTATATAATACATGATACACTACACTACTATATAATACATTATACACTACACTACTATATAATACCCTACACTATATACACTGTACACTACACTACTATATAATAAATGATACACTACACTACTATATAATACATTATACAATACACTATATAATACACTACACTACTATATAACACACTATACACTACACTACTATATAATACACTATACACTACACTTATATAATAAATGATACACTACACTATATAATACACTATACACTACTATACAATACACTATACACTACACCACTATATAATACACTACACTACTATACACTATACACTACACTATATAATACATTATACACTACATTACAATACACTACACTACTATACACTACACTATAATACATGATACACTACACACGATACACTACACTATACTACTATACACTACACTATATAGTACATTATACACTACATTACTATACACTACACTATAATACATGATACACTACACACGATACACTACACTATACTACTATACACTACACTATACTATATAATACATTATACACTACACTACAATACACTATACACTACACTATACACTACTATATAATACATGATACACTATCCAATACACTATACACTACACTATAATACATGATACACTACACACGATACAATAGACGACCATAATGTGGCCACTACTTTAGCATATTGGAGCACTACAGGGAAGTGGAAGTGACGACACGTGCCAGTGGACTGACTAACCGCCGCTATTGCTTGCGGGCCCCCGATCTGTCCATCGTGGGTGGTGGTGATGGTGGTGGTGATGGTGGTGGTGGTGATGGTGGTGATGGCGATGGTGGTGGTGATGGCAATGGTGGTGGTGGTGGCGATGGTGGTGGTGATGGTGGTGGTGGTGATGGTGGTGGTGATGGCGATGGTGGTGGTGATGGTGATGGCGATGGTGGTGGCGATGGTGGTGGCGATGGTGGTGGTGGCGATGGTGGTGGTGGTGGTGGCGATGGTGGTGGTGATGGTGGTGATGGCGATGGTGGTGGTGGTGGTGGCGATGGTGATGGTGGTGATGGCGATGGTGGTGGTGATGGCGATGGTGGTGGTGATGGCGATGATGGCAATAATGATGGCGATGACGACGATGATGGCGATTACGATGATGATGGTGATGCTGACGATGATGATGGCGATGACGATGATGATGGCGATGACGATGATGATGGCGATGGTAACAATGATGATGGCGATGCTGACAATGATGGCGATGGTGACAATGATGATGGCGATGACGATGATGATGGCGATGACGATGATGATGGCGATGACGATGATGATGGCGATGCTGACAATGATGGCGATGGTGACAATGATGATGGCGATGCCGACGCTGCGGTCCACGTGCATTGCGAAACACAACATCCACGAACCCCCCTCACCACCCCCCCCCCCCCCCCCAGTGCTCTCTGACTCTCTGACTCTAGCCGTGTGTCCGTGCTCGTGTCTCCGATGGCCGGACGGCCTCGTCGCCGTCTCTACGGGAGGACGCCTCGTCAGTGCTGTACAACATCCCCCCCCCTCCCCCCCTTGTTAAACCCCGCACGTGAGCCGACCGTCCCCCCGTCAACTCCGCTGCTGGATGAGACCCCCCCCCCCCCCGCCTCGTCCCAGCAATGTTGCCGGGTGCCCTGTGGCCGCGTCTCGTGGCAAGCCCCCCCCCCCGTACCCCCCCGTACCCCCCTCCCCGCCCCCCCCCCTAACGCGCACCGCTTGCACCCCGCTCTGTCGAGGCTTTTTAAACGAAAAAAATCTGCTTTAGCTTTCGAGTTATGACAATCACTGATATATATCTCTATAGAGAGAGAGCGAGAGAGATATTTTATATATATGTGTGTGAAATGTACGTCAATGTTTCGTGACTTTTTTTTTGGAGGAGGTTGCCTTTTCCTCCTCTTCCTCCTCCTCCTCCCTCCTCCTCCTCCTCCTCCCTCCTCCTCCTCCTCCTCCTCCTCCCTCCTCCTCCTCCTCCCTCCTCCTCCTCCGCCTCTTCCTCCTCCTCCTCCTCGTCGTCCGCCGTTTGTTGCCGTGGGCGTTTTCGTCGTGGGGCGAGAGTGAGGGGAGGGATTCGAGAATGGGCTCTGCCCTCCGCCGGGGTCTCTTGCGGGAGTCGCATCGTGGGGAGCGGTGGTGCAGTGGTTGGCGCACTGCGGCTACCCCGAGTTCCACTTGCCGCTCACGGCCGCTAATTCAATTCTTGATTGGAAGCTTTCGTGGCCGCAGGAATCCACGCTCTGTGGTGCTTTCGGCGAAGTCGCGTGGGTAGGAAAATAATAATAATAATAGATCGTGGCGTTTCGATCGCAACGCAAGCAATCGTCATCGGGCGAGACAGCCGCAGCACTCGTCATCAGGTGTGGGACAACCACAGCAATCGTCATCAGGTGGGACAACCACAGCAATCGTCATCAGGTGGGACAACCACAGCAATCGTCATCAGGTGGGACAACCACAGCAATCGTCATCAGGTGGGACAACCACAGCAATCGTCATCAGGTGGGACAACCACAGCAATCGTCATCAGGCGAGAGAACCACAGCAATCGTCATCACGTGGGGACAAGCACAGCAATCGTCATCAGTTGGGACAACCACAGCAATCGTCATCAGGCGGGACAACCACAGCAATCGTCATCACGTGGGACAACCACAGCAATCGTCATCAGGTGGGACAACCACAGCAATCGTCATCAGGTGGGACAACCACAGCAATCGTCATCAGGTGGGACAGCCGCAGTAATCGTCATCAGCTGTGAGACAACCACAGCAATCGTCATCACGTGGGGACAACCACAGCAATCGTCATCACGTGGGGACAACCACAGCAATCGTCATCACGTGGGGACAACCACAGCAATCGTAATCAGGCGAGACAACCACAGCAATCGTCATCACGTGGGGACAACCACAGCAATCGTCATCAGGCGAGACAACCACAGCAATCGTCATCAGGTGGGACAGCCGCAGTAATCGTCATCAGCTGTGAGACAACCACAGCAATCGTCATCACGTGGGGACAACCACAGCAATCGTCATCACGTGGGGACAACCACAGCAATCGTCATCAGGCGAGACAACCACAGCAATCGTCATCAGGTGGGACAACCACAGCAATCGTCATCAGCTGTGAGACAACCACAGCAATCGTCATCAGGTGGGACAACCACAGCAATCGTCATCAGGCGAGACAACCACAGCAATCGTCATCAGGCGAGACAACCACAGCAATCGTCATCAGGCGAGACAGCCACAGTAATCGTCATCAGGCGAGACAGCCACAGTAATCGTCATCAGGCGAGACAGCCACAGCAAGAAAATCTCGCGCTTGCGTCAGCAGTTTTTTTCCTGCTGTCGTGATCTGTTATTTTTCTACCCACGTGACTTTACCGAAAGAACCGGCGAGCATTAATAAACCATTAAAAAATATATATTTATTTTAGCAGGCGTAAGGCCACCACCACTGAACTATGCATGAGCTCGTTTATTTGACGCGACCTGCCCACAATTCACAACATGATAGCTGTTCCACAAAACGTCGGCTTTCATCGACATCATCATCATCATCCTCGTCGTCATCCTCGTCATCGTGTGGACATTTTATAGCGGGAGGCAACCACAGCAATCGTCATCAGCTGTGAGACAACCACAGCAATCGTCATCAGGTGGGACAACCACAGCAATCGTCATCTGGGAGAAAAGTCCACGTGGCCACGGAGAGAGACGCAGATTCCAAATATGCAGCAGGCATCAGGGTCTCAATGGGACCCACGACCTCCCGCGTACCAGGCGAGGTAGTTAACATCTGGTGGGGGATTATCTGATCCGGTTCCTTGGCCCCCCCGCCCCCCCCCCCTCCGCTAGGTCGACTCGGCCTTAAATGAGTGTGGCATGCAAGAACATCAGCGATGGGGAGACAAAGGCGGCCGGGCGTGGTGCTCGCCAACCACCAACCACCCCCCCCCTCGTGTGCCACAGTGCCGGTAGCCTTCATCGGGTGCTGCTACTCGCTAGCAGCACTTGCCCCTAGGGGCTGTGAGAGGCTACATGCGGGGCGGGGGTGACCTTTGTCTTTGGTGCCGTCTATAAATGACGTCACGCACCTGGGGGGGCGGGGGGCGGGGTCAGACATTTGTGACGATGTGTGACGAGGAAGGGGGCCGGGGGTGAGGAATGTGACGTCACATCAAATAAATGTGACGTCACATCAAATAAATATAGACGTCACGTTCTACTTAACTCAATAGACTTTGTTGTGGCCGAAACGTCGTGAGAATTTTATTGTGTTATTTTATTTTATCAATTTATTATTTTATTCTCATTCTACGTGGTGGTGACTTTACCGAAAGAACCAAAGAAGATGAATCCCTGCAGTCACGAAAGCTTTCAATCGAAATTTAAATAGACTTGTTCATAAATGTTTTCTCCTACAACGTCAGAGTGCAGCGCCACATTAAACACGCACTACAATGTGACAATAGTTTAAAGCGATTTGAAGCATGTTTTATATATTTTTTGGGGGGGGGGCGTGGATGGGGCAGAGCTTTGTGACGTCATATTTGAGGAGTGTGTTGGGGGGGGGGTGTCTGACTTTTTGTGACGCAGTGTGACGATGGAGGGGGTGGGGGTGAGTGAAAGATCGTCAAAAATCTCGTGACGTCATTTATGGACGGCCTCACTTTCTGTTTTGAGACCAGACTTGTGCGACTTCTATTCGGGGTGCATCTCATGAATGGGAGCAGCTTCGTTGGCCAAGGGGGTGGTCGCGGATCGGTCGGTTTAGGTGGAGTCTTGCTTTGCAGATCATCTTTATAATCCGCAGAATATCGTAAACCCGAAACGGATAAATCAATGGGTTATTATTTAAATTGTGTGTGTGTGTGTGGCAAAGTGAAGAGATGTGAAGGAAACGAAAATATATTTGCAAAATTTGCGTGCGTTTGTCTGCGTGTGTGTCTGTGTGTGTGACGAACACATCAATGAAATCTGCGTTAATGAATCCGCTGGCCCAAGGGTACATCGTGAGCCAAATGTATTCAGAATGCCACGGTACAAAGACGAAGATTCCCCGCCTCTCCCCCCCTCCCGTATAGTCTTGACGGACTGCTTGGGGCAAGTGCTGTCAGCGAGCAGTACCTACGAAGGGGCCTGCACTGTGGCACACGCGCTGGGTGGACGTGGCCAGCACCACGCCCGGCCGCCTTTGTCTTCCCAGTGGCGATGTTCGCCGGGGTTCCCACGTGAGGCTGAGTCGACCTAGGGGGAGGCCCCAGGACCGGTTCAGATAATCGTCGCACCGCCGCTCCCCACTACGCTACGCGATACATTGCCCACGAAAGAATGAAAATCATTGCTACACTATACACTATAATTGTGTGCCGTTCAACCCCGCCGCTACCCGACGCAGCCAATTAGCAAGTGACGAATTGGCACGGGTGAATGTGTCGTTAAAATCCGACACAGCCAACCAGTTAAGGGGTTGTCACGTGAAGAGAACGTGGCCAATTCGTCACTAGTACAGCACCAGTGTGTCGTGCAGTGTATAGTGTAGTGTAGTGTGTAGTATAGTGTATAGTGTAATGTATAGTGTAGTGTGTAGTGTAGTGTGTAGTATAGTGTAATGTATAGTGTAGTGCAGTGTATAATGTAATGTATAGTGTAGTGTAGAGTGTAGTGTAGAGTGTAGTGCAGTATAGTGTATAGTGCAGTGTATAAGTGTAGTGGATAGTTTAGTGCAGTGTATAGTGTAGTGTATAGTGTAGTGTATAGTGTAGTGTATAGTGTAGTGTATAGTATACTAGTACAGCACTAGTGTATAGTGTTGTGTATAGTGTAGTATATAGTGTAGTGTATAGTAGTGTATAGTAGTGTAGTGTATAGTAGTGTATAGTGTAGTGTATAGTGTAGTATATAGTATAGTGTAGTGTACAGTGTAGTGTATAGTGTAGTGTATAGTGTAGTGTATAATGTAATGTATAGTGTAATGTATAGTAGTGTATAGTGTAGTGTATAGTGTAGTGTATAGTGTAGTGTATAGTGTATAGTAGTGTAGTGTATAGTGCAGTGTATAGTAGTGTAGTGTAAAGTAGTGTATAGTGTAGTGTATAGTGTAGTGTATAGTAGTGTAGTGTATAGTGTAGTGTATAGCAGTGTAGTGTATAGTGTAGTGTATAGTGTAGTGTATAGTAGTGTAGTGTATAGTGTAGTGTATAGTGTAGTCTATAGTGTAGTGTAGTGTATAGTGTAGTGTATAGTGTAGTGTATAGTGTAGTGTATAGTGTAGTGTATAGTAGTGTATAGTGTAGTGTATAGTGTAGTGTATAGTAGTGTATAGTGTATTGTATAGTGTATTGTATAGTGTAGTGTATAGTGTAGTGTATAGTATAGTGTAGTGTATAGTGTTGTGTATAGTATAGTGTAGTGTATAGTGTAGTGTATTGTAGTGTATAGTGTAGTGTATAGTAGTGTATAGTGTAGTGTATAGTGTAGTATACTAGTACAGCCACACCGGTTGTGTGTTGGAGAGCCAGGGCCACAACACTTACAATCTGAGTACGACGTTTCGCCAGTAATTACAACCAGCTCCATCAGGTGACAGCCAGATTTGTGGCACATTCTGTTCACGTGACAACCCCTGACTAGCTGGCTGTGTCGGGTGGTGGCGGATTTAACGACGCAATTATATTTAAGCGATCTAACCCAAACACCCCCCCCCCCCTCCCATATTATGTATAATAATGATCACCTATATATTAGTATTCTCCCAGCCTCTCAACAATCTGTAAGATATAATTGAATTCTTGGTTCTTTCGGTAAAGTAACGTTGAAGGGAAACAATAAAATAATAAAAATATTAAACAATAAAAATTCTCACGACGTTTCGACTGCAACACAAGCAGTCATCATCAGGTGTGAAAACCAACGGCAAGAACATTTGAAAGAAGTGGCGGTTTGTATTGATTTATTTTTAAACGTTAGCGCCACGCTATTCGTGGTGCTAACGTCTGAAAATGAATAAATAAATAAATAAAAAACCCGCCACTTCTTTCAAATGTTTCTTGCCGTTGGTTTTCACACCTGATGATGATTGCTTGTGTTGCAGTCGAAACGTCGTGAGAATTTTATTGTTTTATATATTTTATTATTTGAATTGTTTCCCTTCAACGTGACTTTACCGAAAGAACCAAGAATATGAATCACTGCGGTCACGAATGGCTTTAAATCAAAATTGAATCTGTAAGATCTTAATATCCCGCTATATATGCATGCATTTGCACGCGGACCGATTTTTCTAATGCTGCTGCTGATTTGCATGGTAAAGACACACGTGGTTTGTTGGTGGTGGTTGTTGTTGTTGGTGGTTTTTGTTGACGGTAGTATGTCTGAGAGTATGTCTGTGGTGTGTGTGTGGTCTAGTTCTACTAGGCCTTGATAGAGTGTGTCTGTGGTGTGTGTGTGATCTAGTTCTACTAGGCCTTGATAGAGTGTCTGTGGTGTGTGTGTGTGGTCTAGTTCTACTAGGCCTTGACGGTGTGACTGTGGTGTGTGTGTGGTCTAGTTCTACTAGGCCTTGACAGAGTGTATCTGTGGTGTGTGTGTGTGGTCTAGTTCTACTAGGCCTTGATAGAGTGTCTGTGGTGTGTGTGTGGTCTAGTTCTACTAGGCCTTGACAGAGTGTGTCTGTGGTGTGTGTGTGGTCTAGTTCTACTAGGCCTTGATAGAGTGTGACTGTGGTGTGTGTGTGGTCTAGTTCTACTAGGCCTTGACAGAGTGTGTCTGTGGTATGTGTGTGGTCTAGTTCTACTAGGCCTTGACAGAGTGTGTCTGTGGTGTGTGTGTGGTCTAGTTCTACTAGGCCTTGATAGTGTGTGTCTGTGGTGTGTGTGTGGTCTAGTTCTACTAGGCCTTGACAGTGTGTGACTGTGGTGTGTGTGTGGTCTAGTTCTACTAGGCCTTGACAGAGTGTGTCTGTGGTGTGTGTGTGGTCTAGTTCTACTAGGCCTTGAAAGAGTGTGTGGTGTGTGTGGTCTAGTTCTACTAGGCCTTGACAGAGTGTGACTGTGGTGTGTGTGTGGTCTAGTTCTACTAGGCCTTGACAGTGTGACTGTGGTGTGTGTGTGGTCTAGTTCTACTAGGCCTTGACAGAGTGTGTCTGTGGTGTGTGTGTGGTCTAGTTCTACTAGGCCTTGATAGAGTGTGACTGTGGTGTGAGTGTGTGTGGTCTAGTTCTACTAGGCCTTGATAGAGTGTGACTGTGGTGTGTGTGTGGTCTAGTTCTACTAGGCCTTGACAGTGTGTGGTGTGTGTGTAGTCTAGTTCTACTAGGCCTTGACAGAGTATGTCTGTGGTGTGTGTGTGGTCTAGTTCCACTAGACCTTGACAGAGTGTGTCTGTGGTGTGTGTGTGGTCTAGTTCTACTAGGCCTTGACAGAGTGTGACTGTGGTGTGTGTGTGGTCTAGTTCTACTAGGCCTTGACAGTGTGTGACTGTGGTGTGTGTGTGGTCTCGTTCGACTAGGCCTTGATAGAGTGTGACTGTGGTGTGTGTGTGGTCTAGTTCTACTAGGCCTTGCCAGTGTGTATGTGGTGTGTGTGTGGTCTAGTTCTACTAGGCCTTGACAGTGTGTCTGTGGTGTGTGTGTAGTCTAGTTCTACTAGGCCTTGATATAGTGTGTCTGTGGTGTGTGTGTGGTCTAGTTCTACTAGGCCTTGACAGAGTGTGACTGTGGTGTGTGTGTGGTCTAGTTCTACTAGGCCTTGACAGAGTGTGACTGTGGTGTGTGTGTGGTCTAGTTCTACTAGGCCTTGACAGTGTGTCTGTGGTGTGTGAGTGGTCCAGTTCTACTAGGCCTTGATAGAGTGTGACTGTGGTGTGTGAGTGGTCCAGTTCTACTAGGCCTTAACAGAGTGTGTCTGTGGTGTGTGTGTGGTCTAGTTCTACTAGGCCTTTACAGTGTGTCTGTGGTGTGTGTGTGGTCTAGTTCTACTAGGCCTTGACAGAGTGTCTGTGGTGTGTGTGTGGTCTAGTTCTACTAGGCCTTGACAGAGTGTATCTGTGGTGTGTGTGTGGTCTAGTTCTACTAGGCCTTGACAGAGTGTGACTGTGGTGTGTGTGTGGTCTAGTTCTACTAGGCCTTGACAGTGTGTGTCTGTGGTGTGTGTGTGGTCTAGTTCTACTAGAACTTGACAGAGTGTGACTGTGGTGTGTGTGTGGTCTAGTTCTACTAGGCCTTGACAGAGTGTCTGTGGTATGTGTGTGGTCTAGTTCTACTAGGCCTTGACAGAGTGTGTCTGTGGTGTGTGTGTGGTCTAGTTCTACTAGGCCTTGACAGTGTGTGACTGTGGTGTGTGTGGTCTAGTTCTACTAGGCCTTGACAGAGTGTGTCTGTGGTGTGTGTGTGGTCTAGTTCTACTAGGCCTTGAAAGAGTGTGTGGTGTGTGTGGTCTAGTTCTACTAGGCCTTGACAGAGTGTGACTGTGGTGTGTGTGTGGTCTAGTTCTACTAGGCCTTGACAGTGTGACTGTGGTGTGTGTGTGGTCTAGTTCTACTAGGCCTTGACAGAGTGTGTCTGTGGTGTGTGTGTGGTCTAGTTCTACTAGGCCTTGATAGAGTGTGACTGTGGTGTGAGTGTGTGTGGTCTAGTTCTACTAGGCCTTGATAGAGTGTGACTGTGGTGTGTGTGTGGTCTAGTTCTACTAGGCCTTGACAGTGTGTGGTGTGTGTGTAGTCTAGTTCTACTAGGCCTTGACAGAGTATGTCTGTGGTGTGTGTGTGGTCTAGTTCCACTAGACCTTGACAGAGTGTGTCTGTGGTGTGTGTGTGGTCTAGTTCTACTAGGCCTTGACAGAGTGTGACTGTGGTGTGTGTGTGGTCTAGTTCTACTAGGCCTTGACAGTGTGTGACTGTGGTGTGTGTGTGGTCTAGTTCTACTAGGCCTTGACAGTGTGTGACTGTGGTGTGTGTGTGGTCTCGTTCGACTAGGCCTTGATAGAGTGTGACTGTGGTGTGTGTGTGGTCTAGTTCTACTAGGCCTTGACAGTGTGTCTGTGGTGTGTGTGTAGTCTAGTTCTACTAGGCCTTGATATAGTGTGTCTGTGGTGTGTGTGTGGTCTAGTTCTACTAGGCCTTGACAGAGTGTGACTGTGGTGTGTGTGTGGTCTAGTTCTACTAGGCCTTGACAGAGTGTGACTGTGGTGTGTGTGTGGTCTAGTTCTACTAGGCCTTGACAGTGTGTCTGTGGTGTGTGAGTGGTCCAGTTCTACTAGGCCTTGATAGAGTGTGACTGTGGTGTGTGAGTGGTCCAGTTCTACTAGGCCTTAACAGAGTGTGTCTGTGGTGTGTGTGTGGTCTAGTTCTACTAGGCCTTGATAGAGTGTGACTGTGATGTGTGTGGTCTAGTTCTACTAGGCCTTGATAGAGTGTGACTGTGGTGGTGTGTGGTCTAGTTCTAATAGGCCTTGACAGAGTGTCTCTGTGGTGTGTGTGTGGTCTAGTTCTACTAGGCCTTGATAGAGTGTGACTGTGGTTTGTGTGGTCTAGTTCTACTAGGCCTTGATAGAGTGTGACTGTGGTGTGTGTGGTCTAGTTCTACTAGGCCTTGACAGTGTGTGTCTGTGGTGTGTGTGTGGTCTAGTTCTACTAGGCCTTAACAGAGTGTGACTGTGGTGTGTGTGTGGTCTAGTTCTACTAGGCCTTGACAGAGTGTCTGTGGTGTGTGTGTGGTCTAGTTCTACTAGGCCTTGATATAGTGTGACTGTGGTGTGTGTGTGGTCTAGTTCTACTAGGCCTTGATAGAGTAGGACTGTGGTGTGTGTGTGGTCTAGTTCTACTAGGCCTTGACAGAGTGTGTCTGTGGTGTGTGTGTGTGGTCTAGTTCTACTAGTCCTTGACAGTGTGACTGTGGTGTGTGTGTGTGTGGTCTAGTTCTACTAGGCCTTGACAGTATGTGTCTGTGGTGTGTGTGTGGTCTAGTTCTACTAGGCCTTGATAGAGTGTGACTGTGGTGTGTGAGTGGTCTAGTTCTACTAGGCCTTGATAGAGTGTCTGTGGTGTGTGTGTGGTCTAGTTCTACTAGGCCTTGACAGAGTGTGTCTGTGGTGTGTGTGTGGTCTAGTTCTACTAGGCCTTGACAGAGTGTGTCTGTGGTGTGTGTGTGGTCTAGTTCTACTAGGCCTTGACAGAGTATGACTGTGGTGTGTGTGTGGTCCAGTTCTACTAGGCCTTGATAGAGTGTGACTGTGGTGTGTGAGTGGTCCAGTTCTACTAGGCCTTGACAGAGTGTGTCTGTGGTGTGTGTGTGGTCTAGTTCCACTAGGCCTTGACAGAGTGTGACTGTGGTGTGTGTGTGGTCTAGTTCTACTAGGCCTTGACAGTGTGTCTGTGGTGTGTGAGTGGTCCAGTTCTACTAGGCCTTGATAGAGTGTGACTGTGGTGTGTGAGTGGTCCAGTTCTACTAGGCCTTGACAGAGTGTGTCTGTGGTGTGTGTGTGGTCTAGTTCTACTAGGCCTTGATAGAGTGTGACTGTGGTGTGAGTGTGTGTGGTCTAGTTCTACTAGGCCTTGATAGAGTGTGACTGTGGTGTGTGTGTGGTCTAGTTCTACTAGGCCTTGACAGAGTGTCTGTGGTGGTGTGTGGTCTAGTTCTAATAGGCCTTGACAGAGTGTCTCTGTGGTGTGTGTGTGGTCTAGTTCTACTAGGCCTTGATAGAGTGTGACTGTGGTGTGTGTGGTCTAGTTCTACTAGGCCTTGACAGTGTGTATCTGTGGTGTGTGTGTGGTCTAGTTCTACTAGGCCTTAACAGAGTGTGACTGTGGTGTGTGTGTGGTCTAGTTCTACTAGGCCTTGACAGAGTGTCTGTGGTGTGTGTGTGGTCTAGTTCTACTAGGCCTTGATATAGTGTGACTGTGGTGTGTGTGTGGTCTAGTTCTACTAGGCCTTGATAGAGTAGGACTGTGGTGTGTGTGTGGTCTAGTTCTACTAGGCCTTGACAGAGTGTGTCTGTGGTGTGTGTGTGTGGTCTAGTTCTACTAGTCCTTGACAGTGTGACTGTGGTGTGTGTGTGTGGTCTAGTTCTACTAGGCCTTGACAGTATGTGTCTGTGGTGTGTGTGTGGTCTAGTTCTACTAGGCCTTGATAGAGTGTGACTGTGGTGTGTGAGTGGTCTAGTTCTACTAGGCCTTGATAGAGTGTCTGTGGTGTGTGTGTGGTCTAGTTCTACTAGGCCTTGACAGAGTGTGTCTGTGGTGTGTGTGTGGTCTAGTTCTACTAGGCCCTGACAGAGTGTCTGTGGTGTGTGTGTGGTCTAGTTCTACTAGGCCTTGATAGAGTGTGACTGTGGTGTGGGTGTGGTCTAGTTCTACTAGGCCTTGATAGAGTAGGACTGTGGTGTGTGTGTGGTCTAGTTCTACTAGGCCTTGACAGAGTGTGTCTGTGGTGTGTGTGTGTGTGGTCTAGTTCTATTAGTCCTTGACAGTGTGACTGTGGTGTGTGTGTGTGGTCTAGTTCTACTAGGCCTTGACAGTATGTGTCTGTGGTGTGTGTGTGGTCTAGTTCTACTAGGCCTTGATAGAGTGTCTGTGGGGTGTGTGTGGTCTAGTTCTACTAGGCCTTGACAGAGTGTGACTGTGGTGTGTGTGTGGTCTAGTTCTACTAGGCCTTGACAGAGTGTGTCTGCGGTGTGTGAGTGGTCTAGTTCTACTAGGCCTTGATAGAGTGTGTTTGTGGTGTGTGTGTGGTCTAGTTCTACTAGGACTTGACAGAGTGTGTCTGTGGTGTGTGTGTGGTCTAGTTCTACTAGGCCTTGATAGAGTGTGTCTGTGGTGTGTGAGTGGTCTAGTTCTACTAGGACTTGACAGTATGTCTGTGGTGTGTGTGTGGTCTAGTCCTACTAGGCCTTGACAGTGTGTCTGTGGTGTGTGTGTGTGGTCTAGTTCTACTTGGCCTTGACAGAGCGTGACTGTGGTGTGTGTGTGGTCTAGTTCTACTAGGCCTTGACAGAGTGTGTCTGTGGTGTGTGTGTGGTCTAGTTCTACTAGGCCTTGATAGAGTGTGACTGTGGTGTGTGTGGTCTAGTTCTACTAGGCCTTGATAGAGTGTGACTGTGGTGTGAGTGTGTGTGGTCTAGTTCTACTAGGCCTTGATAGAGTGTGACTGTGGTGTGTGTGTGGTCTAGTTCTACTAGGCCTTGACAGAGTGTCTGTGGTGGTGTGTGGTCTAGTTCTAATAGGCCTTGACAGAGTGTCTCTGTGGTGTGTGTGTGGTCTAGTTCTACTAGGCCTTGATAGAGTGTGACTGTGGTTTGTGTGGTCTAGTTCTACTAGGCCTTGATAGAGTGTGACTGTGGTGTGTGTGGTCTAGTTCTACTAGGCCTTGACAGTGTGTGTCTGTGGTGTGTGTGTGGTCTAGTTCTACTAGGCCTTAACAGAGTGTGACTGTGGTGTGTGTGTGGTCTAGTTCTACTAGGCCTTGACAGAGTGTCTGTGGTGTGTGTGTGGTCTAGTTCTACTAGGCCTTGATATAGTGTGACTGGGTGTGTGTGTGGTCTAGTTCTACTAGGCCTTGATAGTGTGTCTGTGGTGTGTGTGTAGTCTAGTTCTACTAGGCCTTGATATAGTGTGTCTGTGGTGTGTGTGTGGTCTAGTTCTACTAGGCCTTGACAGAGTGTGACTGTGGTGTGTGTGTGGTCTAGTTCTACTAGGCCTTGACAGAGTGTGACTGTGGTGTGTGTGTGGTCTAGTTCTACTAGGCCTTGACAGTGTGTCTGTGGTGTGTGAGTGGTCCAGTTCTACTAGGCCTTGATAGAGTGTGACTGTGGTGTGTGAGTGGTCCAGTTCTACTAGGCCTTAACAGAGTGTGTCTGTGGTGTGTGTGTGGTCTAGTTCTACTAGGCCTTTACAGTGTGTCTGTGGTGTGTGTGTGGTCTAGTTCTACTAGGCCTTGACAGAGTGTCTGTGGTGTGTGTGTGGTCTAGTTCTACTAGGCCTTGACAGAGTGTATCTGTGGTGTGTGTGTGGTCTAGTTCTACTAGGCCTTGACAGAGTGTGACTGTGGTGTGTGTGTGGTCTAGTTCTACTAGGCCTTGACAGTGTGTGTCTGTGGTGTGTGTGTGGTCTAGTTCTACTAGAACTTGACAGAGTGTGACTGTGGTGTGTGTGTGGTCTAGTTCTACTAGGCCTTGACAGAGTGTCTGTGGTATGTGTGTGGTCTAGTTCTACTAGGCCTTGACAGAGTGTGTCTGTGGTGTGTGTGTGGTCTAGTTCTACTAGGCCTTGACAGTGTGTGACTGTGGTGTGTGTGGTCTAGTTCTACTAGGCCTTGACAGAGTGTGTCTGTGGTGTGTGTGTGGTCTAGTTCTACTAGGCCTTGAAAGAGTGTGTGGTGTGTGTGGTCTAGTTCTACTAGGCCTTGACAGAGTGTGACTGTGGTGTGTGTGTGGTCTAGTTCTACTAGGCCTTGACAGTGTGACTGTGGTGTGTGTGTGGTCTAGTTCTACTAGGCCTTGACAGAGTGTGTCTGTGGTGTGTGTGTGGTCTAGTTCTACTAGGCCTTGATAGAGTGTGACTGTGGTGTGAGTGTGTGTGGTCTAGTTCTACTAGGCCTTGATAGAGTGTGACTGTGGTGTGTGTGTGGTCTAGTTCTACTAGGCCTTGACAGTGTGTGGTGTGTGTGTAGTCTAGTTCTACTAGGCCTTGACAGAGTATGTCTGTGGTGTGTGTGTGGTCTAGTTCCACTAGACCTTGACAGAGTGTGTCTGTGGTGTGTGTGTGGTCTAGTTCTACTAGGCCTTGACAGAGTGTGACTGTGGTGTGTGTGTGGTCTAGTTCTACTAGGCCTTGACAGTGTGTGACTGTGGTGTGTGTGTGGTCTAGTTCTACTAGGCCTTGACAGTGTGTGACTGTGGTGTGTGTGTGGTCTCGTTCGACTAGGCCTTGATAGAGTGTGACTGTGGTGTGTGTGTGGTCTAGTTCTACTAGGCCTTGACAGTGTGTCTGTGGTGTGTGTGTAGTCTAGTTCTACTAGGCCTTGATATAGTGTGTCTGTGGTGTGTGTGTGGTCTAGTTCTACTAGGCCTTGACAGAGTGTGACTGTGGTGTGTGTGTGGTCTAGTTCTACTAGGCCTTGACAGAGTGTGACTGTGGTGTGTGTGTGGTCTAGTTCTACTAGGCCTTGACAGTGTGTCTGTGGTGTGTGAGTGGTCCAGTTCTACTAGGCCTTGATAGAGTGTGACTGTGGTGTGTGAGTGGTCCAGTTCTACTAGGCCTTAACAGAGTGTGTCTGTGGTGTGTGTGTGGTCTAGTTCTACTAGGCCTTGATAGAGTGTGACTGTGATGTGTGTGGTCTAGTTCTACTAGGCCTTGATAGAGTGTGACTGTGGTGGTGTGTGGTCTAGTTCTAATAGGCCTTGACAGAGTGTCTCTGTGGTGTGTGTGTGGTCTAGTTCTACTAGGCCTTGATAGAGTGTGACTGTGGTTTGTGTGGTCTAGTTCTACTAGGCCTTGATAGAGTGTGACTGTGGTGTGTGTGGTCTAGTTCTACTAGGCCTTGACAGTGTGTGTCTGTGGTGTGTGTGTGGTCTAGTTCTACTAGGCCTTAACAGAGTGTGACTGTGGTGTGTGTGTGGTCTAGTTCTACTAGGCCTTGACAGAGTGTCTGTGGTGTGTGTGTGGTCTAGTTCTACTAGGCCTTGATATAGTGTGACTGTGGTGTGTGTGTGGTCTAGTTCTACTAGGCCTTGATAGAGTAGGACTGTGGTGTGTGTGTGGTCTAGTTCTACTAGGCCTTGACAGAGTGTGTCTGTGGTGTGTGTGTGTGGTCTAGTTCTACTAGTCCTTGACAGTGTGACTGTGGTGTGTGTGTGTGTGGTCTAGTTCTACTAGGCCTTGACAGTATGTGTCTGTGGTGTGTGTGTGGTCTAGTTCTACTAGGCCTTGATAGAGTGTGACTGTGGTGTGTGAGTGGTCTAGTTCTACTAGGCCTTGATAGAGTGTCTGTGGTGTGTGTGTGGTCTAGTTCTACTAGGCCTTGACAGAGTGTGTCTGTGGTGTGTGTGTGGTCTAGTTCTACTAGGCCTTGACAGAGTGTGTCTGTGGTGTGTGTGTGGTCTAGTTCTACTAGGCCTTGACAGAGTATGACTGTGGTGTGTGTGTGGTCCAGTTCTACTAGGCCTTGATAGAGTGTGACTGTGGTGTGTGAGTGGTCCAGTTCTACTAGGCCTTGACAGAGTGTGTCTGTGGTGTGTGTGTGGTCTAGTTCCACTAGGCCTTGACAGAGTGTGACTGTGGTGTGTGTGTGGTCTAGTTCTACTAGGCCTTGACAGTGTGTCTGTGGTGTGTGAGTGGTCCAGTTCTACTAGGCCTTGATAGAGTGTGACTGTGGTGTGTGAGTGGTCCAGTTCTACTAGGCCTTGACAGAGTGTGTCTGTGGTGTGTGTGTGGTCTAGTTCTACTAGGCCTTGATAGAGTGTGACTGTGGTGTGAGTGTGTGTGGTCTAGTTCTACTAGGCCTTGATAGAGTGTGACTGTGGTGTGTGTGTGGTCTAGTTCTACTAGGCCTTGACAGAGTGTCTGTGGTGGTGTGTGGTCTAGTTCTAATAGGCCTTGACAGAGTGTCTCTGTGGTGTGTGTGTGGTCTAGTTCTACTAGGCCTTGATAGAGTGTGACTGTGGTGTGTGTGGTCTAGTTCTACTAGGCCTTGACAGTGTGTATCTGTGGTGTGTGTGTGGTCTAGTTCTACTAGGCCTTAACAGAGTGTGACTGTGGTGTGTGTGTGGTCTAGTTCTACTAGGCCTTGACAGAGTGTCTGTGGTGTGTGTGTGGTCTAGTTCTACTAGGCCTTGATATAGTGTGACTGTGGTGTGTGTGTGGTCTAGTTCTACTAGGCCTTGATAGAGTAGGACTGTGGTGTGTGTGTGGTCTAGTTCTACTAGGCCTTGACAGAGTGTGTCTGTGGTGTGTGTGTGTGGTCTAGTTCTACTAGTCCTTGACAGTGTGACTGTGGTGTGTGTGTGTGGTCTAGTTCTACTAGGCCTTGACAGTATGTGTCTGTGGTGTGTGTGTGGTCTAGTTCTACTAGGCCTTGATAGAGTGTGACTGTGGTGTGTGAGTGGTCTAGTTCTACTAGGCCTTGATAGAGTGTCTGTGGTGTGTGTGTGGTCTAGTTCTACTAGGCCTTGACAGAGTGTGTCTGTGGTGTGTGTGTGGTCTAGTTCTACTAGGCCCTGACAGAGTGTCTGTGGTGTGTGTGTGGTCTAGTTCTACTAGGCCTTGATAGAGTGTGACTGTGGTGTGGGTGTGGTCTAGTTCTACTAGGCCTTGATAGAGTAGGACTGTGGTGTGTGTGTGGTCTAGTTCTACTAGGCCTTGACAGAGTGTGTCTGTGGTGTGTGTGTGTGTGGTCTAGTTCTATTAGTCCTTGACAGTGTGACTGTGGTGTGTGTGTGTGGTCTAGTTCTACTAGGCCTTGACAGTATGTGTCTGTGGTGTGTGTGTGGTCTAGTTCTACTAGGCCTTGATAGAGTGTCTGTGGTGTGTGTGTGGTCTAGTTCTACTAGGCCTTGACAGAGTGTGACTGTGGTGTGTGTGTGGTCTAGTTCTACTAGGCCTTGACAGAGTGTGTCTGCGGTGTGTGAGTGGTCTAGTTCTACTAGGCCTTGATAGAGTGTGTTTGTGGTGTGTGTGTGGTCTAGTTCTACTAGGACTTGACAGAGTGTGTCTGTGGTGTGTGTGTGGTCTAGTTCTACTAGGCCTTGATAGAGTGTGTCTGTGGTGTGTGAGTGGTCTAGTTCTACTAGGACTTGACAGTATGTCTGTGGTGTGTGTGTGGTCTAGTCCTACTAGGCCTTGACAGTGTGTCTGTGGTGTGTGTGTGTGGTCTAGTTCTACTTGGCCTTGACAGAGCGTGACTGTGGTGTGTGTGTGGTCTAGTTCTACTAGGCCTTGACAGAGTGTGTCTGTGGTGTGTGTGTGGTCTAGTTCTACTAGGCCTTGATAGAGTGTGACTGTGGTGTGTGTGGTCTAGTTCTACTAGGCCTTGATAGAGTGTGACTGTGGTGTGAGTGTGTGTGGTCTAGTTCTACTAGGCCTTGATAGAGTGTGACTGTGGTGTGTGTGTGGTCTAGTTCTACTAGGCCTTGACAGAGTGTCTGTGGTGGTGTGTGGTCTAGTTCTAATAGGCCTTGACAGAGTGTCTCTGTGGTGTGTGTGTGGTCTAGTTCTACTAGGCCTTGATAGAGTGTGACTGTGGTTTGTGTGGTCTAGTTCTACTAGGCCTTGATAGAGTGTGACTGTGGTGTGTGTGGTCTAGTTCTACTAGGCCTTGACAGTGTGTGTCTGTGGTGTGTGTGTGGTCTAGTTCTACTAGGCCTTAACAGAGTGTGACTGTGGTGTGTGTGTGGTCTAGTTCTACTAGGCCTTGACAGAGTGTCTGTGGTGTGTGTGTGGTCTAGTTCTACTAGGCCTTGATATAGTGTGACTGGGTGTGTGTGTGGTCTAGTTCTACTAGGCCTTGATAGAGTAGGACTGTGGTGTGTGTGTGGTCTAGTTCTACTAGGCCTTGACAGAGTGTGTCTGTGGTGTGTGTGTGTGGTCTAGTTCTACTAGTCCTTGACAGTGTGACTGTGGTGTGTGTGTGTGTGGTCTAGTTTTACTAGGCCTTGACAGTATGTGTCTGTGGTGTGTGTGTGGTCTAGTTCTACTAGGCCTTGATAGAGTGTGACTGTGGTGTGTGAGTGGTCTAGTTCTACTAGGCCTTGATAGAGTGTCTGTGGTGTGTGTGTGGTCTAGTTCTACTAGGCCTTGACAGAGTGTGTCTGTGGTGTGTGTGTGGTCTAGTTCTACTAGGCCTTGACAGAGTGTGACTGTGGTGTGTGTGTGGTCTAGTTCTACTAGGCCTTGACAGTGTGTCTGTGGTATGTGAGTGGTCCAGTTCTACTAGGCCTTGATAGAGTGTGACTGTGGTGTGTGAGTGGTCCAGTTCTACTAGGCCTTGACAGAGTGTGTCTGTGGTGTGTGTGTGGTCTAGTTCTACTAGGCCTTGACAGAGTGTGACTGTGGTGTGTGTGTGGTCTAGTTCTACTAGGCCTTGACAGTGTGTCTGTGGTGTGTGAGTGGTCCAGTTCTACTAGGCCTTGATAGAGTGTGACTGTGGTGTGTGAGTGGTCCAGTTCTACTAGGCCTTGACAGAGTGTGTCTGTGGTGTGTGTGTGGTCTAGTTCTACTAGGCCTTGATAGAGTGTGACTGTGGTGTGAGTGTGTGTGGTCTAGTTCTACTAGGCCTTGATAGAGTGTGACTGTGGTGTGTGTGTGGTCTAGTTCTACTAGGCCTTGACAGAGTGTCTGTGGTGGTGTGTGGTCTAGTTCTAATAGGCCTTGACAGAGTGTCTCTGTGGTGTGTGTGTGGTCTAGTTCTACTAGGCCTTGATAGAGTGTGACTGTGGTGTGTGTGGTCTAGTTCTACTAGGCCTTGACAGTGTGTGTCTGTGGTATGTGTGTGGTCTAGTTCTACTAGGCCTTAACAGAGTGTGACTGTGGTGTGTGTGTGGTCTAGTTCTACTAGGCCTTGACAGAGTGTCTGTGGTGTGTGTGTGGTCTAGTTCTACTAGGCCTTGATATAGTGTGACTGTTGTGTGTGTGTGGTCTAGTTCTACTAGGCCTTGATAGAGTAGGACTGTGGTGTGTGTGTGGTCTAGTTCTACTAGGCCTTGACAGAGTGTGTCTGTGGTGTGTGTGTGTGGTCTAGTTCTACTAGTCCTTGACAGTGTGACTGTGGTGTGTGTGTGTGGTCTAGTTCTACTAGGCCTTGACAGTATGTGTCTGTGGTGTGTGTGTGGTCTAGTTCTACTAGGCCTTGATAGAGTGTGACTGTGGTGTGTGAGTGGTCTAGTTCTACTAGGCCTTGATAGAGTGTCTGTGGTGTGTGTGTGGTCTAGTTCTACTAGGCCTTGACAGAGTGTGTCTGTGGTGTGTGTGTGGTCTAGTTCTACTAGGCCTTGACAGAGTGTCTGTGGTGTGTGTGTGGTCTAGTTCTACTAGGCCTTGATAGAGTGTGACTGTGGTGTGGGTGTGGTCTAGTTCTACTAGGCCTTGATAGAGTAGGACTGTGGTGTGTGTGTGGTCTAGTTCTACTAGTCCTTGACAGAGTGTGTCTGTGGTGTGTGTGTGTGGTCTAGTTCTATTAGTCCTTGACAGTGTGACTGTGGTGTGTGTGTGTGGTCTAGTTCTACTAGGCCTTGACAGTATGTGTCTGTGGTGTGTGTGTGGTCTAGTTCTACTAGGCCTTGATAGAGTGTCTGTGGTGTGTGTGTGGTCTAGTTCTACTAGGCCTTGACAGAGTGTGACTGTGGTGTGTGTGTGGTCTAGTTCTACTAGGCCTTGACAGAGTGTGTCTGCGGTGTGTGAGTGGTCTAGTTCTACTAGGCCTTGATAGAGTGTGTCTGTGGTGTGTGTGTGGTCTAGTTCTACTAGGACTTGACAGAGTGTGTCTGTGGTGTGTGTGTGGTCTAGTTCTACTAGGCCTTGATAGAGGGTGTCTGTGGTGTGTGAGTGGTCTAGTTCTACTAGGACTTGACAGAGTGTGTCTGTGGTGTGTCTGTGGTCTAGTTCTACTAGGCCTTGAAAGAGTGTGACCGTGGTGTGTGTGGTCTAGTTCTACTAGGCCTTGACAGTATGTCTGTGGTGTGTGTGTGGTCTAGTCCTACTAGGCTTTGACAGTGTGACTGTGGTGTGTGTGTGTGTGGTCTAGTTCTACTTGGCCTTGACAGAGCGTGACTGTGGTGTGTGTGTGGTCTAGTTCTACTAGGCCTTGACAGAGTGTGTCTGTGGTGTGTGTGTGGTCTAGTTCTACTTGGCCTTGACAGAGCGTGACTGTGGTGTGTGTGTGGTCTAGTTCTACTAGGCCTTGACAGAGTGTGTCTGTGGTGTGTGTGTGGTTTAGTTCTACTTGGCCTTGACAGAGCGTGACTGGTGTTTGTGTGGTCTTGTTGAAATTTTATTATTCTATTATTTCCCTTCTACGTGACTTTCCCGAAAGAACCAAGAATATTTATTGGTTCGTTACACAATCTTGATTTGAAGCTTTCGTGACTGCAGGAATCCATACTCCCTGGTTGTTTCGGCAAAGTCACGTGGGTAGAAAAAATAATAATAGATCACCACGTTTCGATCGCAACGCAAGCACTCGTCATCAGGCGGGACAACCACAGCAATCATCAGCTGTGAGACAACCACAGCAATCGTCATCAGGCGGATATTTTGTTACACTGTGATCTATTATTTTGTTACACAGTGTGATCTGTTATTTTGTGTGGTGAGCGCGTGGTGGGTGACTTGGGGAGCGACTTGGTGAGGTCGTGGTGAGCGACTTGGTGAGCGACTTGGTGAGGTCGTGGTGAGCGACTTGGTGAGCGACTTGGTGAGGTCGTGGTGAGCTCGTGGTGAGGTCGTGGTGAGCGACTTGGTGAGCGACTTGGTGAGGTCGTGGTGAGCGACTTGGTGAGCGACTTGGTAAGGTCATGGTGAGCGACTTGGTGAGCGCGTGGTGAGCGACTTGGTGAGGTCGTGGTGAGCTCGTGGTGAGGTCGTGGTGAGCGACTTGGTGAGCGACTTGGTCAGCTCGTGGTGAGCGACTTGGTGAGCTCGTGGTGAGCGAATTGGTGAGCGCGTGGTGAGGTCGTGGTGAGCGACTTGGTGAGCGACTTGGTGAGCTCGTGGTGAGGGACTTGGTGAGCGCGTGGTGAGCACGTGGTGAGCTCGTGGTGAGGTCGTGGTGAGCGACTTGGTGAGCGACTTGGTCAGCTCGTGGTGAGCGACTTGGTCAGCTCGTGGTGAGCGACTTGGTGAGGGACTTGGTGAGCGACTTGGTGAGTGTGTGGTGAGCGACTTGGTGAGCTCGTGGTGAGCACGTGGTGAGCTAGTGGTGAGCACGTGGTGAGCTCGTGGTGAGCACGTGGTGAGCTCGTGGTGAGCACGTGGTGAGCTCGTAGTGAGCACGTAGTGAGCTCGTGGTGAGGTCGTGGTGAGCGACTTGGTGAGCGACTTGGTCAGCTCGTGGTGAGCGACTTGGTGAGGGACTTGGTGAGCGGCTTGGTGAGTGTGTGGTGAGCGACTTGGTGAGCGAGTGGTAAGCGACTTGGTGAGTGACTTGGTGAGCACGTGGTGGTCTCGTGGTGAGCGCGTGGTGATGTCGTGGTGAGGGACTTGGTGAGCGACTTGGTGAGCGACTTGGTGAGCGACTTTGTGAGCGACTTGGTGAGCGACTTGGTGAGGTCGTGGTGAGCGACTTGGTGAGCGACTTGGTGAGGTCGTGGTGAGCGACTTGGTGAGCGACTTGGTGAGCGACTTGGTGAGCGACTTGGTGAGGTCGTGGTGAGCGACTTGGTGAGCGCGTGGTGAGCTGGTGGTGAGCTCGTGGTGAGCTCGTGGTGAGCGACTTGGTGAGGTCGTGGTGAGCGACTTGGTGAGCCACTTGGTCAGCTCGTGGTGAGCGACTTGGTGAGCGAGTGGTGAGCGACTTGGTGAGCGCGTGGTGAGCGACTTGGTCAGCTCGTGGTGAGCGACTTGGTGAGCACGTGGTGAGCGACTTGGTGAGCGACTTGGTGAGCGACTTGGTGAGGTCGTGGTGAGCGACTTGGTGAGCGACTTGGTGAGCGACTTGGTGAGGTCGTGGTGAGCGACTTGGTGAGCGCGTGGTGAGCTTGTGGTGAGCTCGTGGTGAGCGACTTGGTGAGGTCGTGGTGAGCGACTTGGTGAGCCACTTGGTCAGCTCGTGGTGAGCGACTTGGTGAGCGAGTGGTGAGCGACTTGGTGAGCGCGTGGTGAGGTCGTGGTGAGGGACTTGGTGAGCACGTGGTGAGCACGTAGTGAGCACGTGGTGAGTGCGTGGTGAGCGACTTGGTGAGCGACTTGGTGAGCGCGTGGTGAGCACGTGGTGAGGTCGTGGTGAGCACGTGGTGAGGGACTTGGTGAGGGACTTGGTGAGCTCGTGGTGGTCTCGTGGTGAGCGAGTGGTGAGCGACTTGGTGAGCGAGTGGTGAGCGTGTGGTGAGCGAGTGGTGAGCGTGTGGTGAGGGACTTGGTGAGGTCGTGGTGAGGTCGTGGTGAGCGTGTGGTGAGCGTGTGGTGAGGGACTTGGTGAGCTCGTGGTGGTCTCGTGGTGAGCGAGTGGTGAGCGACTTGGTGAGCGAGTGGTGAGCGTGTGGTGAGCGAGTGGTGAGCGTGTGGTGAGGGACTTGGTGAGGTCGTGGTGAGGTCGTGGTGAGCGTGTGGTGAGGGACTTGGTGAGGTCGTGGTGAGGTCGTGGTGAGCGTGTGGTGAGGTCGTGGTGAGGTCGTGGTGAGGTCGTGGTGAGCGAGTGGTGAGGGACTTGGTGAGGTCGTGGTGAGGTCGTGGTGAGCGTGTGGTGAGCGTGTGGTGAGGGACTTGGTGAGCACGTGGTGGTCTCGTGGTGAGCGAGTGGTGAGCGTGTGGTGAGGGACTTGGTGAGGTCGTGGTGAGGTCGTGGTGAGCGTGTGGTGAGCGTGTGGTGAGGGACTTGGTGAGCTCGTGGTGGTCTCGTGGTGAGCGAGTGGTGAGCGACTTGGTGAGCGAGTGGTGAGCGTGTGGTGAGCGAGTGGTGAGCGTGTGGTGAGGGACTTGGTGAGGTCGTGGTGAGGTCGTGGTGAGCGTGTGGTGAGGGACTTGGTGAGGTCGTGGTGAGGTCGTGGTGAGCGTGTGGTGAGGTCGTGGTGAGGTCGTGGTGAGGTCGTGGTGAGCGAGTGGTGAGGGACTTGGTGAGGTCGTGGTGAGGTCGTGGTGAGCGTGTGGTGAGCGTGTGGTGAGGGACTTGGTGAGCACGTGGTGGTCTCGTGGTGAGCGAGTGGTGAGCGTGTGGTGAGGGACTTGGTGAGGTCGTGGTGAGGTCGTGGTGAGCGTGTGGTGAGGGACTTGGTGAGGTCGTGGTGAGCGAGTGGTGAGCGAGTGGTGAGGTCGTGGTGAGGTCGTTGTGAGCGAGTGGTGAGCGTGTGGTGAGGGACTTGGTGAGGTCGTGGTGAGGTCGTGGTGAGCGAGTGGGGCCACTGAGTTGCGGACCCGGGTCGGTGGCTGTCGAAGTCGCTGCCACCAGGGGGCGCATCGAGACCACAACTCGGGTTGCTGAATCACAATCTACACCACCCCCCACCCCCACCCTCCCCCCACACTCCACCCTCCACCACCCCCCACCACCCTCCACCACCCACCCTCCCCCCACACTCCACCCCCCACCCTCCCCCCACCCTCCCCCCACCCTCCCCCCACCCTCCACCACCCCCCACCCCATCAATATTGAAGGCAGTTTTTGTGGCAATGACGCACGCGGCACGGATTTACAGAATTCACCACCACGAGCACCATCACCATCATCACCATCACCACCACGAGCACCATCACCATCATCACCATCACCATCATCACCACCATCACCATCTCCACCATCACCACCACCACGAGCACCATCACCATCACCACCATCACCACCACCATCACCATCATCACCATCACCATCATCACCATCATCACCATCACCATCACCACCATCACCACCACCATCACCATCATCACCATCACCATCATCACCATCATCACCATCACCACCACGAGCACCATCACCATCATCACCATCACCATCATCACCATCACCATCATCACCATCACCATCATCACCATCACCACCACCATCATCACCACCACCACCACGAGCACCATCACCATCATCACCATCACCATCATCACCACCACGAGCACCATCACCATCACCACCACGAGCACCATCACCATCATCACCAGCACCATCATCACCATCACCATCATCACCACCACCATCACCATCATCACCATCACCATCTCCACCATCACCCCCACCACGAGCACCATCACCATCTCCACCATCACCACGAGCACCATCACCACCATCACCATCATCACCATTATCATATCCACCATCACCACCACCCCGAGCACCATCACCATCACCACCATCACCACCAGCACCATCACCACCATCACCACCACGAGCACCATCACCATCACCACCAGCACCATCACCTCCAGCACCATCACCTCCAGCACCATCACCTCCAGCACCATCACCTCCAGCACCATCACACCACGAGCACCATCACCTCCAGCACCATCACCACCATCACCACCTTCACCATCATCACCTCCAGCACCATCACCTCCAGCACCATCACCTCCAGCACCATCACGACCACGAGCACCATCACCTCCAGCATCACCTCCACCACCATCACCTCCAGCACCATCACCTCCACCATCACCACCATCACCTCCACCACGAGCACCATCACCTCCACCACCATCACCTCCACCATCACCACCATCACCTCCACAACGAGCACCATCACCTCCACCACGACCATCATCACCTCCAGCACCATCACCTCCACCATCATCACCTCCAGCACGACCACCATCACCTCCAGCACCATCACCTCCAGCACCATCACCTCCACCATCATCACCTCCAGCACCATCACCACCACCACCACCACCACCACGAGCACCATCACCTCCAGCACCATCACCTCCAGCACCATCACCTCCACCATCATCACCTCCAGCACCATCACCTCCATCACCATCACCTCCAGCACCATCATCACCTCCAGCACCATCATCACCTCCACCATCATCACCTCCACCATCATCACCTCCACCACGACTACCATCACCTCCAGCACCATCACCTCCACCATCATCACCTGCACCATCATCACCTCCACCACGACCATCATCACCTCCACCACGACCATCATCACCTCCAGCACCATCACCTCCACCATCATCACCTCCAGCACCATCACCTCCACCATCATCACCACGAGCACCATCACCTGCAGCACCATCACCTGCAGATCCATCACCTCCACCATCATCACCTCCAGCACCATCACCTCCAGCATCACCTCCACCACCATCACCTCCAGCACCATCACCTCCACCATCACCACCATCACCTCCACAACGAGCACCATCACCTCCACCACGACCATCATCACCTCCAGCACCATCACCTCCACCATCATCACCTCCAGCACGACCACCATCACCTCCAGCACCACCACCACCTCCAGCACCTCCAGCACCATCACCTCCAGCACCATCACCTCCTCCACGACCACCATCACCTCCACCACGACCACCATCACCTCCAGCACCATCACCTCCAACACCATCACCTCCAGCACCATCACCTCCAACACCATCACCTCCAGCACCATCACCTCCACCACCATCACCTCCACCATCATCACCTCCACCATCATCACCTCCACCATCATCACCTCCACCACGACCACCATCACCTCCAGCACCATCATCTCCAAGATCATCACCTCCACCATCTCCACCATCAACTCCACCAAGACCACCATCACCTCCAGCACCATCACCTCTACCATCACCTCCAGCACCATCACCTCCACCATCATCACCTCCACCATAATCACCTCCACCACGACCACCATCACCTCCAGCACCATCACCTCCACCACGACCACCATCACCTCCAGCACCATCACCTCCAGCACCATCACCTCCACCACGAACACCATCACCTCCACCACGACCACCATCACTTCCAGCACCATCACCTCCAGCACCATCACGTCCAGCACCATCACCTCCAGCACCATCACCTCCACCATCATCACCTCCACCATCATCACCTCCACCATCATCAACTCCACCACGACCACCATCACCTCCAGCACCATCACCTCCACCATCATCACCTCCACCATCTCCACCATCACCTCCACCACGACCACCATCACCTCCAGCACCATCACCTCCACCATCACCTCCAGCACCATCACCTCCACCACGACCACCATCACCTCCACCACGACCATCATCACCTCCACCACGACCATCATCACCTCCAGCACCATCACCTCCACCACGACCACCATCACCTCCAGCACCATCACCTCCACCATCATCACCTCCAGCCCCATCACCTCCAGCACCATCACCTCCACCACGACCACCATCACCTCCACCACCATCACCTCCACCACGACCACCATCACCTCCAGCACCATCACCTCCACCACGACCAACATCACCTCCAGCACCATCACCTCCACCACCACGACCACCATCACCTCCACCACGACCACCATCACCTCCACCACGAGCACCATCACCTCCACCACATCACCTCCACCATCACCACCATCACCTCCACAACGAGCACCATCACCTCCACCACGACCATCATCACCTCCAGCACCATCACCTCCACCATCATCACCTCCAGCACGACCACCATCACCTCCAGCACCATCACCTCCAGCAACATCACCTCCAGCACCATCACCTCCAGCACCATCACCTCCACCATCATCACCTCCAGCACCATCACCTCCAGCACCATCACCTCCAGCACCATCACCTCCACCACGACCACCATCACCTCCACCATCACCTCCACCACGACCACCATCACCTCCACCACGACCACCATCACCTCCAGCACCATCACCTCCAGCACCATCACCTCCAGCACCATCACCTCCACCATCTCCACCATCACCTCCACCACGACCACCATCACCTCCAGCACCATCACCTCCACCATCACCTCCTGCACCATCACCTCCACCATCATCACCTCCACCATCATCACCTCCACCACGTCCACCATCACCTCCTGCACCATCAGCTCCACCATCATCACCTCCACCATGACCACCATCACCTCCACCACGACCACCATCACCTCCAGCACCATCACCTCCACCACGACCACCATCACCTCCACCACGACCACCATTACCTCCACCACGACCACCATCACCTCCACCACGACCACCATCACCTCCAGCACCATCACCTCCACCACGACCACCATCACCTCCACCACGACCACCATCACCTCTACCACGACCACCAACATCTCCACCACGACCACCATCACCTCCACCACGACCACCATCACCTCCACCATCTCCACCATCACCTCCACCACGACCACCATCACCTCCACCACGACCACCATCACCTCCACCACGACCACCATCACCTCCACCACGACCATCATCACCTCCACCACCATCACCTCCACCACGACCACCATCACCTCCCCCACGACCACCATCACCTCCACCACGACCACCATCACCTCCACCACGACCACCATCACCTCCACCATCTCCACCATCACGTCCACCACGACCACCATCACCTCCACCACGACCACCATTACCTCCACCATCTCCACCATCACCTCCACCACGACCATCATCACCTCCACCATCTCCGCCATCACCTCCACCACGACCATCATCACCTCCACCATCTCCACCATCACCTCCACCACGACCACCATCACCTCCACCACGACCACCATCACCTCCACCGCCATCAACTCCACCACGATCACCATCACCTCCACCACCATCACCTCCACCACGACCACCATCACCTCCACCGCCATCACCTCCACCACGACCATCATCACCTCCACCATCTCCACCATCACCTCCACCACCATCACCTCCACCATCATCACCTCCACCATCTCCACCATCACCTCCACCACGACCACTATCACCTCCACCACGACCACCATCACCTCCACCGCCATCACCTCCACCATGACCACCATCACCTCCACCACGACCATCATCACCTCCACCACGACCATCATCACCTCCACCGCCACCATCACCACCTCCATCTCCATCAACAACAACAATTGCCATTCGCCACTAAGTGGCGGTGACGTGAGACCACGACGCTTGTGCCAGGCCATGAGCACTTTGAGGCCACGTGAAGTGTCGAATGCCCGCTAGCAGGAGGTCACGGGGCAGACCCAGCAGGTGCCACGGGTCGACGGACTGAGATGACTGGCTGAAGCACCACCTGTGCCCCCTACTGTGCCAACCACCACCATCTCCACCACCACCATCTGCACCACCATCGCCACCACGACCACCATCACCGCCACCATCTTCACCACTACCACCACTCCACTGCCACCACCACCATCTCCACCACCACCACCACCGTTACCATCACGATCACCATCACCGCCACCATCACCACCACCATCTCCACCACCATCACCACCATCTCCACCACCACCACCACCATCATCGCCACCATCACCACCATCGCCATCATCGCCATCGTCGTCGTTGTGTGGACATCTACAGCAGCAGCTGTAAAACTCTAAACGAGTGGCGTTGATTCTACAAGCGGAGGGGAAAAACCCGAGGACCTCCATGAACAAAATATCCACACGACCACGGGGAGAGAGAGAGAGACACTCAAACTCCAAATATACAGCAGCAGCAGGCGTCAGGGTGCAGATCGAACCCACGACCTCCTGTATACCAGGCGAGGCAGTTAACATCTCATAGCCACCGTGATGATGATGATGATGAGAGAGAGAGAGACACTCGAACTCCAAATATACAGCAGCAGCAGGAGGCATCAGCGTGCAGATCGAATCCACGACCTCCTGCGTACCAGGCGAAGTAGTTAATCACCCCCCTATGCAGTAATTAACATCTATTACATATTTTATTAAACCGATTGATACACCGACGGCGTGCAAGGCTGTGGTAAATGTTAAGAAGCCACTCGATAGTCAACGTGAGCAGTCACGTGACCCGGCCTAAGGGGCCGTCCATAAATGACGTCACGCACCTAGGGGGTAAAGGGATGGGGTCAGACATTTGTGACGATGTGTGACGGGGGCGCGGGGGGGGCTTGAGAAATGTGACGTCACGTAATGATGCGCAAACTTTAAATAAATATAGTATAATTATAACAATCATGAATGTACGATTGTTATAATTATACTCTCCATTTTTCTTCGTTCTACTTCAAAGTTTCAAGCAATTTTTTTTTATAGTTATAATTACTTTTAACATTTTATAATTACGAGATACTTTCAAAATAATATTCCGAACATCTGCAGTTTTAGTTAGACGTTGAATATTTGCAAGTGAATTTTTTATTATGCTAAATTTCAGCTTTTCCAACGCCTCCTTTTTAATAAATGTTTTCTACCTACAACATCAGAGTGCAGTGGCCACATTAAACACGCACTGCAATGGCAACAATAGTTTAAATCGATTTGAAGCACGTGCTATTTTCAAAATGGAAATATGGTTTTGGGGGAGGGAGGGGGGGGCGGCAGAGCTTTGTGACGTCATATTTGAGGGGGGCGGGGTCTGGCTTTTTGTAACGCCGTGTGACGAGGGTAAGGGGAGGGGGTCAAAAATCGTCCAAAATCGCGTGACGTCATTTATGGACGCCCCTAAGCCACGTTAACTCGGAGGGGGCGAGGTGGGCTGCTATCTCTGTAAATATCGCGTAAGCCGCTCGTTCAAATCGGTCAATTGGTTGTAGGAGATGCAATAGATGGGGAGTTGTGTTGAGATGTTCAAACACCAAGTTGATGTTACCTCTCGCGGGGAATCACGTGACTGCATTTATAAAGCACACACAGTGCTTGTGGTAGAACGTGCAAACACACACGTGGCTCTGATGATAATCACGGCTCTGGTAATTGTAATGCCCATCTCCATATATATATGAAAGTCAACGTTGTGATTATGTGTGTGTCTGTTCAAAATGTTTAAGCGTACTTCCCGACATGCAACAAGCTTGAAATTTGCCACGTGGGTACTTTCCAGACTGTACACCATGCAAACATTATTAAAATACACTTTTTTTGGGGGGGGGGGGGGGTGGGGGGGGAGCTCAATAATGCACGGCAAGTGAGCTGTGACGTCAAATCTGTCACGTGACCTGCGCACGTGGAAGCTTAACGCATTGTAGTGTAGTGGTTAGCTCGCTGTGTATGTATCTGTGTGTGTGTCTGTGTCTGTCTGTGTCTGTGTGTGTGTCTGTGTGTGTGTCTGTCTGTGTCTGTCTGTGTCTGTGTGTGTGTCTGTGTGGAAGCGTAACGCATTGTAGTGTAGTGGTTAGTGCACTGTGTCTGTGTCTGTCTGTGTCTGTGTGTGTCTGTGTGTGTGTCTGTGTGTGTCTGTGTCTGTGTGTGTGTCTGTGTGTGTGTCTGTGTGTGTCTGTGTCTGTCTGTGTGTGTGTGTCTGTGTGTGTGTCTGTGTGGAAGCGTAACGCATTGTAGTGTAGTGGTTAGCGCACTGTGTGTCTGTCTGTGTGTGTGTCTGTCTGTGTGTGTGTCTGTGTGTGTGTCTGTGTGTGTGTCTGTGTGTGTGTGTCTGTCTGTGTCTGTGTCTGTCTGTGTCTGTGTGTGTGTCTGTGTGTGTGTCTGTGTGTGTGTCTGTCCGTGTCTGTGTGTGTGTCTGTGTGGAAGCGTAACGCATTGTAGTGTAGCGGTTAGCGCGCTGTGTCTGTCTGTGTCTGTCTGTGTCTGTCTGTGTCTGTCTGTGTGTGTGTCTGTGTGTGTGTCTGTCTGTGTCTGTGTCTGTCTGTGTCTGTGTGTGTGTCTGTGTGGAAGCGTAACGCATTGTAGTGTAGTGGCTAGCTGCTGTGTCTGTCTGTGTCTGTGTGTGTGTCTGTGTGTGTGTGTCTGTTTGTGTCTGTGTCTGTGTGTGTGTCTGTCTGTGTCTGTGTGTGTCTGTCCGTGTCTGTGTGTGTGTGTGTGTCTGTGTGGAAGTGTAACGCATTGTAGTGTAGCGGTTAGCGCGCTGTGTATGTGTCTGTGTGTGTGTCTGTCTGGGTCTGTGTCTGTCTGTGTGTGTGTCTGTGTGTGTGTCTGTCTGTGTCTGTGTGTGTGTCTGTGTGGAAGTGTAACGCATTGTAGTGTAGTGGTTAGCGTGCTGTGTATGTGTCTGTGTGTGTGTCTGTCTGGGTCTGTGTCTGTCTGTGTGTGTGTCTGTGTGTGTGTCTGTCTGTGTCTGTGTGTGTGTCTGTGTGGAAGCGTAACGCATTGTAGTGTAGTGGTTAGCGCGCTGTATGTGTCTGTGTGTGTGTCTGTGTGTGTGTCTGTCTGTCTGTGTCTGTGTGTGTGTCTGTCTGTGTCTGTGTGTGTGTCTGTGTGGAAGCGTAACGCATTGTAGTGTAGCGGTTAGCGCGCTGTGTATGTGTCTGTCTGTGTGTGTGTGTCTGTCTGTGTGTGTGTGTCTGTCTGTGTGTCTGTCTGTGTGTGTGTGTCTGTCTGTGTGTCTGTCTGTGTGTGTGTGTGTCTGTGTGTAAGCGTAACGCATTGTAGTGTAGTGGTTAGCGCTACGCCGCGCTACGAACCCGGCGACCCGAGTTCGATTCCCGCTCAGGGCCACCACCGGTGACGATGATTTCAACCGGTCCTGGGCCTCTCCTAGGTCGACTCGGCCTCAAACGCGTAACTGCTGTTGTGGTGTGTGAACATCGCCACTGGGCAGACAAAGGCGGCCGGGCGTGGTGAATCCACGTCCCGGGCGAAGCCGGCTAGTACAGCTAGTATAAAATATACTAGAGTATTTCAGTGAAACTTGCAAGCCAAAGTCAGACTGCCACGTGGCATTCGTTGCATCAACTCGCGTGCAGTTTATAAGGCCCGCGGCGACACAGGCCTATTTAATTTTAAGATTGTAATCCCTTGTTCATCGTGACGTCCTTTTTACTTCGATGTCTCAACAGCAGCGTCACGGAGATCACGTGATGACGTGATGAGGGTTCTGTCTGTGTAGTGAGATCACGTGATGACGTGAGGGTTCTGCCTTTGTGGTGAGATGACGTGATGACGTGGGGGTTCTGCCTTTGTAGTGAGATCACGTGATGACGTGATGAGGGTTCTGCCTTTGTAGTGAGATCACGTGATGACGTGAGGGTTCTGCCTTTGTAGTGAGATCACGTGATGACGTGAGGGTTCTGCCTTTGTAGTGAGATCACGTGATGACGTGAGGGTTCTGCCTTTGTAGTGAGATCACGTGATGACGTGAGGGTTCTGCCTTTGTGGTGAGATCACGTGATGACGTGAGGGTTCTGCCTTTGTGGTGAGATCACGTGATGACGTGAGGGTTCTGCCTTTGTAGTGAGATCACGTGATGACGTGAGGGTTCTGCCTTTGTAGTGAGATCACGTGATGACGTGAGGGTTCTGTCTTTGTGGTGAGATCACGTGATGACGTGAGGGTTCTGCCTTTGTGGTGAGATCACGTGATGACGTGAGGGTTCTGCCTTTGTAGTGAGATCACGTGATGACGTGAGGGTTCTGTCTTTGTAGTGAGATCACGTGATGACGTGAGGGTTCTGTCTTTGTAGTGAGATCACGTGATGACGTGAGGGTTCTGCCTTTGTGGTGAGATCACGTGATGACGTGAGGGTTCTGCCTTTGTGGTGAGATCACGTGATGACGTGAGGGTTCTGCCTTTGTAGTGAGATCACGTGATGACGTGAGGGTTCTGCCTTTGTGGTGAGATCACGTGATGACGTGAGGGTTCTGTCTTTGTAGTGAGATCACGTGATGACGTGAGGGTTCTGCCTTTAGTAGTGAGATCACGTGATGACGTGTGGGTTCTGTCTTTGTAGTGAGATCACGTGATGACGTGAGGGTTCTGCCTTTGTAGTGAGATCACGTGATGACGTGAGGGTTCTGCCTTTGTAGTGAGATCACGTGATGACGTGAGGGTTCTGCCTTTAGTAGTGAGATCACGTGATGACGTGTGGGTTCTGTCTTTGTAGTGAGATCACGTGATGACGTGAGGGTTCTGCCTTCCTGGTGAGGGTTGTGAGTTGACGCCGAGGAGGGGGGAGGGAGGCGCCTCGCCCCCCCCCACCCCCACGTGGAGTGACGTCACCCGCTAATTAATATTAATGGAGGGGGGGAGTGGTGTCCATTTGGAAGACGTCACCACTTCGTGATTAGTAATGTGGGGGGCTGTTCGATGTGGAGTGACGTCACCTGCTCATGATTATTAATGAAGGGGGGGGGAATTCACGTGGTGGACGTCACCTGTTCATGATTATTAATGAGGGGGGCTGTTCGATGTGGAGTGACGTCACCTGCTCATGATTATTAATGAAGAAGGGGGGGCGAATTCACGTGGTGGACGTCACCTGTTCATGATTATTCATGAGGGGGGCTGTTCGATGCGGAGTGACGTCACCTGCTCATGATTATTCATGAAGGGGGGAATTCATGTGGAGTGACGTCACCTGCTCATGATTATTAATGTGGGGGGCTGTTCGATGCGGAGTGACGTCACCTGCTCATGATTATTCATGAGGGGGGCTGGCCCTCGCGCGGGTGACGTCACGCGCAGGGGACACGCAGACGCTCTTGGCTCACCATCGGAGTAACCGCGGGCGTTTGGCGCTTGAACATCTTTCAACGCGCCTCCGATGCTTTCGCGACTTTCAAACTGGCAACAAAATTTTTTTTTTTTTAATCCCATGATGCACCTGGCTGCTGCTGACCCCCGAGCCGTGGACGCTCTGACACGTCGGGACATCGTCTCTCGCGCTGTTCGCCTTGCGGCGGTTAGCCTCTGGTCCGACGCCGGTGGTGACGCCGGGCACCTGAAGAAGGCTGTTGCCGTCTCTGCTGTAGGCCGGTCCGTTTCGGAGAATAGCCATCGTACCCCTGGCTGGCTGGCTGGGCGGGCTCTTTCGGTTCAAGTCACGTGGGTATAGAATGAAAGGGATCACGGACGCTGCTTTCCGCACCTGATGACGGACGCTTGTGTTGCGCCCGAAACGTCGTGATTCCTTTTATTTTATACCTACCACGTGACTTTAAGCGAAAGAACCAGAGAGTGTGGGTTTCTGGCAGTCACGGAAGCTTCAAATGAATATGCGTCGCGTTTATGTTAGTATTAGAGTTACTTTAACACGTAGGCTTTCGCGACCAATATTATTCATAATAAAGGTTTTTGGGTTAGATCGCGTTTATTTATAAATGTGTCGTAACCCTCCACCACCCGACACGGCCAATCAGCAAAAAAGTGTCACGTTGACAAAAGACAAATAATTCACTACTTTAGCCCACCGGTGTGTTGAAGAGTGAATCCACATTTACAGTTTGAGTACGACGTTTCGCTGGTAAATACTTCCAGCATCATCGGGCAACTCTGGCGAATTGTATTTACCAGCGAAACGTCGTACTCAAACTGTAAATGTGGATTCACTCTTCAACACACCGGTGGGCTGAAGTAGTGAATTATTTGTCTTTTGTCAACGTGACACTTTTTTTGCTGATTGGCCGTGTCGGGTGGTGGAGGGTTACGACACATTTATAAATAAACGCGATCTAACCCAAAAACCTTTATTATGAATATCAGAGTTACGTTTCCATGTTCTACACAAGTACTCTGTGTGTGTGTGGTTAATGTAGCAACGTGATTCCTTGCAAGAGGGTTTCTATATTCTCGGTTCTTTCGGTGAAGTCACGTTGAAGGGAAGCAATAAAATAATAAAATATATAGTGAGAATTTTATTGTTATATATATTTTTATTATTTTATTGTTTCCCTTCAACGTGACTTTACCGAAAGAACCAAGAATATGAATCACTGCAGTCACGAAAGCTTTAAATCAAAAAGAGAGTTTCTGTTTGGTGTTTGAACATCTCAACTCCAGAAAGGGTATAACATATTCTTATTTTGGTTTAACCACTAGGCTTTCGCAATCAATATCACCCATAATACAGATTCGAAGGTAGTACCACACGCTGTTAGAGTAACTCATCACATTAAGTCACTTTAAGCTCATGCAAATACTTCATGAATGCTAGTGAATTATTAATAAAAAAATTTTTTTAAATGAACCACGCTTTAATGAAATGTACCCTACTGGTAATGACAGAACTCCACGACTCCAAGAAGTGGCCCCGAAGCTTGCCACAACGTAAGGGGACCGGTGGTCATTTACAGCCAACGTCAGTTGAGCGTGGACAATCAGACCCAAGCCGAAACACTAACTTATAAAAAATAATGTTATTTTTTTTAAATGATAGAATATAGTATTGTCATCAGTATGACATAAGTATACCAGGTTTGCAGTCGATACCACTTTGTGAAGTGGGTTACAATTGAGTTACAAGATTTGAGGATACAACAACAACGACAACAACAACAACAGACAGAGTAGGTTAAATAAAAGCGTGTAAATAATAAAAAGAGAGCATACAGTATCATACTGTGTAGGAACCTCCTGGTTACTAAACCAGCAGCACACAGGGGATTATTATTATTATTGTTGTGTCCGTCCGTCGTGCATCCAACAATGGGAGGGGGTGGGGCTGAGTGGAGAGGAGAGGGTGGGGATGGTGGGGCTGGGTGGGGGGTGGGAGGGGTTGGGGCTGGGTGGGGAGAAGCTGCTCACCCCGTGGTGCCCCCCTTATAAAACTCAACGTTTCACCTACTCACGCCGGCTTGTGCCAGCCCTCACAGTCTGGCCACACTGTGCTGAACACACCACGTGGTGGTGCCACCGTTGTTGTTGTTGTTGTTGACCCTGGCCACTGAGCGAGCAACCCAACGTTCCTGCCAGCTGCCTTCCGCAGGAGGAACGTGTTGTAAGTGAACCAAGTCACCTTTCTAAATCACTAATGTCCTGGCAAGTACAAAGTGTGTAAATAGTGTCCCTGCATCGACGCGATTACACAGCAATCAGCCCATAATGAATTTACCAAAACCAACACTACTACCCAAAAGAACACATTTGCTAGACTGACTAACAAAGAACTCTCATTTCGATTTAAAGCTTTCGTGACTGCAAGGATTCATCTTCTTTGGTTCTTTCGGTAAAGTCACCACGTAGAATGAGAATAAAATAATATTATTTGTGTTATTTTATTTGATCAATTTATTATTTTATTCTCATTCTACGTGGTGACTTTGCCGAAAGAACCAAAGAAGAAAAAATAACTCTCAACTAAAAATGAATATTAAAAAAAAAACGTTTATCAACACGACTAACGTTGGATTATCCAGCGATATGGTTTCTCGTTCATGTCACAAGGTCTTAGGGGGCGTCCATAAATGACGTCACGCGATTTTGGCCAATTTTTGACCCCCCCCCCTCTCCCCCCACTCGTCACACGGCGTCATAAAAAGTCAGAACCCCCCCTCAAATATGACGTCACAAAGCTCTCCCCCCCCCCCTCCCAATCAAATTTCCATTTTGAAAATAAAACCTGCTTCAAATCGCTTTAAACTATTGTCATTGTAGTGCGTGTTTAATGCGGCGCTGCACTTTGATGTTGTCGGAGAAAACATTTATTAAAAAGGAGGCGTTGGAAAGCTGAAATTTTGCATAAAATTAACTTGCAAATATTCAACGTCTAACTAAAACCGCAGATGTTCAGAATATTATTTTGAAATCATCTCAAAATTATACAATATTGAAAGTAATTATAACTATAAAAAAATACTTGAAACTTTGTAGTAGAACGAAGAAAAATTGGAGAGTACAATTATAACAATCACATATTAATTCCACAGAATGAAAAGCCCTGGTAGAATCATTAGAATCAAAATGTTGAAAAACAATCATTCAAAAAGTGAACAAAATGTATGCTTCTAGATTTAAAGCTTTCGTGACTGCTAGGATCCATACTCTTTGGTTCTATTGGGTAAAGTCACGTAGGTGAAAATAAAATAACAAAAATCACGACGTTTCGGCCACAAAACACAAGCGGCCTTCATCAGGTGAAGGGACGAGACTGTCTGTCTTTCTCTCTAGCTCTCTGTCTCTCTCTCTAGCTCTCTGTCTCTCTCTCTAGCTCTCTGTCTCTCTCTCTAGCTCTCTGTCTCTCTCTAGCTCTCTGTCTCTCTCTCTAGCTCTCTGTCTCTCTCTAGCTCTATGTCTATCTCTAGCTCTCTGTCTCTCTCTAGCTCTCTCTCTCTCTAGCTCTTTGTCTCTCTCTCTAGCTCTATCTCTCTCTCTCTAGCTCTCTGTCTCTCTATAGCTCTCTGTCTCTCTCTCTAGCTCTCTGACTCTCTCTCTAGCTCTCTGTCTCTCTCTAGCTCTATGTCTCTCTCTCTAGCTCTCTGTCTCTCTCTAGCTCTCTGTCTCTCTCTCTAGCTCTCTGTCTCTCTCTAGCTCTCTGTCTCTCTCTCTAGCTCTCTGTCTCTCTCTCTCTAGCTCTCTCTCTCTCTCTCTAGCTCTCTGTCTCTCTCTAGCTCTCTGTCTCTCTATAGCTCTATGTCTCTCTCTCTAGCTCTCTGTCTCTCTATAGCTCTCTGTCTCTCTCTCTAGCTCTCTGACTCTTTCTCTAGCTCTCTGTCTCTCTCTAGCTCTATGTCTCTCTCTCTAGCTCTCTGTCTCTCTCTCTAGCTCTCTGTCTCTCTCTCTAGCTCTCTGTCTCTCTCTCTAGCTCTCTGTCTCTCTCTAGCTCGCTGTCTCTCTCTAGCTCTATGTCTCTCTCTAGCTCTATGTCTCTCTCTCTAGCTCTCTGTCTCTCTCTAGCTCTATGTCTCTCTCTCTAGCTCTCTGTCTCTCTCTAGCTCTATGTCTCTCTCTCTAGCTCTCTGACTCTCTCTCTAGCTCTCTGTCTCTCTCTAGCTCTCTGTCTCTCTCTCTATCTCTCTGTCTCTCTCTAGCTCTCTGTCTCTCTCTCTAGCTCTCTGTCTCTCTCTCTAGCTCTCTGTCTCTCTCTAGCTCTCTGTCTCTCTCTAGCTCTATGTCTCTCTCTAGCTCTATGTCTCTCTCTCTAGCTCTCTGTCTCTCTCTAGCTCTCTGTCTCTCTCTTGCTCTATGTCTCTCTCTATCTCTATGTCTCTCTCTCTAGCTCTCTGTCTCTCTCTCTAGCTCTCTGTCTCTCTCTAGCTCTCTGTCTCTCTCTCTATCTCTCTGTCTCTCTCTAGCTCTCTCTCTCTCTCTCTCTAGCTCTATGTCTCTCTCTAGCTCTATGTCTCTCTCTAGCTCTCTGTCTCTCTCTCTAGCTCTCTGTCTCTCTCTAGCTCTCTCTCTCTCTCTAGCTCTATGTCTCTCTCTAGCTCTATGTCTCTCTCTAGCTCTATGTCTCTCTCTCTAGCTCTATGTCTCTCTCTAGCTCTCTGTCTATCTCTAGCCCTCTGTCTCTCTCTCTAGCTCTCTGTCTCTCTCTCTAGCTCTCTGTCTCTCTCTAGCTCTCTGTCTCTCTCTAGCTCTCTGTCTCTCTCTAGCTCTATGTCTCTCTCTCTAGCTCTCTGTCTCTCTCTCTAGCTCTCTGTCTCTCTCTCTAGCTCTCTGTCTCTCTCTCTAGCTCTCTGTCTCTCTCTCTAGCTCTCTGTCTCTCTAGCTCTCTGTCTCTCTCTAGCTCTCTGTCTCTCTCTCTAGCTCTATGTCTCTCTCTAGCTCTCTGTCTCTCTCTCTAGCTCTCTGTCTCTCTCTCTAGCTCTCGGTCTCTCTCTCTAGCTCTATGTCTCTCTCTAGCTCTCTGTCTCTCTCTCTAGCTCTCTGTCTCTCTCTCTAGCTCTCTGTCTCTCTCTCTAGCTCTCTGTCTCTCTCTCTAGCTCTCTGTCTCTCTCTCTAGCTCTCTGTCTCTCTCTAGCTCTCTGTCTCTCTCTCTAGCTCTATGTCTCTCTCTAGCTCTCGGTCTCTCTCTCTAGCTCTCTGTCTCTCTCTCTAGCTCTCTGTCTCTCTCTAGCTCTATGTCTCTCTCTAGCTCTATGTCTCTCTCTAGCTCTCGGTCTCTCTCTCTAGCTCTATGTCTATCTCTAGCTCTCCGTCTCTCTCTAGCTCTCTGTCTCTCTCTAGCTCTCTGTCTCTCTCTAGCTCTCTGTCTCTCTCTAGCTCTATGTCTATCTCTCTGTCTCTCTCTAGCTCTCTGTCTCTCTCTATCTCTCTGTCTCTCTCTAGCTCTCTGTCTCTCTCTAGCTCTATGTCTCTCTCTAGCTCTATGTCTCTCTCTAGCTCTCGGTCTCTCTCTCTAGCTCTATGTCTATCTCTAGCTCTCCGTCTCTCTCTAGCTCTCTGTCTCTCTCTAGCTCTCTGTCTCTCTCTAGCTCTCTGTCTCTCTCTAGCTCTATGTCTATCTCTCTGTCTCTCTCTAGCTCTCTGTCTCTCTCTATCTCTCTGTCTCTCTCTAGCTCTCTGTCTCTCTCTAGCTCTCTGTCTCTCTCTAGCTCTATGTCTATCTCTCTGTCTCTCTCTAGCTCTCTGTCTCTCTCTATCTCTCTGTCTCTCTCTAGCTCTATGTCTCTCTCTAGCTCTCTGTCTCTCTCTATCTCTCTGTCTCTCTCTCTAGCTCTCTGTCTCTCTCTCTCTAGCTCTATGTCTCGCTCTCTAGCTCTCACACAGTGCTCACATGCCAGTAGCAGCACCCCGCGTCTTCTTCTTCGAACGCTGGGGGGGTATGGGGGGGGATGGCAAAATAGGCCTCTGTACCAACGTGAACGTCACCCTCCTTGTCACCTTGTCACGTGCTCGTTCGTCGGGCGTGGCCTGCGCGACCACCACCACCACCACGTGACGTTTTTTGTGTTGGGCGTGGCGCGTCATGTGCCACGTGCTGCACCACGTGGCTTCTTCAATGTGTTTGTCTTGTTTTGTTGCTGGTGACTTTGTGTTTCGTGTCGAAATCGTCCCCAGTGCTGCTGCTGCTGCTGCTGGCAGCAATAAAAGTGGTTTTTAAAAGTATCTCGTTCTCACTCGCGCCCTCTCTCTCACTCACTCTCTTTTATTCTTTCTTTGGCTCACTCTCCTCACCTCATTCTCTCCCCCTCCTCCCTCGTTCTCACTCACGCCCTCTCTCTCACTCGCTCTCTCTCTTTCATTCTGTCTTTGGTTCACTCTCCTCACCTCATTCTCTCCCCCTCCTCCCTCGTTCTCACTCTCGCCCTCTCTCTCACTCACTCTCTCGCTCTCTGTCTCTTTCATTCTGTCTTTGGCTCACGCTCCTCACCTCATTCTCTCCCCCTCCTCTCTCGTTCTCTCTCTCGCACTTTCTCTCATTCTCTCTCGCGCTCTCTCTCTCTCTCATTCTGTCTCTCCTTCGCTCTCTCCTTCTCATTCTCTCCCCCCCTCTCTCGTTCCCTCTCTCTCTCTCATATTCTCTGTCGCCCTCTCTCTCTCTCTCATTCTGTCTCTTCCTCACTCTTTCCTTTTTTATTTTTTACGATCACAGAGGAAACGAGAAGATGCTCGGTGTAGTCGGCACTTTGCTCCGTTCATCATTTCGGTTTTTTTTGTTTTTTTAATGCTTTGCTTTATGTAACCCCCCCCCCCCCTTTTAAATGAAAGACCCAACAAAATATATATTTTTTTGCTCTCCTTACGCCTTCCCTCTCTCTCTACGCCCCTCTCTGCCTCTCCTCTCTCTCTACCCCCCTCTCTGCCTCTCCTCTCTCTCTACGCCCCTCTCCGCCCCCCCTCTCTCTGCCCCCTCTCTTCCTGCTCCATTTCGCTCTCTCTCGCTCTCTCGCTCACTCTCTTTTTTCTTTATAACTACGACAAGTGCTGCACGCAGCTCTCTCCCTCTCATTCTCTCCCCCCTCTCTCGTTCTCTGGCTCTCTCGCTCATTCTCTCTCTCACTCCTCTCTCTCATTCTGTCTCTCCCTCGCTCTCTCCATCTCATTCTCTCTCCCCCCTCTCTCGTTCTCTGGCTCTCTCGCTCATTCTCTCTCTCACTCCTCTCTCTCATTCTGTCTCTCCCTTGCTCTCTCCATCTCATTCTCTCCCCCCCTCTCTCGTTCTCTCTCTCTCTCTCATTCGGTCTCTTCCTCGCTCTCTCCATCTCATTCTCTCCCCCCCTCTCTCGTTCCCTCTCTCTCTCTCTCTGGCCCTTTATCTCATTCTCTCTCGCGCCCTTTCTCCCTCTCATTCTCTCCCGCTCACTCTCTCCATCTCATTCTCTCCCCCCTCTCTCGTTCTCTGGCTCTCTCGCTCATTCTCTCTCTCACTCCTCTCTCTCATTCTGTCTCTCCCTCGCCCTCTCCATCTCATTCTCTCCACCTCCTCTCTCGTTCCCTCTCTCTCTCTCATTCTGTCTCTTCCTCACTCTCTCCTTCTCATTCTCTCCCCCCCTCTCTCGTTCCCTCTCTCTCTCTCTCTGGCCCTTTATCTCATTCTCTCTCGCGCCCTTTCTCCCTCTCATTCTCTCCCGCTCACTCTCTCCATCTCATTCTCTCCCGCTCTCTCGTTCTCTGGCTCTCTCGCTCATTCTCTCTCTCACTCCTCTCTCTCATTCTGTCTCTCCCTCGCTCTCTCCTTCTCATTCTCTCCACCCCTCTCTCGTTCTCTCTCTCTCTCTCGCCCTCTCTCTCATTCTCTCTCGCGCCCTTTCTCCCTCTCATTCTCTCCCGCTCACTCTCTCCATCTCATTCTCTCCCCCCTCTCTCCTTCCCTCTCTCTCTCTCATTCTCTCTCTTCCTCGCTCTCTCCATTTCATTCTCTCCCCCCCTCTCTCGTTCCCTCTCTCTCGCCCTTTCTCTCATTCTCTCTCGCACCCTTTCTCTCTCTCATTCTCTCCCGCTCACTCTCTCCATCTCATTCTTTCTCCCGCTCTCTCGTTCTCTGGCTCTCTCGCTCATTCTCTCTCTCACTCCTCTCTCTCATTCTGTCTCTCCCTCGCTCTCTCCATCTCATTCTCTCCACCTCCTCTCTCGTTCCCTCTCTCTCTCTCTCATTCTGTCTCTTCCTCGCTCTCTCCACCCCTCTCTCGTTCCCTCTCTCTCGCCCTTTCTCTCATTCTATCACACGCACTTTCTCTCTCTCATTCTCTCCCGCTCGCTCTCTCCATCTCATTCTTTCTCCCGCTCTCTCGTTCTCTGGCTCTCTCGCTCATTATTTTTCTTGCGCTCTCTCTCAATCTCTCTCGTGCTCCTTCTCTCTCTCATTCTGTCTCTCCCGCTCGCTCTCTCAATCTCATTCTCTCCACTCTCTCGTTCCCTCTCTCTCTCGCCCTCTCTCTCATTCTCTCCCGCTCGCTCTCTCTCATTCTCTCCCGCTCACTCTCTCCATCTCATTCTCTCTCCCGCTCTCTCGTTCTCTGGCTCTCTCGCTCATTCTATTTCTCACCCTCTCTCTCAATCTCTCATACTGTCTCTCCCTCGCTCTCTCCAACTCATTCTCTCCACCCCTCTCTAGTTCCCTCTCTCTCTCTCTCATTCTCTCATTCTCTCCCGCTCGCTCTCTCTCATTCTCTCCCGCTCACTCTCTCCATCTTATTTTCTCCACTCTCTCGTTCTCTCTCTCTCTCGCCCTCTCTCTCATTCTCTCCCGCTCGCTCTCTCTCTCATTCTCTCGCGCTCACTCTCTCCATCTCATTCTCTCTCCCGCTCTCTCGTTCTCTGGTTCTCTCTCCTGCCCTTTCTCTCTCTCTCTCTCATTCTGTCTCTCCCTCGCTCTCTCCATCTCATTCTCTCCACCCCTCTCTAGTTCCCTCTCTCTCTCTCGCCCTCTCTCTGTGTGCTAAGGGTGGCATTGACAAATTTGAATAGACTCTTGCGGTGTTCATTCATTTTCGCCGCTGTTCAGGCTGCACTAATTACCGCGACGGCCTGCAAACAATGAAGAGGCCAAAAATACTTCAACCATGAACCAATTTTTTTTCCTTTGTTTTAACCAGGGGAAGGGCCCCTACCCCCCCCCCCCGCACTGAGCTACTGCAGAGTTTTTTTTAATCACAAGCGACTCGTGCCTATCACGAATGATAACTGCTCAGCGAGGTGGTGGATTACCATCATCATCATCATAATCGTGTGGACATTGATAGCAGCAGCCAAAGACCGCTCATATTATTTAACCAGGTAAGGTCGCACTGACCCATGCAGCTCTTTGTTTTAGAAGCGACCTGGGACTATCACAAATGATAGCTCATCATCTTATTAGCATCATCATCATCATAATCGTGTGGACATTGATAGCAGCAGCCAAAGACCGCTCATATTATTTAACCAGGTAAGGTCGCACTGACCCATGCGGCTCTTGGTATTAGAAGCGACCTGGGACCTTCACAAATGATAGCTCATCATCTTATTAGCATCATCATCATCATAATCGTGTGGACATTGATAGCAGCAGCCAAAGACCGCTCATATTATTTAACCAGGTAAGGTCGCACTGACCCATGCAGCTCTTGGTTTTAGAAGCGACCTGGGACTATCATAAATGATAGCTCATCATCTTATTAGCATCATCATCATCATAATCGTGTGGACATTGATAGCAGCAGCCAAAGACCGCTCATATTATTATTTAACCAGGTAAGGTCGCACTGACCCATGCAGCTCTTTGTTTTAGAAGCGACCTGGGACTATCACAAATGATAGCTCATCATCTTATTAGCATCATCATCATCATCATAATCGTGTGGACATTGATAGCAGCAGCCAAAGACCGCTCATATTATTTAACCAGGTAAGGTCGCACTGACCCATGCGGCTCTTGGTATTAGAAGCGACCTGGGACCTTCACAAATGATAGCTCATCATCTTATTAGCATCATCATCATCATAATCGTGTGGACATTGATAGCAGCAGCCAAAGACCGCTCATATTATTTAACCAGGTAAGGTCGCACTGACCCATGCGGCTCTTGGTATTAGACGCGACCTGGGACCTTCACAAATGATAGCTCATCATCTTATTAGCATCATCATCGTCATCATTGTAGTAGTCGTGTGGACATTGATAGCAGTAACCAAATAACCGCTCATGGCGTGATGTTCATTCTTAATGTGTAGGGGAGAAACACCGGTGAATCCGGAGAGAGAGAAAGAGAGAGAGAGAAACCCCAATTATAAACTATTACAAAAAGACTACTCTCATAATAATAATAATAATTATTATTTTTCGATTTAAAGCTTTCGTGACTGCAAGGATTCATCTTCTTTTGTTCTTTCGGTAAAGTCACCACGTAGAATGAGAATAAAGTAATAAATTGATAAAATAACACAATTAAATTCTCACGACGTTTTGCAACACAAGCGGCCTTCATCAGGTGAAGGGACGAGACTGTCTGGAGGACAGCGCTGGAGCGAAAAAGCCACGCTCAGATCGCGACCTTTAAGCTGTGTGAGAAGAAACAAAGCGCCTTGACAAGGGAATTAGCATAGAATTTAGCATTGAAATGGCTGAGTGATTAGCTTGTGGCTGGTCACAGAAATGGCTATGTTAAAGTTAAAGCATACACATCCACAGAGGCACCCCTTGACAAAGGAATTAGCATAGAATTTAGCATTGAAATAGCTAAGTTAAAGCATACACATCCGCAGAGGCACCCCTTAACAATGGAATTAGCATAAGCTAATCACTCAGCTATTTCAATGCTAATTTTTATGCTAATTCCTTTGTCAAGGCGCTTTGTTTCTTCTCACACAGCTTAAAGGTCGCAGTCTGAGCGTGGCTGTGTTCGCTCCAGCGCTGTCCTCCAGACAGCCTCGTCCCTTCACCTGATGAAGGCCGCTTGTGTTGTGGCCGAAACGTCGTGAGAATTTTATTGTGTTATTTTATCAATTTATTATTTTATTCTCATTCTACGTGGTGACTTTACCGAAAGAACCAAAGAAGAATTATTATTTTACCAGATAAGGCCCCGCTAAGCCACCGTGTAGCAATTTTTTTTCAAAAGTGACCCCCGGCCTCCGACAAATGGTAGCTCAACGAAGTAGTGGCGTATCATCATCGCCATCATCACCATCATCATCATGGCGTGGACATTTATAACGGTGGCCAAATGACACCAACACCCGCGACGTTGATTCTACATGTGGAGGGGGGAAACTGGAGAACAATGAGAGAGATGGAGACGGGGAAACTCCAAATATAAACTTGGCTTCCTAGGGGAGGTGCAGGACCGGTTCAGATAATCGTCACCGATGGTGTTGGCCGTGAGCGGGAATCGAACCCGGGTTGCTAGGTTCGTAGCGCAGCGTAGTGCTACCCGCTACAACAACAACAACAACCGCCATTCGCCACTAAGTGGCGGTGACGTCACCACGACGCTTGTGCCAGGCCACGTGCACTTTGAGGCCACGTGAAGTGTTGAACGCCCGCCGGCAGGAGGTCACGGGGCAGACCCAGCAGGTGCCACGGGTTGACTGACTGAGATGACTGAGATGACCGGCTGATGCACCACCTGTGCCCCCTACTGTGCCAACCTGTTGTGCTTTAGCCACCCGGCGCTCCGCTCGTTGTTCTGAGCGTCGCTCCTCCGCCCTCCGTTGTTGTTGGAGGGCGACTGCCTCCAACTGCCCAGTAGCGTCATTCACGAGCCTCCTCCACTGAGGCCGATCTTGACACCACTGGTACCAGTCATCGGCAAGTCCACTCAGCTCCACGTCCACCTGTACCACATCACTCTTCTCTTGCCCGTGCCGCGCCCGTTTAGCCCCCTCGATCCGGCCAAACAAAAGCTATTTCGGCATGCGGTGGCTGGGCATGAAGGCTACATGACCCAGCCAACGCAGCCTTGCCTCCCGGAGGAGCTCACCGATGGGACTTTGTCCAGATCTTTCGAGGATTTGTGAGCTCCTCACACAATCCAGTCTGATTAAACCCAGAATGGATCGTAGGCAGGCCAGCCTAAATGTTTCTAACTGGCGAAGATGCTGCATTATGGGGGTTCACGTTTCGCAAGCGTAGAGAAGGGAGGGAATGACCGTGGCCGAGAAGACCTGAAGCTTCGTGCAGAGCGACAGAGCAGGTAGCTTCCACTCAGTGTTACGCAGCCGATTTAAAGATAATACCAATCGATTGATTCGGAGTAAGACCTCTGCTGTCAAACCGGAGCCGGTCATGAGCACATAACCACCACTACTATCGCCACCACCATCACCACCACTAATACAATCTCCATCATCATTATCGTCACCACCACTATCACCACTACCACTATCACCACTAATATTATCACCATCACTGCTATCACGACCACCACCACCACCACCATCACCCCTACTATCACCACCATTACCAACACTAATATCATCACTACCGCCATTATAACCATCATCAGCACCACCACCAATACTATCACTAACACCACCATCACCACCACTACTTTCACTAACATTACCATTACTACCACTACTGTCACCACCATCACCACCACTACTGTCACCACCATCACCATCACTACCACTAATATCATCATCACAATCATCATCACCACCACTACTATCACTACCACCACCATCACCACCACTACTGTCATCACAATCATCATCACCACCACTACTATAACTACCACCACCATCACCACCACTACTGTCACCACCATCACCATCACTACCACTAATATCATCACCACCATCATCACCACCACTACTATCACTACCACCATCACCATCACTACCACTAATATCATCACCACCATCATCATCACCATCACTACTGTCACCACCATCACTACCACTAATATCATCACCACCACCATCACCACCACTACTATCACTACCACCACCATCACCACCACTACTGTCACCACCATCACTATCACTAATATCATCACCATCACTACCACTAATATCATCACCACCACCACTATCACTACCACCACCACCATCACCACCACCATCACCACCACTACTGTCACCACCATCACTACCACTAATATCATCACCACCACTACTGTCACCACCATGACTACCACTAATATCATCACCACCACTACTGTCACCACCACCATCACCACCACTACTATCACCACCACCACCATCACCACCACTACTGTCACCTCCACCTCCCACGATCGCCACCACAACCCACCACCACTGCTGACATCCAGGGCCGGATTAAGATTGTGTCGGCCCCCTGGGCTACAATTACTGTGAGACGCCCCAGTAATATTTTCGACAGGAAAACAAAAGTTAAGTAAAAAAATAAGACAAAATTAATATTTTTTTACAAGGCTAACAACAAATAACAATCCGGCGCTCATTAATGCAATCACTGTTCACTTCATCTCTGGAGGCCCCCACGGACTGTGGCACCTAAAGCCCCCCACGCCTTGATTGGGGGGCCCTGTGTTGACACCAAGGCCGTAGCCATGGAGTCAACATTGGGAGGTTACGAAATATTCCAGGGGGTCTGGGCTCCCCACCCCCCCTACCCCCCCCCCCGGGAAAAAAATAAATAAATCTAAATTTGAAAATAATTTCCTGCCTAAAAATCTTTTAAAATTCACTAACACAGAGGATGGATTTTTTTCATATTTTTTTTTTTACAAAAATGTCTAAGAGTGTTATTGTATTTATTACATTGCTCTGTGTTTGTTTTTAAACCTTCTATTGTTTCATTGTATGTCACTGCAGAGATTCGGGATTAATAAAGTACAATCACAATCCTACATGAACATAAATCTATTTTATAGCAATATATGTGGGGGGGGGGGGCTAGAGGGGGGCATTTTGAGCATATTTGAATATTGGGGGGGGGGAGATGTGTGTGTGTCCCCCGCCCCCCCCCCCCCAATATATATTATAATTACGGCCTTGGCTGACACCAGCACCAGCAGCACAGCTGAACGTGGCTCACTAAGGTCTCGGTATTTCGCGGGCCGGATGGACATCGCGCGCATACCGATAACGACGAGCGAGGGAGCCAGAAGCCACGTGGCAATTTGCACTTTGTCACGCATATGGCAGGCGAGAGGGCGAACACTGGGAGAGGAGGAAGGGGGGTGATAGGTAAGGGGGGGAGGAGGAGCGGTGGTGCAGCGGTTAGCGAGCGGAGAACCCGGCAACTCCAGAGGTCGATTCGCGCTCACGTTGAACTAGCACCCAGCGGCGACTGTGTGTGTCTCTGTGTGTGTCTCTGTGTGTGTGTCTGTGTGTGTGTGTCTGTGTGTGTGTCTGTGTGTGTCTCTGTGTGTGTGTGTCTGTGTGTGTGTCTCTGTGTGTGTCTCTGTGTGTGTCTGTGTGTGTGTCTGTGTGTGTGTGTCTCTGTGTGTGTCTCTGTGTGTGTCTGTGTGTGTGTGTCTGTGTGTGTGTCTGTGTGTCTGTCTCTGTGTGTGTGTCTCTGTGTGTGTGTGTCTCTTTGTGTAGGTGTGTCTGTGTGTGTGTGTCTGTGTGTGTGTGTCTGTGTGTGTGTGTCTGTGTGTGTGTCTCTCTGTGAGCGCGCGTGCGTGTCTGTGTGTGTGTCTCTGTGTGTGTGTGTCTGTGTGTGTGTCTCTCTGTGTGCGCGCGTGTCTGTCTGTGTGTTTCTGTGTGTGTGTGTGCGTGTCTGTGTGTGTGTCTCTCTGTGTGTGCGTGTCTGTGTGTGTGTCTCTCTGTGTGCGCGTGCGTGTGCGTGTCTGTGTGTCTCTCTGTGTGTGTGCGTGTGTGTCAGTCTGTGTCAGTGTGTGGGGAGCGGTGGTGTAGCGGTTAGCGCTACGCTGCGCTATGAACCTGGCGACCCGGGTTCGATTCCCGCTCACGGCCAACACCAGTTACCGGTCCTGGGCCTCCCCTAGGTCGACTCAGCCTCAAATGAGTACCTGGTGCGGTTGATAAAAACATCGACACTGGGGAGACAAAGGCGGTCGGGCGTGGTGTTGGCCACCCACCCCCTCGTGTGCCGTTCCGGCCTTCATAGATGCTCGCTAACAGCACTTGCCCCTACAGTCTGTTAAAGGCTGTGTCAGTGTGTCAGTGTGTGTGTCAGTGTGTCAGCGTGTCAGCGTGTGTGTCAGTGTGTCAGTGTGTGTGTCAGTGTGTCAGTGTGTGTGTCAGTGTGTCAGTGTGTGTGTCAGTGTGTCAGTGTGTGTGTCAGTGTGTCAGTGTGTCAGTGTGTGTGTCAGTGTGTCATTGTGTGTGTCAGTGTGTCATTGTGTGTGTCAGTGTGTCAGTGTGTGTGTCAGTGTGTCAGTGTATCAGTGTGTCAGTGTGTGTGTGTCAGTGTGTGTGTGTCAGTGTGTGTGTCAGTGTGTCAGTGTGTGTGTCAGTGTGTGTGTCAGTGTGTCAGTGTGTCAGTGTGTGTGTCAGTGTGTCAGTGTGTGTGTCAGTGTGTCATTGTGTGTGTCAGTGTGTCAGTGTGTGTGTCAGTGTGTCAGTGTATCAGTGTGTCAGTGTGTGTGTGTCAGTGTGTGTGTGTCAGTGTGTGTGTGTCAGTGTGTCAGTGTGTGTGTCAGTGTGTCATTGTGTGTGTCAGTGTGTCAGTGTGTGTGTCAGTGTGTCAGTGTATCAGTGTGTCAGTGTGTGTGTGTCAGTGTGTGTGTGTCAGTGTGTCAGTGTGTGTGTCAGTGTGTCAGTGTGTGTGTCAGTGTGTCAGTGTGTGTGTCAGTGTGTCAGTGTGTCAGTGTGTGTGTCAGTGTGTCAGTGTGTGTGTCATTGTGTCAGTGTGTCAGTGTGTGTGTCATTGTGTCAGTGTGTGTGTCAGTGTGTCAGTGTGTCAGTGTATGTGTGTGTGTGTCAGTGTGTCAGTGTGTGTGTATCAGTGTGTGTGTCAGTGTGTCAGTGTGTGTGTGTGTCAGTGTGTCAGTGTGTGTGTCAGTGTGTGTGTCAGTGTGTGTGTCAGTGTGTCAGTGTGTGTGTCAGTGTGTCAGTGTGTCAGTGTGTGTGTCAGTGTGTGTGTCAGTGTGTCAATGTGTGTGTCACTGTGTCGATGTGTGTGTGTGTCAGTGTGTCAGTGTGTGTGTCAGTGTGTCAGTGTGTGTGTCAGTGTGTGTGTCAGTGTGTGGGGAGCGGTGGTGTAGCGGTTAGCGCTACGCTGCGCTATGAACCCGGTAACCCGGGTTCGATTCCCACTCACAGCCAGTAGGTCTACTCAGCCCTAAATGACTATGTACTATGCTGAACTTCTTTCGCACCGTACGTGTGACCCCCCACTCCCCCCACCAGAGTGGCACAGCAGTGATGGTGATACAGAGTAAATCAACTGGTGTAGTGTATAGTAGTCTAGTGTATAGTGTAGTCTATAGTAGTGTAGTATATAGTAGTGTATAGTAGTGTAGTGTATAATGTAGTGTATAGTGTAGTGCATAGTGTGTAGTGTATAGTGTAGTGTATAGTAGTGTATAGTGTAGTGTATAGTAGTGTAGTGTATAGTAGTGTAGTGTATAGTAGTGTATAGTGTATAGTAGTGTAGTGTATAGTAGTGTAGCATATAGTAGTGTAGTGTATAGTAGTGTATAGTGTAGTGTATAGTAGTGTAGTGTATAGTATAGTGTATAGTATAGTGTACAGTGTAGTGTATAGTGTAGTGTATAGTAGTGTAGTGTATAGTATAGTGTAGTGTATAGTAGTGTGGTGTATAGTATAGTGCAAAGTGTAGTGGATAGTAGTGTAGTGTATAGTGCAGTGTATAGTGTAGTGTATAGTAGTGTAGTGTATAGTAGTGTATAGTGTAGTGTATAGTAGTGTAGTGTATAGTAGTGTATAGTATAGTGTATAGTGTAGTGTATAGTAGTGTAGTGTATAGTATAGTGTAGTGTATAGTGTAGTGTATAGTAGTGTATAGTGTAGTGTATAGTGCAGTGTATAGTAATGTAGTGTATAGTGTAGTGTACAGTAGTGTATAGTAGTGTATAGTATAGTGTATAGTATAGTGTATAGTGTAGTGTATAGTGTAGTGTATAGTAGTGTATAGTAGTGTAGTGTATAATGTAGTGTATAGTGTAGTGCATAGTGTGTAGTGTATAGTGTAGTGTATAGCAGTGATGGTGATACAGAGTAAATCAATTGGTGTAGTGTATAGTAGTGTAGTGTATAGTGTAGTCTATAGTAGTGTAGTGTATAGTAGTGTATAGTAGTGTAGTGTATAATGTAGTGTATAGTGTAGTGCATAGTGTGTAGTGTATAGTGTAGTGTATAGTAGTGTATAGTAGTGTAGTGTATAGTAGTGTATAGTAGTGCAGTGTATAGTAGTGTATAGTGTAGCGTATAGTAGTGTAGTGTATAGTAGTGTATAGTGTAGTGTATAGTAGTGTATAGTATAGTGTATAGTATAGTGTACAGTGTAGTGTATAGTGTAGTGTATAGTAGTGTAGTGTATAGTATAGTGTATAGTGTAGTGTATAGTAGTGTGGTGTATAGTATAGTGTAAAGTGTAGTGGATAGTAGTGTAGTGTATAGTAGTGTATAGTATAGTGTATAGTATATAGTAGTGTAGTGTATAGTATAGTGTAGTGTATAGTATAGTGTATAGTGTAGTGTATAGTAGTGTATAGTGTAGTGTATAGTAATGTAGTGTATAGTGTAGTGTATAGTAGTGTATAGTGTAGTGTATAGCAGTGTATAGTATAGTGTATAGTGTAGTGTATAGTGTAGTGTATAGTGTATTTTATAGTGTAGTATATAGTGTAGTGTATAGTGTAGTGTATAGTGTAGTGTATAGTATGTAGTGTATAGTGTAGTGTATAGTGTAGTGTATAGTAGTGTAAATTAGTGTATAGTGTAGTGTATAGTGTATTGTATAGTGTAGTGTATAGTGTAGTGTATAGTGTAGTGTATAGTGTAGTGTATAGTGTAGTGTATAGTATGTACTGTATAGTGTAGTGTATAGTGTAGTGTATAGTAGTGTAAAGTAGTGTATAGTGTAGTGTATTGTATAGTGTAGTGTATAGTGTAGTGTATAGTGCATTGTATAGTGTAGTATATAGTGTAGTGTATAGTGTAGTATATAGTGTAGTGTATAGTGTAGTGTATAGTGTAGTGCAGTGGTTCTTAACCTTTTGTGCAGCCTTGCCACCCCTTTGCACCTCAATCGGTATAAAAACCACAACGTTATTAACCACATAGAGGCTGTTGATGAACCAAATTAAGTTGTGTACTTACGTTGCCCCTCTGGTTTAAGTTGTAATTTCGACGATTCACCTTCTAAAGAAAAATCTGACCACGTCTCGCATGCCTCAGTGTCACCGCTCCCCTGATCCATCAGATACGTCACTACGGTATATAAAAATAAACAACAACAACAACATACTCTTTGGTTCTATTCGGTAGAGTCACGTAGGTAAAAAATAAAACCACAAAAATCACGACGTTTCGGCCACAACACAAGCGGCCTTCATCAGGTGAAGGGACCAGGCTGTCTCGAGGACAGCGCTGGAGTGAAACACAGCCACGCTCAGACCGGAAGGAATCAAGGTGCCTTGACAAAGGAATTAGCAGAAAAATTACCATCTTCTCGGTGGAAATTGTGTCTGTGATTGTAGATCTGAATTTGCCTCGTGAACAAATCTCTGATAAAAACCTGTGGGTTTGCAAACCGATGAGCTCCAGCGCACGACGTTTGGATTGCAACACAGGCAATCATCATCAGGTGCGAATGCTAGAGAACATAAACCTAGCGAACTTAGAAATGTAATACAATACAACACAGATAGTCGGCAAATACCACAGTCAGGACCATACCTGGTAGACCACGTTTGTCCAAAGATTGATAAATTTGAGAGAGAGAGAGAGAGACAAAAAACAGACACGGGGACACACGGACAGAAACACAAGCAGAGAGAGACACACAGAGAGAGACACACAGACAGACACACAAGCAGAGAGACAACACAGAGACACAGAGAGAGAGACACACAGACAGACACACAGACAGACACACAGACAGACACACAAGCAGAGAGAGACAACACACAGACACACAGAGAGAGACACACAGACAGACACACAGACAGACACACAAGCAGAGAGAGACACACACAGAGACACACAGAGAGAGAGAGAGACACACACATACAGACACACAGACACGCAAGCAGAGAGAGACAAGACAGACACACAGAGAGACACACAACACAGAGACACACAGAGAGAGACACACACCATAGACACAAATAGACACACAAGCAGAGAGACAACACAGAGACACACAGAGAGACACACAGACAGACTCACAGACAGACACACAAGCAGAGAGAGACACAAACAGAGACACACGGGGAGAGAGAGACACACACACAGACAGAAACACAGACACACAAGCAGAGAGAGACAACACAGACACACAGAGAGACACACAACACAGAGACACACAGAGAGAGACACACAACATAGACACAAATAGACACACAAGCAGAGAGACAACACAGAGACACACAGAGAGACACACAACATAGACACACAAACAGACACACAAGCAGAGACACTCACACAGAGACACACAGAGAGAGACACACAGAGACACACAGAGAGAGACACACAACATAGACACACAGACAGACACACAAGCAGAGAGAGACAAAACACAGACACACAGAGAGAGACACACAGAGAGAGACAACACAGAGAGAGACAACACAGAGACACACAGAGAGAGACACACACAGAGAAAGACACACACAGACAGACACAGAGAGAGACACGCACAGAGACACACAGAGAGAGAGACACACACAAGCAGAGAGAGACACACACACAGAGACACACAGAGAGAGACACACAAAGAGACACACAGACAGACAGACACAGAGAGAGAGACACACAGAGACACACAGACAGACACACAAGCAGAGAGAGACACACATACAGAGACACACAGAGAGAGACACACAACATAGACACACAGACAGACACACAAGAAGAGAGAGACAACACAGAGACATACAGAGAGACACACAACACAGAGACACACAGAGACAGACACACAGACAGACACACAAGCAGAGAGGGACACACACAGAGACACACAGAGAGAGACACACAGACAGACACACAAGCAGAGAGACAATACAGAGACACAGAGAGACACACAGACAGACACACAAGCAGAGAGACAACACAGAGACACACAGAGAGAGACACACAGACAGACACACAGAGAGAGACAACACAGAGACACACAGAGAGAGACACACAGACAGACACACAGAGAGAGACAATACAGAGACACACAGAGAGAGAGACACACAGACAGACACACAAGCAGAGAGACACACAACACAGAGACACACAGAGAGAGACAAACAGACAGACACACAGAGAGACACACACAGACAGACACACATGCAGAGAGAGACAACACAGAGACATAGAGAGAGAGACACACAGAGAGAGACACACAGAGAGAGACACAGAGAGACAGTACAGAGACACACAGAGAGAGACACACAGACAGACGCACAAGCAGAGAGACAACACAGAGACACACAGAGAGAGACACACAGAGAGACAACACAGAGACACACAGACACACAACACACAGACACACAACACAGAGACACACAGAGAGAGACACACAGACAGACACACAAGCAGAGACACAACACAGAGACACAGAGAGAGACACACAGACAGACACACAAGCAGAGAGACAACACAGAGACACACAGAGAGACAATATAGAGACACACAGAGAGAGACACCACAGAGACACACAGAGAGACAGACACACAGACAGACAACACAGAGACACACAGAGAGACAGACACACAGACAGACAACACAGACAGACACACAGAGAGACAGACACACAGACAGACAACACAGAGACACACAGAGAGACAGACACACAGACAGACAACACAGAGACACACAGAGAGACAACACACAGACAGACAACACAGACAGACACACAGAGAGACAGACACACAGACAGACACACAGACAGACACACAGAGAGACAGACACACAGACAGACAACACAGAGACACACAGAGAGACAACACACAGACAGACAACACAGACAGACACACAGAGAGACAGACACACAGACAGACACACAGACAGACACACAGAGAGACAGACACACAGACAGACACACAGAGAGACACAGAGAGACAGACACACAGACAGACACACAGACAGACACACAGAGAGACAGACACACAGAGAGAGACACCACAGAGAGAGACACCACAGAGACACACAGAGAGACAACACACAGACAGACACACAGACAGACACACAGAGAGACAGACACACACATCGGCAGACGCACGGCGAAGTGAATCCCTTCTCACCACGGCGAAAACAATAAAGTGATTTTTCGTTTGATACAATAAAACTGTTATTCATTTAATCAGAGTGCGTTTTTGTTTGTATTTTGACTGCAAGCATTGTAGTTAATGTAGACGTGATTCCTCGTTAAGAGGTTTCAGTTTGGCGTTTTAACAATTTGACACAACTGGTTTGCTGCTAAATTAAAGGGGGAAAACATAATCTCATGTTGGTACTGGCAAAGGAGGTCCCATGATGATTGAATCAAATTGTTATTGTGGGTGGTGTGTGTAGTGTGTGTGTAGTGTGTGAGTGGTGTGTGTGGTGTGGTGTGTGTGTGTGGTATCTGTGTATGGTGTGTGTGGTGTGCGTGTGGTATGTGTGTGGTATGTGTGGTGTGTGTGGTGTGTGTGGTGTGTGTAGTGTGTGTGTGTGTGGTGTGTGTGGTGTGTGTGTGGTGTGTGTGGTGTGTGTGTGGTGTGTGTGGTGTGTGTGGTGTGTGGTGTGTGTGTGGTGTGTGTGTGGTGTGTGGTGTGTGTGTGGTGTGTGGTGTGTGGTGTGTGTGTGGTGTGTGTGGTGTGTGTGTGTGTGGTGTGTGTGTGGTGTGTGTGTGGTGTGTGGTGTGTGTGTGGTGTGTGGTGTGTGTGTGGTGTGTAGTGTAGTGTGTGTGGTGTGTGTGGTGTGTGTGTGTGGTGTGTGTGTGTGTGGTGTGTGTGGTGTGTGTGGTGTGTGTGTATGTGTGGTGTGTGTGTGTGGTATGTGTGGTGTGTGTGTGGTGTGGTGTGTGTGGTGTGGTGTGTGTGGTGTGTGTGGTGTGTGTTTGGTGTGTGGTGTAGTGTCTGGTGTGTGTGTGGTGTGGTGTGTGTGGTGTGTGTGTGTGGTGTGTGTGTGTGGTGTGTGTTGTGTGTGTGGTATCTGTGTATGGTGTGTGTGGTGTGTGTGTGGTATGTGTGTGGTGTGTGTGGTGTAGTGTGTATGTGATGTGTGTGTGGTGTGTGTGTGGTGTGTGTGTGCTGTGTGTGTGGTGTGATGTGTGGTGTTTGTGTGTGGTGTGTGTGTGGTGTAGTGTGTGGTGTTTGTGTGTGCTGTGTGTGTGGTGTAGTGTGTGGTGTGGTGTGTGTGGTGTGCGTGTGGTGTGTGTGTGTAGTGTGTGGTGTGTGTGTGGTGTGTGTGTGTGGTGTGTGTGTGGTGTGTGTGGTGTGTGTGGTGTGTGTGGTGTGTGTGGTGTGTAGTGTGTGTGGTGTGTGTGTGGTGTGTGTGGTGTGTGTAGTGTGTGGTGTGGTGTGTGTGGTGTGTGTGTGGTGTAGTGTGTGATGTGTGTGTGGTGTGGTGTGTGGTGTGGTGTGTGTGGTGTGTGTGTGGTGTGTGTGTGGTGTAGTGTGTGGTGTGGTGTGTGTGGTGTGTGTGTGTGGTGTAGTGTGTGGTGTGGTGTGTGTGGTGTGTGTGTGTGGTGTGTGTGTGTGGTGTAGTGTGTGGTGTAGTGTGTGGTGTGTGTGTGGTGTAGTGTGTTGTGTGGTGTGGTGTGTGTGTGTGGTGTGTGTGTGTGGTGTAGTGTGTGGTGTAGTGTGTGGTGTAGTGTGTGGTGTGTGTGTGGTGTGTGTGTGTGGTGTGTGTGTGTGGTGTAGTGTGTGGTGTGTGTGTGGTGTGTGTGTGTGGTGTAGTGTGTGGTGTAGTGTGTGGTGTGTGTGTGGTGTGTGTGTGGTGTGTGTGTGGTGTGTGTGTGTGGTGTGTGTGTGTGGTGTGGTGTGCGTGTGGTGTGTGTGTGGTGTAGTGTGTGGTGTAGTGTGTGGTGTGGTGTGCTGTGTGTGTGTGTGGTGTAGTGTGTGGTGTGTGTGTGGTGTGTGTGTGGTGTGTGTGTGGTGTGTGTGTGTGGTGTAGTGTGTGGTGTGTGTGTGTGGTGTAGTGTGTGGTGTAGTGTGTGGTGTGCTGTGTGTGTGTGGGGGGAGCGGTGGTGCAGCGGTTAGCGCTACGCTGTGCTACGAACCCCGCTACCACCCGGGTTCGATTCCCGCTCACGCCCAACACCACCACGTGACGATTATCTGAACCAGTCCTGGGCCTCCCCTAGGTCGACTCAGCCTAAAACGAGTACCTGGTGCGGTGTGTAGTAAACATCGCCACTGGGGGTGAGACAAAGGCGGCCGGGCGTGGTGCTGGCCACCCACCCCCTCGTGTGCCGTGCCGGCCTTCATAGGTGCTCGCTAACAGCACTTGCCCCTACAGTCCGTGAAGGCTACACGGGGGATCTTTGTCTTTGTTATAATTTAGTGTTAATGATGGGGGGCGGGGGGCGGGGTCAGACATTTGTGACGATGTGTGACGAGGTGGTGGGGGGGGCGGGGTTTGAGAAATGTGACGTCACATCAAAATGCGCAACTTTAACTTCAAATAAATATAGACACAACGCGTTCTGCTTAATTAAATAGACTTATTAATAAATGTTTCCGAACCTACAACATCAGAGTGCAGCGCCACATTAAATACGCGCCTACAATGGGAATAGTTTAAAGCGATTTGAAGCGTGGGCAGAGCTTTGTGACGTCATATTTGAGGGGGCGGGGGGGGGGTCTGACTTTTTGTGACGTTGTGTGACGTAGAGGGGGGGGGGCGGGGGATAAACATCGTACAAAATCGCGTGACGTCATTTATGGTCGGCCCCTAAAACCTCGCTGCACAGGGCACAGCCACCCGGAGGACACTGCTAGGACTCTTGTTGGCACATGAAACCTGATGGGATGGATGTTTGTGTCATGTTGCCCCTACCAACGATCCACTCAGTGGCATCCATAGAGACCCATAGAGACTCATAGAGACCCGTAGAGACCCATAGAGACCCGTAGAGACCCGTAGAGACTCATAGAGACCTGTAGAGACTCATAGAGACCCATAGAGACCCGTAGAGACCCATAGAGACCAATAGAGACTCATAGAGACTCATAGAGACCCATAGAGACTCATAGAGACCCATAGAGACCCGTAGAGACTCATAGAGACCCGTAGAGACCCATAGAGACCCATAGAGACTCATAGATACCCATAGAGACTCATAGAGACCCATAGAGACCCGTAGAGACTCATAGAGACCCGTAGAGACCCATAGAGACCCATAGAGACCCATAGAGACCCGTAGAGACTCATAGAGACCCGTAGAGACTCATAGAGACCCATAGAGACCCATAGAGACTCATAGAGACCCGTAGAGACTCATAGAGACCCATAGAGACCCATAGAGACTCATAGAGACCCGTAGAGACTCATAGAGACCCATAGAGACCCATAGAGACTCATAGAGACCCGTAGAGACCCATAGAGACCCGTAGAGACTCATAGAGACCCATAGAGACCCGTAGAGACCCGTAGAGACTCATAGAGACCCGTAGAGACTCATAGAGACCCATAGAGACCCGTAGAGACTCATAGAGACCCGTAGAGACCCATAGAGACCCATAGAGACTCATAGAGACTCATAGAGACTCATAGAGACCCGTAGAGACTCATAGAGACCCATAGAGACCCATAGAGACTCATAGAGACCCATAGAGACCCATAGAGACCCATAGAGACCCGTAGAGACCCAAAGAGGGATATTAAAGTAGCAGCCACAGAAATTCGAGTTTGGCCATGTCACACACGCTACTGACCGCACAGTGAACCCTGAGAGACCCAGGGCCATACACAGAGACTCGGAGAGACACCAATAGATACGTAGAGACCCATAGAGACCCATAGAGACACACAGAGACTCTTAGATACACCAATAAATACAGAGACCCACAGAGACACACAGAGACTCAGCGAAACATCAATAGATACGTAGAGAGCCATAGAGACCCATAGAGACACACAGAGATTCCGAGAGACACCAATAAATACATAGAGACCCACATAGACACACAGAAACTCAGAGGAACACCAATAGATACGTAGAGACCCATAAAGACCCATAGAGACACACAGATATTCCTAGAGAGACCAATAAATACATAAAGACCCACAGAGACGCACAGAGACTCAGCGAAACATCAATGGATACGAAGAGACCCATAGAGACCCATAGAAACACACAGAGACTCAGAGAAACATCAATGGATACGTAGAGACCCATAGAGACCCATCGAGATACACAGAGACTCCTAGAGACACCAATAAATACATATAGACCCACAGAGACACACAGAGACTCAGAGAAACATCAATTGATACGTAGAGACCCATAGAGACCCACAGAGACACACAGAGACTCCTAGAGACACCAATAAATACATAGAGACCCACAGAGACACACAGAGACTCAGAGAAACATCAATGGATACGTAGAGACCCATAGAGACACACAGAGACTCAGAGGAACACCAATAGATAGGTAGAGACCCATCGAGATACACAGAGACTCAGAGGAACACCAATGGATACGTAGATACCCATAGAGACCCATAGAGACACACAGAGACTCCTAGAGACACCAATAAATACATAGAGACCCACAGAGACACACAGAGACACACAGAGACTCACAGAGACACCAATAAATACATAGAGACCCACAGAGACACACAGAGACTCCTAGAGACACCAATAAAAATGTAGAGACCCACAGAGACACACAGAGACTCAGAGAAACATCAATGGATACGTAGAGACCCATAGAGGCCCATAGAGACACACATAGACTCCTAGAGACACCAATAAATGCATAGAGACCCACAGAGACACACAGAGACTCAGAGAAACATCAATGGATACGTAGAGACCCATAGAGACCTATAGAGACACACAGAGACTCAGAGGAACACCAATGGATAGCTAGAGATCCATAGAGACCCATCGAGATACACAAAGACTCCTAGAGACACCAATAAATACATAGAGACCCACAGAGACACACAGAGACTCAGAGAAACATCAATGGATATGTAGAAACCCATAGAGACCCATAGAGACACACAGAGACTCAGAGGAACACCAATGGATACTAGAGAC